>NC_139024.1:30322070-30839043 GCF_964662115.1 Mustela nivalis
GAACAATAAATCTGCCGTGAGCTGTTCAGCCACACCTGTTCTTCCAGCAGCAAAAATCCATTAAATGTTGAGGTTTAAAAAAGAGACAGATTCATTCATGATTATGTGTACAAATGATACCAATATTGCACTAATATGTGTGTTTTAAACATTGTATTTCTAATATGATTTATCAGAGCATTACCATTTATATTCTGTAAGATTCGGATATACTGTGAGTGAGAAATAACATAAATGAATTTATTTTTTATGGTATGTATTGTGATTGCTTGTATTTATTTAAGGAATGGCCAGTTGCATACCAGTGATTGAAACAAAGCATTTTGTGTTCTATAAATCAATAGTAATAACTGAAGTACTTACACTTCTCTAGATGTATCAGTACAGTAGCTGTCCTTATAAACTATTTATTATACTTGTAGCATATCACTATATTTCTTTGAGTTTAGAAATATGATTTAATGATAGCTTCATTTCTCACTCTTAGGTCATACATATAGTCAAGGTCATGTCATCATTTTTGTTACAAACCTTGTTTCTTAACCCATAAGAAGAAATTCTGAAACATTTCAAACAAGAAATTATAAGAAGGTTAAACTTTTTATATAAAACTTTTACATATCTCTGTTTTAAGAGACCTATGTACACATAAGGATAAATTTCACTTGTGCCAGCTTATGAGCATTTTGGTAAAGAAATCTTGTTTCCAGTTAGGTCACATGATTTATGTGGCTCTTGAGGTAATTTTTTCTTTCAGTCTTATTATTTAGGTTTCAAACCATTCATTTCCTTTTCTGCGTGTCTGTTTCAAACCATTCATTTCCTCTTCTGTGTGTCTACCATCCATGTGCCATCAGCCACGTACAGATTCAGGCACGGTGTTCTCTGCAGCTCTCATCCACATTCTCTTATCTTTCCACTTGAAACCTTACACATGTTTTGGGAAAACAGAAGACCTTCATTTGACATATCTCTGGCTAGTCTGTTGATACAAACTCTCAATTATTCCATCGAGTGGTAATGACAGCAATAAAAGGAATTTTTGTGGCGTTTCTTACAATTTTCATCACTCTGCAGGACTTGACTCTCTCCCCCAGATGCCAGGACCAATTAACTCTGTAATACCATTGCTTAGGCAAGCAGAAACACAACCGTGAAAACTCAACCTTAGATTGAATATTCGTATACAGCTGTCACTAGACGGTAGCAGCTTTTGTGTCACCTTCCTCAGCAACTCAAAATAGAACTGAGACCTGACACAGTTAAATTCCCCCTGTCCAGGCAATGTACTCCCCTCAGTGGGTTCAGCTACCTTCTCTTTCCTACCATTTTTCTAATATGCTGTCAGGGCCGGGTAGTACCACAAACAATGCAGAATTTTGATGATCAAATTAAGAATTCATATAAACCACTTAGTTTCATGTATCCATTTGGTATCCTAATGATATGCATATTATGGTATAAGTAGCTTATCCTTTTATTTTCCACAACTTTTCAATAGCAATTAGAAGCCATTCTCCAGCCAAACCTGTTTTGATATTTGTCTCATCAAGACGTCAGACTCGTCTTACTGCTTTGGAATTGATAGCCTTTCTGGCTACTGAAGAAGATCCAAAGCAGTGGTTAAATATGGATGAAAGAGAGGTAAGCAATCTATTTTATTTCTATTTCTTACACATGTCAAATTAGTTTATATTTAGCATAATGGAAATTGCATATTTAATGATGTTTAGTTTTAAGCTATACTAAAAATTTAGTATAATGTTACAGAAATTTAGGGAAAAAGTAGGAAATGCATAATACTGCCACCTTAACAGTATTAATGTTTTGATATATTTTCTTCTAATATGTTCCTGGTGAATATTTACTTTGATATCCATATTTGTTTCCATATGTCTTTCCTTTAACATCATCACCTATGTATATTATAATATATTTGTTTTTCTATTGGCGTGTTCACTGCCCTCATGGAACTTAGAAACAATTTTGCAAAATTGACTTTCTATAAAATATATAATAACATAACCATTTTCAAAAATTTAGAAAACACTAAATGTGAAAATTAAAAACCTGTTTTTATCCTTTAACCAAGTAGTAACCATCATTAAAATTGGAAGCAACTATAATTTTTTATGTCTACATAGTTGTAGTCTATTACGTGGCTACCCCATTAAATAAATAACCATGCATCATTATTATTATAGGTTTTCTTTATTTAAACTTATTTCCTCAGTATAAATTTAAAAATAATGGGTCAAATAATATGGATTTTTTTAGTTTTCATATACACTGCTAATTATTTTCCAAAAGGGTTTACCGGTTCACCTTCTCCCATTGATACGTGTATTGTCAGCAGTATATGAGAGTTAAATAACAGTTTTACTACACCCTCATTTGTTGTAACTTATCAATATATTATAGGTAAGATATTCCTTATTATTTTAATGTACATCTTAATTTGTGTGTGATTGAACTTTTTTTCATGTATTTGTTTACTGTTGGTTATCTTTTTCTTTTTTTTTTGGTCTGTTTATTCCTTTAAACTTTTATGTTTTGCAGTACAGCATTTTTCTTATAGATTTGTGGCAGCCTTAACAAATACACGCACACCCCGAAATTTCATATGACATCACTTTTTTCCATATATGTTTATTACTACACATGCACGCGTGCGCACACACACACACTAATCTTTATCTGATTTTATTAGTTAATTTTGCTAATTCCTTGGAATTTTTCTTTTTTTTTTTTTGTCTTAGTAGCTTTTTACAAATAGAGTTTTTGTGTTTTGGGGTACATTGGTGGCACAGTCCGTTAAGTGTCTGACTCTTGGTTTCAGCTCAGGTTGTGATCTCAGGGTCTTAAGATTGAGTCCCATGCCAGGCTCTGCGCTCAGCTCAGCGTGTACTTGAGTGTCTCTTTCTCTCTCCCTTTGCTTTCCCTCCCAACGCTTTCTCTCTCTCTCTCTCTCTCTCACCCTCCAAAATAAATAAATAAATCTTTAAAAAAGAAAAAGAAGTCTTTGCATTTGGGGGTTTGGGGCACCTGGATGAGCCAGTGGATTGAGTGTCTGACTCTTTGGCTCAGTTCATGATCTCAGCTGTGAGATCAAGCCCTGTGTCAGGCCCCCTGCTCAGTGCCGAATCTGCTTGAGATTCTCTCTCTCCCTCTGGCCCCCCTTCCCTGCTCATACTCTCTCTCTCTCTTTTTTTTTTTTTTTTAAAGGAGAAGTGTTTGCATTTTATGTGATACAGTTAATAATCATTCTTTGTGATTCTTTCTACTACTTCTAAAGGTAGATATTCCTCTTTCCCTCCATAGATTTATAGTGATTTTCCTTTCTTGTACTTGTCTTGCTTTTTAGAGATATTTTTATCATTGGAATTTCAATAAAAAAATAGATAAAATCAGTAATAAATTTGTTGCATTGTTTCCCTTTCTCTCCATATCTTTCCTTTTTCATCTCATGCAGCCTGAAGAAGAATAGTCAAAACAGTGTTTCTAACCCACTGGTGTCCAGGCTCAGTAGTTGGGATATTTTCCCCTTCTACTTCTCATGAGTCCTTTAGGATTAGTAGGCCTGTTGGATGATACTGTGTATATTGCAGTTCTGTGTTAACTAATATTAGTTAACTAATAATTCAAAATGTTCTTGTATAGGCCTGTAGGTAACTTTATTCACTGATAAGTAGCAGATCCCAATATTGACTTCCTATAAAAGGTGTCACATGACACTTTTAAGTAGAGTGACCACTATCATGTTACCTCAATGTTGTTTGTGTATACTAAATATTTATTTAAGATAATGATTTAAGATCAAAATAATTTGTCAAAAGTTTTCTTGTCCTTTTATTCAGTTAGTATGTTCAAAAGAATCACCCTGCTGTGTGTAACAATATCTTGAACTTAGGAAGCAAATGGTGAGAAATAGATGTATGGAATATTGACAGTTTATGTGCAGCATCTGTCTAGGCTTAATATATTTTCTCTTGCGTCTTATCCCTAAAAATGTTCCAAATGGACGATTTTCTTTGAAGTCAAGGTATAAAGTACATACCTATTGAATGCATTTTGAGAGTGTTCAAAATGTATGTGTGTGTGCGTGGCAGTGCATTTTGCATGTGTGACTCATACTAACCTCAAATGCGAACCTCATGTCCTCTTCTAGCTATAGTACACTTACTATTTTTTTTTTTTTAATTTAAATGTATGAGACCTAAGAACCTGTGGTCAGCTCAGCCATTGTGTAGAGTTACTTCTCCGTTTTTTGGTTTTCTTTTTCCTCAGCACAAAAATTTATCACCAAGACTTATTATAAACCATAGAATTTACTTGCATGGCTTCTGCTGTTTTGTAGATTTTTCACTGCTAAAATAATACAGCTAGAAATTATGTCATTTCCAGACATTGTGTTTTACCAAGTACATTGCAATAGTAAGACAATCCAGGCTTAGTTTTAGTCTTTCCTCTAAAAGTCATCACCTTTAAAATCAAAATGTCAGAGGTTTTGCAACTGATTGCTATGCAAATTCAATCCAGTTCTACCAAAAATATATAAAGCAGGTGTTTCAGTTTTTGATTCCCCTAATTACCTTAAATTTTTTAACATTTTAGTCTTCATGAGAGTTACTTTCCATCATATTGTGGACTAGAAGTTTAGTGGCAATTCCTATTGCTACTGCTTGCACAGTTTCAGATTGGTGTTCTGTGGCAGAACCAGGTAGATTAAGTGGGTCAACAAAGGAGAAAAAAAATAAAAGTTATCCATTGATCTTCATAGTCCAGTAAATCTTCAAAGTACTAGGAAGCAGGACCACCCCTTCAAGTATATCATTGATGTGAAATTATACTGTAGCATGGGGAAACCCCAAAAGTAATACCTTTTCATATTCCTCATCAGGAAGTGATTTCAAAAGTTGGTAGGCATATGCCACCATGTCACTTGGAGTCTCAGTTTGATAAACACCACTGGTACATTAACTTAAGACTGTTGTTGGGTTTTACATTACTCTCTCAACCTTCGAATCCAAGTCAGAAACATTGGAATGCTTGAGCTTCACCCTCAAGCATACAGCAGGAATAGAGAATATCTTACCTCTGTGACTTCTGTGCAAGAGAAGATACTCAGTTGCTGGCTGTCTGTAGGTAGTCTTTCACAGTCCTTTAGCTGGTTATATCCAGTCATTCTGTTCTTTTGCAATCCCATTTCAATATTCTCTAGCCAGGGGGCTAAATTATAAAGTTACCCACAAACAACACATGCTATATGCAGAAGAGGAGGGTAGAGAGAAGAAAGAGAAAAGAAATTTGTTAAAATACATAAAATGTGTTAGTTAAAATATGCATAGGGCATATATGAGATAGCAAAGGTAGAGGTCACAGTATTTTTTTTCTGCAACACAGGACAAAACGTATTTGGCCAGGGAGCCAGACATTTCTGATTTATTTTCTCTACCATCTATCACCTGCACACTACTTCAATCAGCCCATAAGCTAATTAAGATTCTTTATCCATTGGAGTAACCAAAACCCACATTCTTGAAACATTAGAAATTGGATTTTTATATATCCTTACTAAATATGGCTTTAAGAGTTTTGATTAGTTTTTCAAGTGGATACAGTAGTGTGAGATCTTGCTAGGAACTATCCAAATTTTTCTGTCCCCTTATTGTGCAGCAATAACCCAATTTCTTTAGCAGGATTGGTTACCTAAACTACACTATGACCACATTTTGCTTAATCACCCATACAATGAGAGATGTAGCTATTTCAACTTCTAAGTAAATTGTTACATCCCTTGAATGTTAAGTCTCTAAACTAGCACAGTTAGAATTATAAGGAAGGGAAACAAAAATTTTCTAAGTGGTTTATTAGCTATGACTACAAAAGCATTTACACATGTTGAATACTTGATTCCTGGAACTGTATATTCTAGGAATGAGAGAAGCAGTATCATTTAATGATGACTACTTCAGAGCATACACCTCATTTTACAAGGGAGTTCCCCCAGTCTTGCCAAAGCAGTGTCTTTCAGCTGCCACTCTGAGTCATTCATCTATAAAGCCAGCTCTTTCTAGGTAATGAGGGAGGCAGTAAGACCAGTGAATACCATGGCATCCATTGTCTTAATCTTTCTTATCTTAATCTTTCTGCATAAAGTGAATTCCTCACTCAAGGTATCTCCTATCCTTTTTCCTCAGAAACATTATCATAGGAGATATTAGATGATGTATAAAGATGATGTGTTCAGTAATCCTACTGTTGAGGCTACTGAGAGCACTCAATAAACAGGAAAAAGAAACAAAATCCAAAGTGTCCATTCTAGACATCATCCCAAATAGATGTCGCCTCTGAAATAGCAAGGATCCAGTATAATCTCCTTACTACCAGAGAGCTCTCTGGTCCTCTGAGCAAGGTCCTTTATAATGGGCCTGGGGATGTTTGCCCTGGTGGCATATTAGGCACAGAGCGGGGGCAGTAACTGGGTCTGCCTGAGGAAATGGTAATCCATGTTTAGCCTGTGCGTAGTTTTCATCTCTTCCACCATGGCACCATTTAGTACATCAACCCGCTGCACACAACCCTGGGATCTGGAGCAGGGGGAAACTGCCTGATAGCCTTAGAAGTGATCATTTTATTCACTTGACTATTAATAGCATTGTCCACCCTGCTGTTAACTCCTTGGTAAACATCTTCATGGGATGTACGTAGTCTGTTCTGGGACCATTCTAAACTTTCATCCCCATAAATCTTGTGCCCTTCTTGCCACCTGCCCTCCAGCTGAATTAGAGATAGCATGGAAAGAAAAGGCATATGCATGGAGAGTTCATGAATTGCCTTTCATGATATTCTTCCATCTGGTCCTTTTATTTCTTCTAATGATGGACTGCTGCCAGGTACACCCCCTGTATATCTGGAGAGACCATGTAGCAGTAGTTCATGATCAGTAGCTTCAGTTGCAAAATTACCTGGTATCACATCAAAAATGCCCATAAAGAGTAATCCTCTAACTTAAAGTCATTAGGCAGCTCTTGCCAGATTTTGTAAAGTGTTCATTAACATATGTATTGAATATCTACAACTTTAACCAAGCACTATGTCAGCCAACTGATCCCTATTCTCAAGCTCAACTAGATAGAAATTTAAAAATATATATATGATGCAGCAAATAATATTATAAAAATTGCTATAAAAATGAGAAATGAGGGCGCCTGGGTGGCTCAGTGGGTTAAGCCGCTGCCTTCGGCTCAGGTCATGATCTCAGGGTCCTGGGATCGAGTCCTGCATCGAGCTCTCTGCTCAGCAGGGAGCCTGCTTCCTCCTCTCTCTCTCTGCCTGCCTCTCTGCATACTTGTGATCTCTGTCTGTCAAATAAATAAATAAAATCTTTAAAAAAAAAAAGAAGTTTTCTCTGATCATTCTATTTAAAGAAGCCCCACATCCCCTTATCATATTTCATTTCTCATTTTTTTTAAGATTTTATTTATTTATTTGACAGACAGAGATCACAAGTAGGCAGAGAGGCAGGCTCTCTGCTCTCTGTTGAGCAGAGAGCCTGATGCAGGGCTCCATCCCGGGACCCTGGGATCATGACCTGAGCTGAAGGCAGAGGCTTTAACCCACTGAGCCACCGAGGCGCCCCAGAAGACTTCTTTAAGGAGGTAACATTTAAGCTGAGAACCACAGCATAAGAACAAGTCAACTATACCATGAGAGAAGATAATAGCACTTCAGGTCAAGGGAACAGGATGTTAAAGGAACTGAGATCAGCTCAGCTGGAATAGAATAAGCTAGGAGGAAAATGGTAAAAGTTAAATTTCAGAGTAGGCAGTAGCCAGCTCATATAAGGCCTTAGACCCTTGGTTATAGAGCTCGGATCTGGATTATAAGCACTAGGGGAAGACAGTCATGTATTTATTTATTAAAGAAACATCTTTAATAGGCTCCTTCTATGTATTAGGTAAAATTCCTAGGCTGAGAATTAACATTCTTGTGGAGATGATTAGATAAAAAGCCAATATGTCAAATCGTAATAATTTCTATGGAAAAATAAATAAGTAGGGTAGGGAGAAAAGGGGGTGTTGAGTAGTAAAATATTATACATTGACAGAAGTACAGAATGCCCCTGTGATGAGGGTAGCTTTGAATAGAGAACTGGAAGAAGCAAGGAAACAAACCAAGCAGATAGCTAAGGGAGGGGTCTCTCCAGGAAATTAAAAGGTTTTAAGTTAGGCAAATGACACACTCAATTTGCATTTTAAGGTCACTTTTGCTGCTTAATGGAAAATGGATTGAAGTGGAAGTTAAGTATGGAATTAATGATGGTGGTGACCTATGGGCCACATAAAGTGGTGACAGTGGAAATGGAAAGATGTTTTGGTCTGGATTCAGTAGGACTTTCTGATAGATGAGAAATGAAGGTTGAGAAGATGAAAAGAGTCAAGAATGACTTTCCAGTTATTAACTCTAAATATCTGAGTAAATAATGGTCTCATTTATTAAAATGGGGAGAGCTGAAAGTATCGGATGGAAAGAAAGGAAAAGACAGATTTGAGCCAAGGGGGGAAGAAAAAGAAACAAGTTATATTTTGGATGTTAATTTGTAATTCCAAGACCCTCAGGGCAATTAGATATAGGTAGTCTGTATAATAACAGGTGATGTGAAATGAATATATGAACTTGGGAGCATCAGCATACAAGCAGCCTTTACACCTAAGTAAGCACATGAGACCCTGAGACATGTGTGGAGAACCAAAGGGCCAGGCCTTGAGGGACTCAAGGTAGACCTTGGGTAAAAAATAAAGAGCTGGCAAAGGGCACTGAGAAGGTGATGTCAGCAAGGAAAGTCTTAAAACATGGTAGATGAGAGGGTTTTGTGAAGGAAGAAGGGTTTAACTACTTCAAATATTAATGGGAGCTGAGTGAGTTCAGCCCTCCTGGATGAACGTGGCAAGCAGCAACTTGGACAACTTGAAATCACAAGTTCAGATTTGATAGTTTCTACTAATGACAGTTTCCTTTCTTTCTTTTTTCTTTTTAAGATTTTATTTATTTATTTGACACAGAGAAAGAGAGCGAGCAAAAGCAGGGGAAGCAGAAGAAGGAGAAGCAGGTTCCCTGCTGAGCAGGGAGCCTGATGCAGGGCTTGATCCCAGGACTCTAGGGTCATGTCCTGAGCCAAAGGCAGATGCTTAACTGACTGAGCCACCTCGGTGTCCCTAATAACAGTTTTCTATTGTTCTTTTGATTCATTTGATTTTTTATTCAACATACATATTGACCTCTTTCTTCTTTATAGGTAAGTAGTTAGTACCAAACTTTGAAGATGGACTTTGAGATTGTTGAAAATCAGAAATTAAGTTGAGTTTAATATAGGGTAGCCACATTTTCTACTCGAAAATCTGTTTTATTATCAAACCAAAATAGATTTAGCTTGCAATACAAAAGTCCCACCCCATGTGCTTTCTATTTTAATCAGGCCTCGGACCTCTTAGTGACTGACAAGTAGAGAAATTACTAGGCTAATAATATCAAAAGTAAGTATCAAAAGCTAAGTTTTAAACAGACATTATCCACAGATTTGCTGAGCATTGGACATTTGAACTTAGTTGGTCCTCATGGAATAGTTGTGTAATTCACAGCAGCTACAAAACATGAAGCTGTTTTATTTTGCCGTAAGTGATATCATGCATGTCTTAATGAAGAAAGAGGCAAACGTCTTATGCTTAATAATAATTGACATATTTATAGACTACTTTATAGTCCATTAAAGGCTTATGTTATGTCATTTTATCATGAATTTTGGGAGTATTGTTCTTGTTATCCCAGTTTTACAGATAAAAAATTGAAACTTGAAAGAAGTAAGTAATTATCCCAATAGCGTGAAATAAATGGAGTTCAGAAACTCAAAAGCAGGATAGCTGACCCAGTTTTTTCACTCTGCCATACAGTAACTGAAATCTTTGACAACACACTGACTAGACAAGATGGAAAAGTCACAGTGCCCATATGTGTTTTGCTAGGGATAGAAATATACAGTAAAGACGGAAAAGTCAGTAGCTACAATATAAAACACAGGCAGCCAATAAGAGCATAAGAGCTGTGCCATTCTTAGTCATGAGTGGTGATATTTTCATTTATAAAAGAAGATACTTTTAGATATTCTTAATTTTTAGGCATAGGAGTAGAAATACTGAAGAATAATTAGGTCTGCTAATCATCTGCGTAGTTCCCCAGTTGTGTGAGTGTAGTACTCAATTCATTATTTCAAATCTTACCTGGTTTTTGCCCACAGTCTAAAACAGTGAGGCCCAGACTTTGGCCAAATGAGTGATTTCATTATTTTAGTATATCACATCCCTGTGGTAATTAAAAGGTGGCATTGTGGTTGAGAACATGGATTGGAGCCAGGCCTCTTGGGTTCAGTACCAACTATCCATTACAAGCTGCCATGACCTTTGTGGGGTGTTCAGCCTCTGAGCTTCAACTATAAAAGAATAATAATCCTATCCTTATAGGATTAAGTATTAAATGCATTAAGTTATGTAATGTACTTAGAACAAGCCTGGAACAGAGGTAAATGTTCAATAACCATTTTGTTTGTTTTTTTAAAGATTTTATTTATTTATTTATTTATTTATTTGAGAGAGAGAAAAAGTGAGAGAGATCATGAGAGGGGAGAGGGTCCAAGGGAGAAACAGACTCCCCGCTGACCGGGCCCCCCACCCAGTGCGAGACTTGATCCCAGAACTCTGGGATCATGACCTGATCCAAAGGCAGTTGCTTAACCAACTGAGCCACCCTGGGTCCCCTAAATGTTTAATAAGTGTTAACTGTTACTACTGTTATAATACAGCAACATCGAATACCTTATAAATGGATAAGTTCTTTTTGCTGAAATCTCTGTGGTTAAATTCGCTATTATTTTTATAATATTTTTCTTATGTTCCTCCCTAAATTTAACTCATATTAATGTAGTATCTGTTTACTTAAAATTATGCTACCTTAACAAAGTAATTTTATAAAATCCCTTTCATGAAATTATCTTTAAATTAAAAGCTTTATCTGCATTTTAAAAGCTTTTCAAGACATGGAAATGCTCTCCAAACACGTGTTAGAATCTGAACTCTCCAAAAATGGAAAGAAGCATAAAATGTATATTCCAGAATAAATATGAAACACTGACTTGGATTTCCTACCAATAGCATAGTGAATTAAGTTAGAAATATTAATAAGGAAAAATCTTTAATATTTTGCCCTACAAACCAGTTTTGATATTGCCATCATTAAGAATTAGGAAGGAAACACTGAAAATAGTATTGTGTTTATTTAGCAGACATAGCAAAGATTTACATGTTATTGTTTAGATTTCATTTATATATTTAATTTACATGTAATCTTATATTTAATTACATTCATAAATATATGTATTAATAGTGTGGTAAATCATTTTGAAGAGTCATTGTTGTGGGCTTCAGAGAAGACAGCAAGGAGCATATGATAAAGAGCATTGGCAAAGATTGGAAACTTACTTTCTTTAATTAATTAATATTATTTTTAAATCTCTTTTCCCTTAGTAGATAAGCAGGATGTTCTAAAGTGTTTCTTTCATTTTGACTTCTTCGCCTTCAGTCTATGGGGTTTATCATACAGAAGTATTTTTAAGAAATTCACACTTGGTAATTATAAGGAAATGTTTAACTTTAACATCTGTACCAGATGTGATGTATTTAATTATCTTTGTTTTTAAAAAGTTTCATAACTTTCATTATTCTTCCGTATGCTGCATCTTTATTGAGCATTTGAGACAATTGATAAGTATTATTCAGTGGCATATGGTCTGAGTCTGACGTGCTTTGAAAAGAGTACAGAGTTTTCTGATAATGAGGATTCTGTGAAAATGGGAAAACCAGCACAACAGATATGCTTTGAGAAAGTATGGGTTTTTAGCATCTTGAAACAATATATCACACTCAAAGGGACAGAATTGGGCTGTACAATCTGTTAGCTCATTCTTGTCCAATCTGGTCTCCTCCTTTCTTTTGGAGCCAGCATTGTCATCAACTCACTGAATTATATTCTGACTGGAATGTATTTTGGGCACAGAGTAATGTATCTACTTAAATGGAATCCTATATTTCTACAAAAGCTTTTTGAGTGTAATAAATTTAAAATATAAAAAAATTCTATTAAGTTAAAGTAATTGGTTCAACAGTTTACATATGTGCCTCCTCCACCATCACCCTAAAAAAAAAAAAGCCACTATTTAGAGGAATATAGATCTGTTTTTGTTTTATTTATAATATTGAATAATTTCTTTTGGTTTAACTATCAGGTAGTCAGACATTTCCAAGACTGTTGGAAAGATACCTATACATTACAACAAATGTTGGTTGAATAGAAATGAACTGTGGAATTAAAACTTCCTCTGTCAGTGTTTTAATTATCATAATTATTCTAATTAAAATTCTATAGCAGCCTTTCTTAACAAGAATTAAGCCTTAATGTCTTAAGACAGCCATTGCATGTAGAAGTGAACTTTTCTCTTAACCATCTAGAATGGTACTATCTATCTTCGGAAAAATTAAAAAGAATGTCATTCATATATTTTTTTGTGAGGTTTAATTCTCTTATGAAATTAGGGTCGAAAGAGTCTACTCTATAGTATTCAAGATCACTGGGTCTTTTAATTTGAAATATACTGGATGGTGTAAATGTTACATTAGAGCTGTACTATTTTATGTAAGGGATTAAATGTGATAATCTTTGTAACGTGTTATGCCCATTGCCTGACACATAATAACTACTCAACAAATAATGTGTATTACTATGTTTTAAGCTTTCATTATCCTGTTTCTCATAAATTTTGCTTATATTGTGATCAAGATGAAACATTTTAAGTATATAATTTAATCAAAGGTGTGTAGACTTTAATCAACAATTTATATTTTCATACTTAAACAGGCTGTCCTGGTAGTATCTTATGCTTAATGACTGAGTAACATTACTATAAATTTTGATTTTCTGTGGTGTTCAAATAACTCAGAATTCATGTACTAAATTCATGTAATAAATGAAGTTGTTTTTTGTAATTGTCCTCATGAGGATTTTAGGTCTTTGCCAGTTCAGTTAGGCAAATAGTTCTTTTTAATGCACTGATTTATGTGAAAGTGGGGGCTGGGGGAAAGAGAAACAGCCTTCCCTGATGTGAAAGGACAGGATATTAATGCCTCACCAAGCCTCCTGCCATAGGATTCTTTAGCTTTCCTATATTAAGTGGTGTATTTTAGGGGGTATGATTGGCATTGCCATGGAACAGTATAAATTATACAAGTTATAAAATTATACTGTTATTAAGTTATGAAACTGAAAAAAATAATCCCTGAAATTAATTGTCACAGCAAGAATATCAGTGAATTAATTTGATAGTGTAAATTGAAGATATTTATGCAGTGAACTATTGAACAAAAAAAAAATGGATAATAGGCTGTCACTTGAGAATAGCTAACATAATTTATGAGACAAGACAAGCACCTTTCTTATAGCATACATTATAGCATACAACTTGCTTATCGTTTGCTGATTTTAAAGGTAAAGTGGATTTATGTTACTACATTTCCATATCCTTCCTTAACAGTTTATAAAATGAGTATCCAAGAATATCAGGTGACCATACTGTGATTGTGAAACAGAATGAACTGTTTATATATTGCATTCAGTTCAGGGAAAGTTGATAAATAACACAATGTGTATACAATTAAAATATTACTTTGTTTCTATGAATGTTTTTTATACATTGAGAACTATTACAAAGCCTAATTTCACCTTCCCATTTTTTGAATTATCGGTGTAAAAACAACTTATTCCCACATTTTTAAAAAGTGGAAAATTTTTCTGCTCATTGAAAATAAGATGAGTTAGAATGAAAGCAATTGGAGTGCTTCATATATGACTATATTGTCTTTGCATTTTTGCTAAACTGCAGCAGCCAGTTAAACTTTTGTGAGATTTTTGTGAGGTGCTCACTGGTTTCTTCACAACCAGGAGAGTGAATGTATTGCAAGTATATTT
Source organism: Mustela nivalis (assembly GCF_964662115.1). Taxonomy (NCBI): domain Eukaryota; kingdom Metazoa; phylum Chordata; class Mammalia; order Carnivora; family Mustelidae; genus Mustela; species Mustela nivalis. Next base: position 30,336,141 of record NC_139024.1, read on the forward strand.
GTCTATATTAAGGGAAAAAAAGAAATAAGATCCGAAGACAGGGTTGGTTGTTTATACTATCTCAGTTTTCAGGCATATAAAAATTATACATGTACCCATTTCCAAGTTTATCCTCCACTATTTTTCACTGTTGGAATATGATAGGGAAGTTATAGATATAACTAAAATATGTCATTCTTTTAACTGTTCATACATTCTCAAATCACTGCTTTAAGGACCAATAGAGATCTGTCACTAAACAGAAAGAAATTGGGCGTTCTATTTAGTTCTTTACAAGGAGTAAAATTTATAAGAAAATAAGATTTGTTTCTGTTGCCATAAAACCTGCATTGCATTAAGTCTTTTCCAAGTAGAATGGAAAGTGATGGAATACTCAGAGATGATATAAGATAATAAGTTTCAGAAACTCTTTAGATATATGGAAACTTGGCGAGCTAAACTGAGGCTGGAAATGAAACAATTTTACTACATATACAGCTTAATAATAGTTCTAATCAATAAGGAGCCATTACAAACCAGTAAGGGGGGAAAAAAGCTATCATATCCACTTAAAAGACAAAAAAGATAATTTACCAAAAAAGCCTAGTAAATATGAAAAGTATTTTACTGTACTGCTGATCAAAGAAATGAGAAGTGAACAAAAATATACCCATTTGATTTTTTAAATGAAGAAGCCGAGGCTGAGAGAGGTTGTATGATTTGCCCTGGGTCATTAAGTTCAGTTGAGAAAGCTTAAATTTGAATGATTCCTGACTATTTGGTGAGATTATGACTGATTTTTTTTGTATTAATTTTTTTTCCTTATTTTCTGAATTTTTAGCACTGAGCCAAAAAGATGGAAGGTTTTTCTATTACAGGAATTGATCAAGACCCTGAAACATTTTAGGCAACTTTATATCCTTTTTAATAATTGTTACTCACTCATTTAAGGAGTCATTGCATTAATCCACAGATTTTTTTTCCAAAATGGGTCTGTTAGGATATATATTCTCATTAACTAGATATTTTTTGAATTAATTTAATTATAACTGTAGATGAGGCCTCTATTTTTTACATAATATAAGAATCAGAAAACAAAATTAGTCAAATATAAACTTAGTATGAAAATTTTAAAGCTAATGAACCTATATCCTGTCATTGTGCTTTTATTTGCAGATGGAGAATATCATTGGGACACTAAGAGATTCCAACCTGAAGTTAACACTTGCTTTCGGAATAGGAATGCATCATGCTGGACTACATGAGAGGGACCGAAAAACAGTAGAGGAGCTGTTTGTAAACTGTAAAGTTCAGGTATTTCATTTTTCATAAACAGATACTTAAATGTAACTCAAAAGTTATGGTTTACTTAAATATATCTTATTTTCTAGGTTCTGATTGCTACAAGTACATTAGCCTGGGGTGTAAACTTTCCAGCTCATTTAGTAATTATTAAGGGAACAGAATACTATGATGGAAAAACAAGACGTTATGTGGATTTTCCCATTACAGGTAATTTTTTTTGACTTACAGTTATATTAAGCTTCTCTTTTAGTCTTAATAATCTGAATTTGCATGAATTGAATTGTAGAGAGTTGATCACATTTGAACATACAATGAGCAAATTGTAAATTTTTGTTTCCACTGCAAGTACTGTTCAAAGTATTGAGCCATTTTATTTACTTTAACATACCTAATTTGTTAATAAATATCAAAAGCCTAACCAATGGTTTCAAATTTACAAATAGATAAAAAGTACTGATTAGTAGCTATTAGTGATTTAATAAATCATAGTTAAACATTATACTGTTTAATTTTAAATCTGTTTCACTAGAAATACTTCTATGGCACTTCTAGAACCAAAGGGCTTATTGCTTCAATGTGTCCATGAACATTCTATTAACATATTTTAAAAGGTGATAAAAGCATTGTCAGTTCTGAAGAGGGAAATTGTATTTCCACACAAGGATTACATGTAAAAAATGTATTTCTAAATAACTTTTTACCTCAGAGATTCCTTCAGTATTAAAGAAAAACATTTATTTCATAAGTGGGAGGAGGGTGAGGCCAAAATGGACTCATGGGGTCCATTCCTGGGAAAAATAATCAGATTAATCTGCTGAAGAGATTTGCCCTTATATGTCTTACTTTTTCTTGTTCAATTAATTAAAATAGTGATTAACTCTTTTTTTAAGATTTTATTTATTTGAAAGAGAGAGAGAGAGAGAAGCATACACAAGCAAGGGGAGGGGCAGGGAGAAAGGAGAGAATCTCAAGCTGACTCCGTGCTGAGTGTGGAGCTCAGCGTGGGCCTCAGTCCCACCACGCTGAGATCATGACCTGAGCCAAAACCAAGAGTCAGATGCTTAACCAGCCAAGCCACCCAGGGGCCCCAAGTCTTAAACAGCATTTAACTAAAGGAGAGTTAACATTCTTACTTTTATAAACAGTAAGTAAGAGAGACCATTTTGGGGGCTTCAGTTTCCTGTCATAATGAATTGATTATGTAATTATTAGGGAACTCAACAGTAGGCATCAGAGACAATAAGCATTGTCTTAAAATATTCTGTATCCTTTGTTATTTTGTTGTGTTGTCAAAACATGCTATCATCACTAAATATACCTTGTGCTATCTGTCATCTTGTTGAAACCCTCTTGTTTTCTTTTTTATAGATGTACTCCAGATGATGGGGCGTGCTGGGAGGCCTCAGTTTGATGACCAAGGCAAAGCTGTAATTCTGGTTCATGACATAAAGAAAGACTTTTACAAAAAATTTCTTTATGAACCTTTCCCAGTAGAGTCAAGGTAAATTTTGCTATAAATTAATTTAAATGGATTTATTTCATAACAAGTTAATATTTATTTCATGGTATTTTATAGATAAAAATCAGTGAAAGTTCTAGTTCAAAAGAATTATTTGAAATGAAACTGAATTAACACTATAAGACAGAATTCAATTATAATTTCATTTTTAAAAAACCTTTTAAAAGAAGCAACGTAGTATGGTGTTGAATCACATGAATTCTGAAGCTAGATAACCTGGGTTCGTATCTGAGCTCCACTACTTACTTCCTTGATCTTCAGCAAGTTATTTGATTCCTCAGTGCCTTAGTGCACCTATCTGTAAAATGGAGATAACAGCCACGCTAGCTATCTCATAGGTTACTTGTAATGATCAAATGTATAGTGCTTATCACAGTGTCTATCACATAGTAAGCACTTAATAAATTTTAGTTTAATGTGTGTTTTTGTACCATAGTTAATAAAGAAATCTTCAAAATAAAGGGACTTGTAATGAATAATTTAGGCTACTGCCTTATATCAGAATTATCACATACTTCTTCGTGGCCCAGTGAACTACCCCTTTGACAGAGGCCTCCCTCATTTTCTCAGTGGAAAATAGCCTTTCTTCCTCAGATTGATATATTTTTTATTTATAACATTAATCACTTGCTATCTTTTGTTGTCTTTTTTAATATACTGTATTCTGACTGCAAAAGATAACACATATTTGTAATTCACAATGTAAATAATTACTGAAGTTTTTGTTTTAAGTGCTAATGTTCAATGTTTTTAATTTAGAAAATATAAAAATATGGATTCATTGAACACTGTGATGAGGGAAAATTTATGATCCTATATATAATATGTATTAATAAGATGTCTATATATGTTGTAAAAGAAAGCATGAATAATGATCTAAATATTCATCTCAAAAATTTGGAAAAAAATTAGCAAATTGAACTCAAGAAAAGAAAAGAAAGATAAGAGCAAGAAAGATTTGATACCAAATACACATTAGAAAAACATCAAAAAGTCAAAAGTTGGTTCTTTGAAAAGAAGAATGAAATCAATAAACCTTCAAGTCTGATCAAAAATATAGAAAGAAAGAATGAACAAAATAATATTAGAAATGAAAATCTCACAGGCATTGAAAAGATACTAAGAAAAACATGTAAATAATTTTAAAATTTAAATCAAATGGTAAAATTTATTTAAAAAATTATCAAACCGGCATAAAAGATAGAAAATCTAAATGTTCTCTTATTTATGAAAACAATTGAATCTAAAATTTAAAATTTTGCCATAAAAAAAATCTTCTCACTCAGATGCTTTACTAGTGAATTTTTCATAACATTAAGGATGAAATCACATCAGTCTTTTTTTTTTGTATTTTTTTATTTTTTTATAAACATATAATGTATTTTTATCCTCAGGGGTACAGGTCTGTGCATCCACCAGGTTTACACACTTCACGGCACTCACCATAGCACATACCCTTCACATCAGTCTGTCTTGAATGAACTTTTCCTAATAGTAGGAAAAATAAGACCATTTACCAACTTATTTTATAAGCCATGTTACCAAAACCTGGTGAGAAATTTACCAAAAAGAAACATTATCAAACCTGTAACTTTCGTGAATATAAATATAGAAATCCTAAACAAAACATTAGTAAATCAAATTATGTATAATTTTTTTATAAATGTGAAGTTAATTTATTATTTGAAAATAAATTACTATAATTTGCTACAAGGCTGCCTGGGTGGCTCAGTGGGTTAAGCCTCTGCCTTCGGCTCAGGTCATGATCTCAGGGTCCTGGAATCGAGTCCCATATCGGGCTCTCTGCTCAGCAGGGAGCCTGCTTCCCCCCTTCTCTCTCTCTGCCTGCCTCTCTGCCTACTTGTGATCTCTCTCTGTCAAATAAATAAACAAAATCTTTTTTAAAAAATTTACTACATTAGCAGGAAAAAAATGAGGAAATTGTATTATTTATCAAAATATTTATTATTATATAATACATATATAATATTATTATTATCAAAAAATATTTTTTAAAATTCCACATCAATTTATAATAAAAACTCTTAGCAAACAGGAGTATAAGGAAATGTCCTTAATCTGACAAGGAGTAAATATGCAAACATCATAATTAATAATGAAATATTGAAAGTTTTCCCTTTGAGATGGAGAATGATATAGGAATATTGTTCTCCCCCCACTTCCACCAAGCATTGTACTAGAAGCCCAAGCCACTGCAATAGGTAAGGAACAGAGATAAGTCAGAATATTCTTTTGGACAAGAGTAGTGACTAGACAGCACAAAAGGAGGGCTTCCGAGGAACTGGTGATACTTGATCTTAGTGCTGGTTACACAGGTGTGTTCATATTGTGAAAATTACTTGAGTTGTACATGTATGATTTATGTAGTTTTCTGTATGTGTATTTTAGTAGTTAACCAAAAAATGTTAATTTTGTACCTTAATATGACTATTATTAATACTGACCTATCACAGAGTATTCCTTAATTTACACATTAACTTCTCTATTTATGGACCTTTTGACTTTCCTATTTTTTTTCCTTATGTATAATGTTGTAATGAAGTAACTTGCTTCCCTACCCTCATCTATAAATGTTTCTCTGGCAGGTGATAGTGAAAGTGAAATTGCTGACCTCCCAATTGAGTATACAGATTTATATTCTGCTACTGGTGAACTGAGAATAATATAGAAACTTTTTGTGTTGTTTTTTTTTAATCATATAATTTAATACCATTTTCTCATATTCTTAAAACATCTTTTGCAAAAACAATTTTTTATACTCACATAATGTCCCACATATCATAATTTATTTAGCCTTTTCTTTTGTTTGGACACTGCTACCCCTTTTTCACATTTTACATTGGAAACTAAAATGAACATCATGTTATGCTAGTCTTTCAACACATCTGGTCATCTTTGAATACTCCACAACACCCAGCCCAGTTATGTTTCATATGATTTGGAACTTAACACTCGCCGGATAAATGAAAGCGGAATATATCTTTGCTCTCTTGTAAGTGTCATCCCTTTCCTGTAGGCTCTCCTTTCGTCAGCCTCAGTATTATTCCCTACTTATCCCAATACCCCGTAAGTATACTCTTCCCTGCTCTCTAAGTTACATCTTCTCTTGCCCACTCTTTCCTTTCTCCTTTGGCTCATATCTTCTGAGAGTTTCTAGCCCCATTCCATCAGCCGGCTACGTGAGACAAAGTGTGTTTCACTTAATGTTCATATCTGTTTCCCATGTCTTGTTCACTGTATAGCTTATTGGGAGTGCTCTCTGACCATTTAAATGCAGAGATTGCTGGTGGTACAATTACATCTAAGCAAGATGCAATGGATTATATCACCTGGACCTACTTTTTCCGACGTCTTATCATGAACCCCAGGTAAGTGCAGGGCAACTATATATTGTTCTGTTTCATACTGAAAGAAATTATATCTGAAATCTCATACATAACAAAAATCAGAACCTTAGGCATTCTAGGTATGTGAATTTTCCCAGAGAATCACATGATATCTCTGATTCACAATATATTATGATATATTTGAAAATGAATAATGGTTGTATTTATTGCTTAGCTTATTTTAGTTAACTTAGGATGTCCTTGAAGAGTTTGCTCTGTAATCAGGGAGACAAGACACCTGAATTATGAAGAAATATGCTAAACCAGACAGTAGTTACTACCTTAGGTGCAGTCAGAGAAGGGTGAGGCTTGTGCCGTTGCAGAGGGAAGACTTGGTGAGGTTAACAAGAACCCAGCAGGAGAAAGTAAAATGAGGGGAGTTGAGGTGGATCTTCTTCACTGAGCACCTATTTGCCAAATGGCATGTAGATAGTGAGGGAAAAATTAGTGTACATTATCCCCTGTCTTCAATGGCTGATCTTTTAATGTGGGGAAAAAGATAAATGATTACCATGTAAATCGTAATAGAATAATACAGCTCTAATAGAACTCTATTAAGCCTGTAAGAGTAAAATCTTCACAGAGGGGATAGTTCAACCAATTTTGAGTCTGGAACAGGAATAGAAGAGGTAAGAGGCGCAAAAGTACTATGTGGACATGGGCCCTTTTGGCTTGAAAGGGCATTTGTAGAGTGTCAAGAAGTTTGATGTAGCCAGAGTTTAAGAGTATGAAGACCAAAAGATTGTCTTGACCAGAAAGTGGGCCACTCACCAGAGAGTAGCTGGACTGTGTGTCATGCAAAGGAGCTAACATCTGATCCTGTTGGCAGGAGTGAGTGTTCAAACATGGTTTAACATCCCCAAATTGGGTTTGGTGTTGTTTCAGTCCTAATGACACTATGACACTGTGGTAGGGAATGAGCTGGAATGGAAGACATTGAAAGCAGGAAGCTCTTGAATAAGAGAGGTGAATAGGACCTTAACAGTTGCGGAAGGAATAGAAGGAAGGCCATGGGTGAGGGACATATCTGATATATTGGGACGGATCAAGGCATTGTAAGGTCTTGAACAGAGAGATCATGATGAAAATATCATTACCAAATCTTACCTATTCGTATCTTTAAAAATTTGTATCTTGTTTCAGCTGTCATTTCCACTCACATAGACCAGACTTTGAAAATATGGTGACAGTTTTGTTTCCTCAGTTCTTCCTAAGCCTCTGGATTCGATACAAAATATCATTTGGGAGCATGACTATGGGATTAATGAAGTGTAGTCATCCTGCACTATAAGTTTACCATAGCAAATAGATCGCAGGATTAGAACTGTGGAAAGTGTACTGGGATGGACTTTACATGCACACTGGTCCAACCTTCTTGTTTGATACTGAGGAAAAGGAGGTTAGAAACTTGAAGTGACTTGCTCTGGATCCCAGAACTACTTGGATGTAAAGCCAGAACTTAACACCATTAAGTTTTCTGACTCAACTCTTTTTTTAGAAGAACTAGTGGCTTTTATGTCATAAAAGAGAGAGGTGCTTAATATTGCGGAAAGAGATTTGAACATGGAATCAGAACACTAATTCCTGGTTTAGCTATTACCCTTTACTGTTTGACCTTGAGTCACTTCACCTCTCAGCTTCCCTTTCTTCATCTGGAAAGTGAGTAATAGCCTATCTCCCTCACAGGATCATGTTGAGAATCAAATACGTGCATTAAAGTCTTCCTAAGTCCTGTATTAATTATAAAGAACTTAATTAATGTTGATTAGTAAACTGTTATTCTTGTGCAGTCTTTCAGTTGCTCTACTGGTCCATACCATCTTGAAGAATCTAGTTTAGAGACTAAGAGCCTGATCATTTGTCAGTTTTACTTCTCTGAGTTCTTTAAACTGGTTCAAACTGAGTTCAAATTTAAATTGAGTTCTTTAACAAATTAGAAGTCTTTACTGAACTCTGTGTGTGCATGTACTCTTCTTAATCTTAAAAAAAAAATTAACTTTCAATTAGAAACAATTTGCAACTTTAAAAAGAAATTGGGAAAACAGTACAGACACTGTATATAGCCTGCATCCAGCTTCCTCAAATATTAACTTCTTACATGATCATAGCACGTTTATCCAAACCCAGGAAATTGACATTTATGTCATACTATTAACTAATCTATAAACTTTTTTTCAGATTTTGTCAGTTCTCCTATTCATGTCCTTTTCCATCCAAAATCCAGTTTAGTATCCTGCATTGCATTAGTTTTGTCTCTGTAATTCACTCTAATGTGTGACATTTCTTCAGTATTTGTCTACTCTAACTTTGACATGTTAGAAGAATACTGGCCAGTTATTTTGTAGAATGTCCTTCAGTTTGGGACCTACAAAGAGAGAACTAGAACAGACATCACTCCCTGTTGTTCTGGTTGCAAACTACCTTCTATTAATATTAATGTGGTGAGAAAAATCTAACATGCAACTATAATAAAGAGTGTTAATTAAGGACAGAAGAAGATTGTGTTTGGGAGAGGTTAGCACAGTGGACAAAGATGAAATCTTGAGATGTTCTTGGCTTACAACTTAAATTATATTGAGCTTCTGAGCCTGGGGACTTCTTGGGTGTTGACAGTTTAGGGTATCTCTTGCTCATATGATTGTAGTGCATGTAAATAGTGAGTATTCTAGTTCATATTGCCTCCCCTACTTTTACCTGAGGATTATCTTTGTTAGGGGGAAATTCTAGCACTGGGAATCAAAGGATGCATTAGCTTAGGGCACTTGGTTGTTGTGGCAACTGCTTTTCCTGCCCTCTTCCTGATCCAAATAAAAGCTAAGTAACCCCTACTACCACCGTCAACACCACCAAAAGAAACATTAATCCATCCCATCCCTAGGTAAGAGTCTGTTCCTCTCACCTTCTTGGTTTTGCTGTCACTCTTCTCCCTCTCTGCAGTGCCCTCTCCAGCCCCTATAGCCATCCAAGTTCTAACAGTCTTAAAAATCCAGTCATATATTGATAAATGCATTTAAATCAATTTTCAGGAGTTGATCTATACATTCTCAACTAACCTCATCAAAGTTGCTTATTCCTTTAAAGTAGTCACCTGAACATATTTTGAGATACCCAGCTAGGTTAAGACTCTGACTATTATTATTATCCTGAAGTAGAAACCTGTTCCCAAGATATTGCCATGTGAATTAATCAGTCCAGAATAGGTACAGCAATAATTTTTTTTTTAACGGCTATAGTGACATTTTTCACAGAAAGAAAACAAGCAGTCCTAAAATTTGTATGCAACCACAGAAGACTCAAATAGCCACAGCAAACTTAAGAAAGAAGAACAGAGCTAGAGGCATCATGATACCTGAAGTCAAATTATACTACAAAGCTATAGTGATCAAAACTATAAGATATTGGCATTAAAAAAGACACATAAATCAATAGAATAGAACAGAGAACCCAATAGTAAGCCCACACATATATGGCCAGTTAATTTACTCAGAGGAGCCCAGACTATATGATGGAGAAAGTACAGTCTCTTTAATAAATGGTATGGAGAAAACTGGATAGATACCCATATATTTCACCATGGACAAACATCAACTCAAGTGGATTAAAGACTTGAAGGTAAGACCTGAAACCATAAAACTGCTAGAAGACATAGATGGTAATGTCCTTGACATTGGTCTTAGTGATGATTTTTTGGATCCTACAGCAAAAGCAAAGGCAGTAAAAGCAAAAATAAACAAGTGGGACCACATCAAACTTAAATAATTCTGTGCAGCAAAGGAAACTAGCAAAATAAAAAGACAGCCTACCAAGTGGGAGAAAATATTTGCAAATCATATATCTGTTTAGAGGTTAATATCCAAAATATATAAAGAATTCATAGAAATGAATAGAAAAATAACAATCTGATTTTAAAATGAGCTAAGGATTTGAATAGACATTTTTCTAAAGAAGATGTACAGTTGGTCAGTAGGTACATGAAAAGGTGCTCAACATGACTAATCATGAGGGAAATGCAAATCAAAACCATAAGATATCATCTCACACCTGTTAGAATGGCTGTTATCAAAAAGACAAGAAATAAGTGTGAGTATGTGGAGAAAAGGATACGCTTATGCACTGTTGGTGAGAATGAAAATTGGTGGGGCCACTATGGAAAACAGTATGAAGTTTCCTCAAAAAATGAAAAATGGAACTACCACATGACCCAGCAATTCCACTGCTGGGTATGTATCCAAGGAATATGAAATCACTGTCTCAAAAAGGTATCTGCACTCCCATGTTCATTGCAGTATTATTTACAATAGTGAACACCTAGAAACAACCTGTGTCCATCAGTGGATGAACAGATGAAGACATGACACACACACACACACACAGAAATATTTATTATTCACCAAAAAAAAAAAAAAAATGCCTCATAGAGAACAGATCATGGGGGATGGGGGCAAATGGGTGATGGAGGTACAAATATCCAGTTATAAGTTAAATAATCCTGCAAATCTAATGTACAGAATGATTATAGTTAATACCGTATTATGTGTTTGAAAGTTAATGAGAGAATAGATCTTAAAAGTTCTCATCAGTTTATAACTGTTAACTAGACAAATTGGGGTAATCATTTAATAATACAAACATATATCAAATAGATGATTACTGTTAACTAGACAAATTGGGGTAATCGTTTAACAATACAAACATATATCAAATCATTATATTATATAACTAAAACTAATACATTGTTGCATGTCAGTTATGTCTCAATAAGGAAAAAAAGCTGTGATCAGCAACTGTATTAGGTTCTGTTGGGAGGTAGTAACAACATAAATAATGATCTCTAGTCTCAAAAATCATAGACCTACCTTAAAATGGTGAGGTAGAACCAATTAAAAAACTAAATCTATATTCCTTAATTCAGTAAACATTTATTGAGTGCCTACTTTGTATTAGGTACTATTCTAGGCATTTTGAAGATGTAAATAAAAACTTCTTGCTTTCATGGCACTCTTACTCTTTTAGCAGAAACAATGAGTTTAAAAGTTATGCTGATAGAAACCCGAACTCCAATGAGATATCATCTCACACCTGTCAAAGTAGCTAAAATTAACAACACAGATAATAACAAATTTTGGTGGGGCTGTGAAGAAAGGGGAACCCTCTTATACTGTTGGTGGGAATGCAAACTGTTGCAGCCACTCTGAAAAACAGTATGGAGTTTCCTCAAAAAAGTTAAAAATAGAATAGCCAACAATCCAGTAATTACACTGCAACATTACAACATATTTACCCAAAGGAAACAAAAATACTGATTTGAAGGGATTCAGGCACCTCATTATTTATAGCAGCATTATCAACAGCAGCCAAATTGTGGAAAGAACCCACATGTCCATCATCAGATGAATGGCTAAAGAAGAAGTGGTGTGCATGCACACAGAGAGAGGAATATTGCTTACCTGTCAAAAAGAATGAAATTTTGCCATTTGCAATGACATGAATGGAGCTAATTTACTATGCCAAACAAAGTAAGTCATAGAAAAACAAATACTATATGATTTCACTCATGTGGAATTTAAGAAATGAAACAAATGAACATGGGGGGGGAGGAAAAAAGAGGGGAAAATTATGAAATGGACTCTTAACCGTAGAGAATAAGCTGAGGATTACTGAAGGAGAGATGGGCAGTGAGGGCGGGGTGCAAGGTCTAAATGGGTGAGGGGTATTAAGGAGGGCACTTGTTTTAATAATCACTAGATGTTGTATATAAATGATGACTTACTGAATTCTATACCTGAAACTAATATTACATTGTATGTTAACTAACTGGAATTCAAATAAAAACTAGAAAAGGAAAAAAAGAATGTTGGGTTAGAAGGTTATGAGTGCTTTGAAAAAAAGAATATGGTACTGAAGACTAGGAGGCCAAGTGGGCAGAGAGGGAGGATTATAGTATTAAATATGGAGACAGAGTGGGCCTAATTAAAGGTACTATAAGAGGGAAATGGGAAGATGTTGGTCAAAAGGTACAAATTTCCAGTTATAAGATAAATGTTGTAATCTACAGCATGGTGGCTATAGTTAATAATACTGTATGTTTTTTCTTTAAGTGCTGACTTTTGAATAAAGGCTTGAAAGGGATGAGAAGTTTGACCACATGATATCTAGGGAAAACATTTCAGACCAAGAGAACAGGAGAGGTTCTAAAGCATGCATGTCTGGTGTTTGCAAGGTATAGAAAAGAGAAGTTGAAGCTGATGAGAAAAAAAAGTTGTAGCTGATGCAGAATGAATGAGGGCTAAACAGTAGCAGGAGATGAGATTAGGGACTTGGGGGATTGGTGGTTGTACCAGTCATGTGAGACTTGAGAGACCACTGGAAAGACTTTGATTTTCATTATCCATGATATAAGAACCATTATGGGGTTTTGAGCAGAGGACTGACAGGATCTATTCGTTTCATAAGTCTGGTCAATTATAATCATAAATGTTAAAAATAATTTAAGCTAAACTGTTGAAAGACAAATTCTCAGATTCAATTATTTTAAATCCAGGTAAACTTTGTAAGAAACATCAAATCAAACTGATATTAAAAAGTTGAAAGTTAAGGATTGAAAAGAAGATATGAAGGACAATAACAAAGAGAAAGCAACAGTTGCAGAATTAAAATCAGAGAAAATTAAATTCAAGGCAAAGAACACACTTTTTAAAAAGGACAAAGAAGAATGGTTCATATTGATAGCAAGCACAATCACTAAATAAGTATAGTAGTTTAAAAATTTTTAGGTAACTAAAAATATAGCATCAAAATACAGAAAGCAAAAACTGATAGAAATTCAAGATGTTAACTAAATTACAATCACGTGGAGAGACTTGAACACATCTCTTTTGGAAATCAGCATTCCAAAGAGAGATAAAAAGTACTTCGTAAAACAGGATTTGAGTAACAGTATCTTTGAAAATGTGTTTGTATCTTTATAATTCTCCTCCTACAAAGAATAAGTCTTCTTCTAAACACTCATCAAAATTTATTTATAAAAATGTAACATGCACCAGACCACACAGAACAACTCAGTGTATTTCAAAACATAGTGATCATAAGGCTACCTTCCCGGAGTATAATGCAGTAATACCAGAAATAAACAAAAAAAGGATGGCAAAGGCAGTCTACCTACTCAGGATTTAACTATTCTTATTCTAGTGGAAGGTGAAAATTTATTTTAAAGGTATAGACTAGAGCTATAAGAAAGTAAAAGTAATACATAACAAAGCCAGTGAATTTCAGACACAGCACAATTCCAAGGAGTATTCTTATCTTTAGACCATTTATAAGATCGCATGAATGCTTGAAAACAAAATAAGCATTCATCTCCAGCAACTAGATGAACATTAGCAAAACACAAATATGAGAAGGGAATTTATAAAGGTAAAAAGTGAAATTAATAACATGAGAAACAAAAACATACACTATTATTATTTATAATTTATTAAACTTGAGTGATTGACTTAAGAGCCTAACTCATTTAGTATCATTATGATCCCCATTTTATAGATGAAGGGACTGAAGCACAGGGAGATTGAGCAACTTGCCCATCAGCACATACCTCCTGAGTAGCAGAGGCAGCACTGGAATGCTTCGGGCTCTCTAGCTCCAAGGGCCACAGTCTCCATCCCAGGCTCATTATCAGGTCCAGAACCCAAATAGCCCCACTCCTGCTCCACTTCTTCTAGTGCTATGCTGGAAAATGTGTTCTTTATGGAAACCATACCATACAGACTTTGTTCATGTGCTGCAAAAAAAAAAAAAAAAAAATTCAGTTTTAATATCTATACCTTTAAATCTGGACAAAAATGAGAACATGTGCCTAAATCAATTTTAATGATTTATTTATTTTACTTAAAACTTCTGTTATAGTGAAGCTCTACCAATTTTCTTTCTGATTGGCCCATGATTTTATCTTTTTCTGTGTTAAAAATCACCTGTTCCATAATCCGGAAGCAAAGAAATGCACAAGAGTTCAGGAAATTGGTAAATTTTTCCTACTTATTTTTAGATCTATTAGACGTGTCAAGGAAGCTAAAATCATTGTCTCAAATGACAGGTAGTTTTAATTTATATATTTAATTTTATTTATTTTTATTATAAAATTATTTTTTTTTGATGTGTACTTTTAATTTATCTCTAACACTCCATATTATTCAGTGTCACAGATTGAGGTGTGAGTTTTGGGTGGGTGGGACAGGCTTATATACATAGCATGTGTGTGTCACAACAAGAAATTGAGGTTTATTTAAAATAGAAAAGATAGACCACTTTCAAAATACACCTAGATAGTAAATATGACCAAATTCTCCAGCCCCCTTTATTTAATCATACTACTACTGTAAAGTGCCCCCAGCACACCACTGCCAAAAGTAGAACTTATGTTGACAAAGATTCTGCCACTGTGCCTGGATTGTTCTCTGTGTGTCTGCTTATAGTCTCCTGCATGTGTGATATGTATATATATGCAAATATATGCACATGCATATAAAGATATTTATTTATATGCATAAATATATATGTAGACACACTTTACATTAGTGTGTTCAAATGTACATAAACACATGTACTGGTGCATCATGAAATATAATATATTCCAAATTGAGTTCTGGATTCAATTTGTATGTTCAATTTTACTCTCTGTTTTCCCCTGAGAAAGCTTTTAAACATTTCTGGGACAAAAAATGTTGTGGTAGTTTCAGCTGTCCCTACAACCACTTTCATTATTTGTGTCATTATTACTGCTGCATAATCTGAACATAAAAAAACATGGTGCTGTAACAAATGACTTCCCAGTACTGACAGTTATAGCTGCAGCATTTCAAGACTGATGAAAAATTTCCCAGCAAGATCTCTGGCCAGGTTTACAATAACGAAACAGGAAATGGCTGCCACTATTCACATTAAATCCAGACTGTTTGGTGTAACTTTATCTATGTTTTCGATTACAATAAAATCTCTTTCATACCCAACCAGCAAAATTTCATCCTTATTAACGTTGCCAAAAGATAACTTGAGGTTTCATGTGTGGTTTTCCTGTTTGTCCTTTGATAAGATCTTTTAAAAATAATTTTTTTAAAGTTGTTTTACCTTTTGGATTGTTTGAATTTAATGAACTTTGTAAATTTTTACGAGAGGGAGAGGTTTGTTATGACTTTTTCCCAATGGACTGCTAATAGAAGTTAGCTTGTCTAGCCCATGTGCTAGATGCTGTCAGTATCAAACTGCCTTTGACTTTCACACCTCCCAGGGGACTAGTAATTGTTGTGTTCAAACAGCCTGTAATTGTGATCCCGCTGGCTTTCTCAGTACGCTTCTGGCTATTAGAATCATTAAACAACTCAGCACCTGTTAACAGCATTGTAAATATTCAACCCTGCTTGTGTGCAGGTTGAGTCCAATATAGAGAAATCTTACAGAGCTCAGCCTCATAAATTAGAGCTTCTGACAAGTCAATTATTGTGAAACTGGGTTTCTCTGTGAAATAAATGAAATAGCATGCTGACAAAAAGGTAGGCTATCTGTTTATGGCAGAGAGAAGATAATGACTTGATGATCCAATGCAGTGAGCATGAAACTACATTGTATCCTTTGTCTGTAATTAAACAGTTGTGTAATATTTCTGTTTTAATAACCAGTAAATTGTAAATTTTGTACTGTGGAGAGTGCAACATGAAAACAAACCTTTTTACTTAGCTGCTGCTTGCTTTTTCAAGTTAGTAAAGTGATTATTGAAATTAATGATATGTAATGTTTTAAGCTAAATGCTTATAATTATTTAGGCCAGAAATTACCCAGTGACTGAAAAGTTCATGCAGTAGAAGCAAAGGCCATATAAATGTTAATGAAGATCATGTAAATATAAACTCCATTGTTTATTCACAGAAAACTGTCAGAATATATTATCTCTCAAAATTTGATGTGACCTAGACAGTAATTCCATTTACGTTTAGTTTATTTTACAGTGTCTTAGAAATTATATATCTAATTAAGACATAGCAAATCTAACTTTTATAAGAACTTGGAAATGTAAGTAAACTTGGGTCAAACATTAGCAAAGAATAGTAGTATAAATCAGTGAAGTTAGATCACAACCAAAATTATGCATTTTAGTGTTTGTGTAGGGTGCAGTGTATAGAAGACAAGTCTTTTAATGACTGAGGTTTTCCTATTCTTGAATGTAATATTCTACCTAGCATTTTCTATTTTTATAAGTTATCACTTTCTAAAAATAAATAAAAGTTATCATTTACATATGCCAGGATACTTGAAGTGAACAATTTTAGGATTTTTTTTAAGATTCTGGATTACCCCCAGATTCCATAAGGATAAAAGTATTGATACTGAGTTAATTGAATGTCAATCCAATTACTTAAATTGAATTTTTGCATTTCTTCTCTTAGGCAAGTCAAGTATGAGAGTGTCGGTGAGCACATTAGAAAAGAACAACCTTTTTTTTTTTTTTTTTTTTTTTTTTTAAGAACAACCTTTTTAAGAGGAAATACCTGGAAATTTTTTAAGTTATTTTGAAAAACTATGTTAGTTTTTAGCAAGTTAGAGTATGTGTGATGTAGTCATCAAATAATTGGTTGTAATCTCAGAGACATAACTTTAATTGCTTTTTTATTTATTTTTGCAGCTTATTTTAAATGTTTAAGAAATGTTTATCCTGACTGTGCTTTATCTGAATAAAAGCTACAAATTAATCTTTAAAACTTCCCAAGAAACTTAGATAACATTAGAAAGGATATTAACCCATCAGAATACTCCTGGTAAATATTTTAAAAATTCACAATTTTTGAAGGGGAGTTTTTATCATAGATGGTTTTAAATGTTACTTGTAAGTATACTAAATTTTTTAAAGAATGGTAAAATTGTCATTCAGTTATATTTAGAGGGTAAAGGTTTATGGGTAATCAGTAGCAGCATCCATGAGACCTTGTTCTTTTCAAATGGCCTTGTAAATTTTTAGGCAAAAATGGTATTTTAACTTTTTGTTTTTCATGGTAAATTATTTTCCAAAATGTTTTCCTTCTGTAATTTTAATTGCATAAAGAATTATTTGATTCTTGCTCCAGAAATTCTACTTACTCAGTTCCTAAGCACATTTTCAGGGTTTATTTTTCAATTTAGGAATAATTTCATCAACTGTATATTAATCCAGACAGCTGAAAATAGTGTTGGAAAATTTATAGATTCAGCAAGCCAAAAGAATGTAAAATATAAACACTTGTGTTGTAGAATGTTTGGCTGATAAATTCCATTTGTTGGGAAAAAATGAAAGACAACAAGTATCACTATTAATTTGGAACGGCTTTAGAGATCGCTTATGGGGTGTTGAATGTCCAGAATTTTTAGTTTCACATTTGATAGCAGAATACATTATTCTAGCTAATACTTATTTTACTCATTTTTCAGGATAAAGGAAATATTTTCTAATGGTTTCTAATGCTGGTTTTTTCACTTTATCTGCCTGGTTAGATCAAAGTTTGTACATTTTGTTTAAATTAACAACAGCACTGGTTTCAATACTTATTTATCTGTTCATTGATAAATACTGCTTTATTTTGGTCCATGACAAGAATTTTTAAGGCAATAATTTCTCTGCAGATAAAAATGAAAAGTATTTCTCTTTTGTGAAAATTAAAATCATCAGCATGTAATTATGATTTACAGTTACTTTCCCAAGTAAATAGTCTGTTATTAATCTTTACTCAGTGGAGGCTCTCATATTGGTATACCTAGCCATTTGTGCAAACATCTCTTTCTATTAAAAGTATATTGTATCTCTTTCTTTCTTTCTTTCTTTCTTTTAATTTATTTGAGAGGAAAGAGAGAGAGATCACAAGTAGGCAGAGAGGCAGGCAGAGAGAGAGGGGGAAGCAGGCTCCCCGCTGAGCAGAGAGCCCGATGCAGGGCTCAATCCCAGGACCCTGAGATCATGACCTGAGCTGAAGGCAAAGGCTTAACCCACTGAGCCATTCAGGTGCCCCTATTGTATCTCTTTCTATTGAAAGCATATTATGTCATCATTTAAGTCCTATTTTGTGAATTTTTATTTTTTCAAGATTTTATTTATTTATTTGACAGAGAGAGAGAGATCACCAATAAGCAGAGAGGCAGCAGAGAGAGGCAGGGGGAAGCCGACTCCCCACCGAGCAGAGAGCCTGATGCAGGACTCGATCCCAGGACCTTGAGATCATGACCTGAGCCGAAGGCAGAGGCCTAACCCTTCAGCATTCAAGTGCCCCATCCTATTTTGTGTATTTTTAAATAAATGTTTGCAGTATGCTGACCCCAATTCTTTCCCTTTGAAGAAAGAAAAAAAAAAGTCACCATACTTGGCCTGTTGTGGTGTCCTTTAGGCTTCTCCCATTGAGATTGTTAGCACTTGCTTCCCAGACCAGGACTATCTCCTTTCTAGTCCTGTGCAGAAGTACAACCCTTGTGCTGGGGTTTCAGGGACGAATCTGTTCTGAGGTCACTTTACATTCGTGTTGCTTGATTTGGATAGAAATAGGACATATACTTCTCTATGCTGACCAAGGTACAGGATTCACCACCAGGAATTAGAGAGCTGCCATGACATGGGATTATTCTGTCACCCTTCAAATCATTTCCCAGACACAGATTCCTAGCAATCTTAGATATTTGGCAAGACATTTTTGGACTTAGAGGGAGGAGCATTTAGGTGAATTGCATGTCCTTCAGCCTTCACTCAGAAAATATACAGAGTTGAACATGTGTGTTTTTTGTATATAGAAGCTTAGTTCAAATGCTTTATTGTTAGTGTGATGATGTCCCTTCCAATATTTAGGTTGACATGTACTTATTAAGCATTTGGAGAACAATAAATGACTAAATGTCCTAAAAGAATTCATATGCTACCCAAGTCAATAGTTCTTTGAGTTTTATTAAAGTTACTGAGGATGGGTTTTTGTATATAGAAGGGAATTATATATAATATATAATATGCTTCTATTTCTAAATCTAGTGTGCAAGTTTAGTTTGCTGTAGAGGTATTAAGTGAAATCATGCCAGTTTTAACACTGGAAAGTTAGTATCCTTTTAATGTGATGCTGAATTTTATCGCATATTTTATTGTGTTATCATTGTTCATTGGTGTCCACAAATCTTAGTATGGGAATTTTGATCTGTACAGTGAAACTGGCAGTTGGCAGTTGTTTTACTTATTTGATTTCCCGTAAGTGTAATTGTTCTTTGAAATCCTGAAAAAAATAGAATGATAAATTGAAATGCTAATTTTAGTAGAAACAATCTTGAAACAAATAATGACCTTCCTTATTTTCTAGTTACTACAATTTGAGTGATGTGAGCCATGATTCTGTGAACAAATTTCTGTCCAGTCTGGTTGAGAAGTCTCTGGTTGAATTGGAACATTCCTACTGTATTGAAATTGGAGAGGTATGACTCAGTCCTATACATTCCAAATGAAAAGATTTGTCCAGCTTTTTAACAGTAGGGCTTTTGTTCTAATGATAACTGAAAATTTGAACAAAATTGTTGTAATAGCAACCTGCAGTAAGAACTATTAATTTTATGAATGCATGTGCTTCTATTGTACTTTTTATTTGTCATTTTATCTTTCTTTTTGAAATAGGATAATCGGAGCATTGAACCTCTGACATATGGCCGAATTGCCTCTTACTACTATTTGAAGCACCAAACAGTTAAAATGTTCAAAGAGCGTTTGAAACCTGAATGCGGTACCGAAGAATTGCTTTCAATTTTGAGTGTGAGTTTCATGATATTATTGCATTGCTTTTTAATATAAAGAGATTATATCCCATATATTTCATACCTTCTCTTTTAATTTGGGTCTTATATTGCTGCCAGCCAGTGTGTCTAGAAATTTGGCAGAAACTTTATAAACTGTTTTCCCCTGCCAAACAAGATCACTACAGAGGAACATATTTGTACCAAGTTTCCCACATAATTTATTATCCAAACGTGGGTACTTCTGAGAATGGAATGGATCACTATTAATATTTAAGTTAGGATAATAGGTATAAACGGGGCTATCTTCAGCAGCCAGATGCTGCTTTTCACCTCACCTTCAATATAATAACTTATGTGAATTAAAATTGAAAGCTTTCTTACTGCTTCTTTTGAGTCATTCTTCTTGAATCTATGATGTGTGTCCATAGGGACACACAATTAAGATCTCTTAGATTTACTTATTGGCAAAAAAGCTGTTCAACTCCCACCCTTTTTCCCCTTCGAAAATTTGTATTTTTACAACCATATTTATTACAGGGTAAAAACAAGAACAATTTAAATTTAATTACTACAAAACCTTGTTAGCACATTAGTCAATACATGTTATAAATGAATACTACATGTTATCTTATTCCTCAGGCTCATTGGTGTTATTTTAAAGAGTTAAAAACCATTGGACTTACAATGTCTTTAAGGTCCTTCTCTCTCTCTCTCTCTCTTTTTTTTTAAGGTCCTTTTCTTACACATTAATTGATTTTGAGATAGTTCACTTACTAGCTTTTTTCTTACTTCCTTTGCTTATCATTCTCAATGGCTTCAATATCCCATTTACAGTTTCCAATTTTTCATGTTTTTCCTTTGAGAAGTGGTTTGTAGATGTTGTATGCAACATAAGGCCAAGTACATTATAGTGAGTCAGAAAATAATTTGTTAATGAATTGATGGATGGATCCTGTTGTAGTCGTCAGTTCTGTTATTTGCTTTAACGAAAAGAGTAGAGAATTAAAGTATATGATGCTGCTATCAAAAACTTTTTTATAAAATTAAAAATTCATTTCTGAAATAACAAGTATAAAAAAATAAGAATTTTTAGTTCCTTAAGAATGAGGTTTTTATTATTTCTTAGTTGGAGAGTCAGAAAAATGGGATTTATCTGGGCGGGAAACAGTAAAATCATGGTTAATTAATTTGGTTTTAAACTAGTATTTTAAACTAATATTTTAAACTAGATTTAAGAATATAATTTTCCTTTCATATTTACCTACCTTGATATATTTGTCTAATCTAATATTTAAAAATATATGCCTACCTTGGGAACACACATAATAAAAGCTAACATCTTTGAGTACTTTTCATGTGCTAAGCACTATTCTAGGAACTTTACATCAATAAACTCATTTAATTCTAACAATAACCATTCATTTTATATTGATAACATCTCATTATTATTCTCCTTTTACAGGTTAACTAACCTAAGATTGTACATTAAGTCAATACTAAATGGCTGCAGTCTAGCAGCCCAAGTATGGGTGGGAGTTTTTGGTTGTTTTTTATTTTGTTTTGTTTTTTAATTATGTTATGTTAGTCACCCTGCAGTACGTCATTAGTTTTTGTTGTAGTGTTCCATGATTCATTGTTTGCGTATAATACCCAGTGCTCCATGCAGTCGGTGCCCTCCTTAATACCCACCACCCGGCTCACCCATCCCCCACGCCCTCTTCCTTCTAAAACCCTCAGTTTGCTTCCTAGAGTCCATGGGTTCTTAACCACTGTTCTGTGCTGCCTCTCATGTCGTGCGCACACACACACACTGAAGTGGAAGATACTGAGGAAAGAGGTACATGTTAAGACTAGATGCTGGACGCACATTTTGGATACTAACCCAAGATCATATTTGCAGATATCTTCCATTCCATGGGTTGCCTTTTAGTTTGGTTGATTGTTTCCTTGGCTGTGCAGACGATTTTTATCTTGTCAAAGTCTCAGTAATTCTTGCTTTTGTTTCCTTTGGCTCTGGAGATTTGTCTACTAAGGTGTTGCATAGTCTAGTGTGTCCGAGAGGTTGCTGCCTATGTTCTCCTCTAGAATTTTGATGGTTCCCTGCATCACATTTAGGTCTTTCATCCATTTTTAATTTATTTTTGTATGTGGTGTAAAAAAAAAAAAAAAAAGGTCCAGTTTCATTCTTCACCATGTTGCTATCCAGTTTTCCCAACAGCATTTGTTGAAGAGATCATCTTTTTTTCCATTGAATATTTTTCCATTGAATATTTTTTCCTGATTTGTCTAAAATCTAAAATAGAGTTGTGGGTTCATGTCTAGGTTTTCTATTCTGTTCCACTGATCTGTGTGTCTGTTTTGTGCCAGTACCATACTGTCTTGATGATTACAGCTTTGTAATAGAGCTTGAAGTCCAGAATTGTGATGCCTCCAGCTTTGCTCTTCTTTTTCAAGATTGCTTTGGCTATTTGGGGTCTTGTGTGGTTCCACACAAATTTTAGGACTTTGTTTTAGCTCTGTGAAAAATGCTAGTGCTATTTTGGTAGGAATTGCATTAAATATGCATATTGCTTTGGGTAGTATAGACATTTTAGCAATATTTGGCCTTCTAGTCCATGGGGGGAAAAAAAGACTGGATGCACATTGTTTGTAAAGGTTTGTGAAAACCATATGTCTATTACACTCCATATCCCTCTACACCCCCCTAAAAAAAGACCCCAAAATATATCCAATATCAAGAGAATTAGGCTGTTATCCTCTTCAGTCTTCTCTGAAAAGGCATTGCTCAGAACAAGAGGTCTGCCTGTTTCCTTTCAGCAGCCTGCTCCTTTCCATCATTATACCATAAAACCAGTTACACTGATCTCATGGTTTATTTTTATTAAAGTCAGTTCTTGTGATTAAAAAAAAATCATCTGCAAATACATGTAAGATAAACTCAACAGTATATTTATATGGATATGATTTGGGGTACCCGTAATAATTTTCACAGCAACAATGATGTCATCTCTTCATCCTATGTTTTTAGTGTAGGAAACTCACTCTGTGCTCCCTAGCATCTAAGTCTGTAGTATCTCAGTGACACTGGTTTTTGAATGAGGATATTGGGGCTTTAGAACTGTGGGACACAGGGGCGCCTGGGTGGCTCAGTGGGTTAAGCCTCTGCCTTCAGCTCAGGTCATGATCTCAGGCTCCTGGGATCGAGCCCTGCATCAGGTTCTCTGCTCAGCAAGGAGTCTGCTCCCTCCTCTCTCTCTGCCTACTTGTGATCTCTCTGTCAAATAAATAAATAAAATCTTAAAAAAAAAAAAAAAAAGAACTGTGGGATACATATTGACAAGAAGATCTGCAGGTACCACTGTTTTATTAATTTTTTGTGTAGAAATTACTTTCCATTCACTAGAGAACATATGTGTATAAGTAACAGAAATATTCAATAGTAAAACAAGATTGGGTTTGAAGTAATTACAGTGCAATTTCTAGAATTCATTCTGTTGCTGAAAAGTATTGTTTTTTAATGTTCGCTGTTACCAACCTAAATATTCCTAAATGATTCACATAGCCTTATTATCTTTACTCTCACCTCCAAAAATGGGCATTAATCTCCTTGTGGTTGTGAAACAAGGAGAAAAAAGCAGCCAGACAGGAGCTATGGAGAACAGGATGATAAACACAACAGGGCAAAGAAAACCAAAAGGAGTGTCGTTAGTTTCAAAGGCCTATTTTCATTATTATTGTTTTGTTATTATGATGCTTAATAATGTCACATTATAGTTTTGAAAAATTCAGTATTAGAACCCATTCACTGCCAGCATCTCCTTTTATAAAGATAGTCATTGATGTTTCTAAAGTCATCTTTGAACTTTTTATTAATATATTATTTTTTAATGAATTTTTAGTATTCCTGAGATCACAACTGAAAAGCTTCCATTCTCTTGAGTATTACTTTGGACTTACTCTAATATTTCCATCAGTTTAGTTTTGGCAGTGAATGAAGTTTTCTCATTTTATCTTAGGTTACATATTTAACTTTATTTCTTTCCTTTGGTATTAGTGATGGTATAGAAAGTGTGTTCATTATGGTTTTCTTTGACGTTCTCAGTGTTGCAATGTGATTGATTATACCTGGCATAGAGGAAAAATCTAGAAGGTAACCAATCATAAAGGAAAAAAGAATATTAAGACACTGATTTCATTTTCACCATAACCAACCATAGAAGAAAAAAATATTAAGACATTGATTCACTTTCACCAGACATTTAAAAATACATAAATATGTTATTTCTCTTCATTTAACATCATAGTTTCAAGTGATAATTTCTTGATTTTATATTTTCATAACTGATAACTAACAACTGTTTTTAGATCTTTCTCCCTTTAGAAAAAATGTGTATTTAAAATCTCATAGTTAGCTCTAGAGTTGTTTTTCATTTACTTAAATGAATTAGAATTCCTATTGTTTATTTTGTCATTTTGCATATCACTGTCAACTTTTCTGAATTTCTTTTTAAGTAAGGGTGCAGTTTTAGTGCCTTTATAATATTTACCAGACAGTTTATTTTCTTTCAAAAATAAAAGAGAAAGCATTTATTTAATCAGGTCATTTCATGACATGCTTCCTTATACAGTGTTTTTTGGCACTATAGACTTCCCTCTTTCAGTGTTCATAGAAGGTTGTCAGGTTTGAGTTAAAAAAAAAAAAAAATTCATTGGGGCTCCTGGGTGGCTCAGTGGGTTAAAGCCTCTGCCTTCGGCTCAGGTCATGATCCCAGGGTCCTGGGAGCCTGCTTCCTCCCCTCTCTCTCTGCCTGCCTCTCTGCCTGCTTGTGATCTCTGTCTGTCAAATAAATAAATAAAATCTTTAAAAAAAAATACATTAAGGTCATATATACCGTCTTCTGAATTCTGTTCTTTTTCTTCTATCAGTAGAATGATTGGGGTCAGACTGTTATTTTGAAGAATGGTGTTATATTGATAGGAATCATCCTTTTGACCAAAGGATGGACAAACAGGAAATTTCTGAGTTTAAAGTTGAAAACTAAACTCTTCCCAATAAGGAGCTAAGCTAAGTGAAATTGTCTTAAGAAATAAATATCTTTAAAAAAGAAAAAGAAATATCTTATGCATAAAATGAAGTATGCATAATGTATATATTTTGTCCTTAATACATTACGCTCTACATTGGTCTATATTAAATTCTATCAGTCATATTTCTACCCACAGACCATATACTAATTCTTTAAAAATATTTATTTTGCACCTATGATGTCTGAGGCTCTTTGTAGGGGCAGGAGATAGAATAGTGAACATTACTGACAAACATGCAAGAGAGAGTGGGTGTGTAAGCATACACACACACACACACACACCAAATATATAGATTCAGAAAGGGCTGGAATGAATTTATTAATGATAAAACTACTGAAGAACTAAAAGACAAGGAGAAACTGTCAGATTTGGTGGGATAGATGGTGATCATTCCTTTACAGACCGGTGGGGATCAGGATTAGACCTGTATGGCATTTACATGATTTTTTCTCTTGGCCCTCTGGATACTTGGAATATTTTTATCCTTCCAAGTAATATGAGGAGTTTTGCCTGTTTTTTTTTAAACGTGGCAGTGTATTAAACTTCCAGGAACTAATTTTTGTTGGTTGTTACTCCATTATATATAAATTTTTATTTCAGTCAAACTGAAAAAGAAAATACACTTCCACTAATTTTTTTTTTTAGTAATACCTCTTTTGAGATTTCATTTCTATTCATTTGTCTTATTCCTAAGAAATTGAGTTGTTTCTAGCTTACATCTTCAGCTGTCATTACCTTTAAAAGCTCCAAGGCCAAAGACTGTACTGAGACTATTTCTGTTCACAAGTCTTATTCTATAATAGCAACCTGTTTGTTTAAATTTTGTCTTTCCAATGCATCTATTAAAAAAATACTGCTATCGGGACGCCTGGGTGGCTCAGTTGGTTGAGCAGCTGCCTTCGGCTCAGGTCATGATCCCAGCGTCCTGGGATCGAGTCCCACATCGGGCTCCTTGCTCGGCAGGGAGCCTGCTTCTCCCTCTGCCTCTGCCTCTGCCTGCCATTCTGTCTGCCTGTGCTTGCTCTCTCCCCCTCTCTCTCTCTGATAAATAAATAAAATCTTTAAAAAAAAAAATACTGCTATCTTTTATTGAGCACCTACTACATGCCAGGCATTTTATCTACATTATTTGTAATCCTCAAACAGTGCTTCAGGGTAAACATTAATATACACATGATAAAATTGAAATTTAATGAGGTTGCTTAGAGAGTAGTTCTTTAGAATTTCTTCTCTCTACCTCACTTCCTCTCCGAGACGTAGTTTATCCTTATCCAGTGTTTTAATTCCAACGGTAAAAAATTTTTAAAGCACAGAAGAATAAGGGTATATATTTTCAAAAAGTTAATTTAAAAACAGAATTACTTTTAAACTCATGTGTGGCCTTGTAACTTAGAATTATAGATGTTAAATGCAGATGTTAATTACTGTGACAAAATAATTATTGCACTATTTCTTAGTGAAAACACATATTTTAAGTTTTAAACGATATGATGCTATTTGGAAAGTTTAGCTATTTTATAAGAACTCTTGCCAAGTTTTTTTTTTTTAACACCATGAATTAATAAGCTTCATAATTAAGGCAGCTGCTTCACACTTCTATTGTTAACCAGTGACATTACATCTGTCTTGCTCCATTGATGCCCTCCTCCTACTTATTGAAGCATTTAGCAGTTTTGGCAACAGGGATTACATGGCATAGAGTAAGTAGTCTAATTAGATATAAGTGAAAATCCTGAGGGAAAGGGACATTTAAAAAGTAATTTAAAGACTCTCTTAATGATGTTGGCACTGAAAGCCCACATCGAGGGTAGAAAGTGCCTGTTGTCATGGCAAACAAGCATCATGATTTGATATGTTCAGTGAACTTATAGAAGGTAACCTATTTTCAAACTATAATAGAAATAAAAAGATTTCAAAGTTAGGGAAAATTTATTTGAACAGATTTAGGAATATGCTTGCCATCATATTAATAGCTTTGAAAGAAAGCAGAATATGCCCCAAATGTTCTGTCTCTAGAATTCTCAATAAATATTTTTAGAAGATATACTCATTTGTTATGGTTCTTGTGACTACACAGAAACATGAGATTATATATCAAATATCCAATCTGAAAAGTTGTGAAATTCTTATTTTTTCGCAAAGCCTTGGATATTGACTAAAAGTATGGGTTTCCTATGTTAATATAAAAAATAACCATTCCAAATTTAGAAAGTATCAGAGCAATCAGATTTTTATATGTCCATAAATTTCCAGGTTTGGCAGTTCTCTGTACTGCTTTCTTTAAAGGCATACAGATTCTTTGCTCTGCCCATGTGTAGAACATTTTCAGTAACAGAGCATTTTTAATGCTTGAAGTTTGTCCTGTTTGGGCACAACTACAAATCTTTTGATAGAAAATTACAAATACATCTTCTTCAAACATGAGATTGGAAAAATAAGCAATATTGTTTTAAAAAGAGAAATTTAAAACCGAACAAATAAAAAGGACAAGGCAGATATGAATGGCATCAGTAGGGGACCCAGCATGCAAAATTAAAGAGTTCATTAAAGGAAGAATGAAAGGAAGGAGAGGTTAACAGAGTAACAGTGAACACCACGAACCTCGTGGCCTTCCATTTCCAAATCACCTCCTGACAATTGCAGGATCCCATCTGCTACTCTTTATCTTCCTGGTGGGGAAACCTAATGGGATATCTTCCAGGGTTTGTGAGAAGAGCTTCCCTAACCCTCAGGCTGGGGAGCTGCCTGGCATCTTTCAGAGAGGCACAGATGGCAAATGTCTTGAAAAAAAGTTATCTTTCTACTTGTCTTGGTCTCTTTCCCTTGAGACTTTCCCTCTTCTCCATTATTTCTCAGCTTCTTCCTAGCGTTCTGTACATATAAGCTCTCCTCAGCACAGAAGAAAGTGAAATATTTTCCTGGTAAAAGACCTCAGTCCTAGATATATCTGTTGTGCATCAATAGATTACTTTACGATTTTTAAGCTGATTGTGTTCTGATGAGCATAAAACGTATTTATGATGTTACCTGAAATTTGTCCTGTTTTACATTTTTTATTTTGTTCTTCTCCCACAGAATGACAACTGGCAATTATTAGGCATCTAATAGTTTGTGATTAAGTAGAGCTGTTAATTAAGAAATGATTTTATATATCAAAATATGAATAACTTTGATATTTCTTTCTTTATCCCCTAATATAACTTCTTCAATTTGTCGAAGACCAAAGACCCATTCTTGCTCAAGATGACACAGTTAGTATGGAAAAATAATATAAAAACTCAGCTGTCAATAGGGAAAGGGCAAACTTGGAATTAGAATTCGTATTTTCCAGCAACCTTTTAAATGCCTTGTTTCTCCCTTTGCCATTTTAAACTTTTCTTTTTCCTCTTCCATCTTATTTTGCCCTTTTATTTAAACTTACAAAGCACAAGGTGCATAAAATATACCATTAGCCTTCTCAGCCTAAGCTATCTATTAATCTATCTAAGCATTTATTAAGATTTGCCAAGTGCTCTAGCCAATACTCAGTGTACTTTGGGAAATACAAAAGAAATAGAAGACCCATATCTTTTAAGGAAATTTGTCCTGGAGCCCAAAGATTCTAACAAAAACAAGCTTGTGCTGCATACCTATCTCTTGGCTTTTTCTGCTTAATATAGCTTCACCTATGCATGAGAAGTGTTTAGTCCTACTTATGGCATTCAGAGCAGGAGAGTTGCTGCGATTGCTCTCCCCAAAAAGTCAGAATTACCAGCCTGGCCTATAGGCAGGAGGTGTGTAAGTCATGATCTCAGATCGTGTTGCATAAATTATGTTTATAAAAGTCCAGGTAGTTTGCCTTTCAGGGAACCCTGTCACAAATCCTTTGGCAAAGGAAATCATCATTAATTTAGTTTTGAAAATATTTTATCACTGGTATCCCTGCTTAGCTGAATGATATCAGATATCATAACTATTTAGAATTGTTAATACGAGAGTGCTTGGGTGGTTCAATCAGTTAAGCATCCAACTCTTGATTTTGGCTCTGGTCATAATATCAGGATCCTAGCATCGAGCCCCCCATCAGGCTCCACTCAACGGGGAGTCTGCTTGAGATTCTCTCTCCCTCTCCTTCTTTCCCCGTGCACGTACGTAAGCTATTTTCCTCCAAAATAAGTAAATAAATCTTTAATTTTAAAAAAAGAATTATTGGGATGCCTCGGTAGCTCAATTGGTTAAGTGTCTGCCTTCCGCTCAGATCATGATCCCAGGGTGCTGGGATCGAGTCCCACATTGGGCTCTTCTTGCTCAGCAGGGAGCCTGCTTCTCCCTCTGCCTTCCACTCTCCCTGCTCATGCTCACTTTCTCTCCCTCTGTCAAATAAATAAATAAAATCTTTTTTAAAAAAATTATTGATACACATACCATCACATTGGGGAAATAAAAATAACATCAAAGATTATGCTATTGCTGGAATAAAATCTCTTCCCTATAAACTTTAGCTATTTGTCAGTTCATTCTGTGAGTAAGTAGAGCATTATTTAAACTTTAAAAATAAGTAAAGAATAAATGGAAACTTGAACATTGGATAAAATATTTTAAAATGCAGTTTTCGTATGCCAGAAATTGGTGTCTGCTCAAAATGTTTCTAATATAATCCCAATTAGTTAAGTGCTCTAAAATTATTGTTAGGATTCTATTGGTTCAATAGGTAGAATGTTTCAGAAATCAGTGCTAGCTCCTTCCTCACAATAATGGTGATCAGAAATTTTCCAACAGGTTCATAGTTCCTGTTCTAAGTATCTTCCAAATACAAATAATGCCAAAACATTGTTTAAGATAAAAAATATATCCTGCCTTTTATTCTCACAGAGCTGCCAAGTAGATAAATAAGTGTGATTATTTCCAGTACTTAAAGCCAACTCAATGTATTTCAGTATCACTTGCCTATAATAGAGCAAAAGAAAAACTAAACATCTCATTTCTTTTCCAACCCCCAGTTGGTGTTAGTGGAGTCCACAATATTACATTATTTTAGAGACAAGCCCTAACAGACTCTTAATTTCAGGATTGCTGGAATATGGGGAGCTGGTTGATGGGCACCGGGGAGGGTACGTCCTATGGTGAGCACTGTGAATTGTGTAAGACTGATGACTCACAGAACTGTACCACTGAAACAAATAATATACTATATGTTAATAAAAAGATGAATGATTAAAAAATAGAAACATGGAATTTTAAAAAGAAAAAATAATCATAGACATGCTCCTTGGTGCTGAGGGACATAATAGTCTTTTATATTAACTAACATGCCAGGCTTGTTCTATAATGGAATAATGTAGAAAAGCAATAGAATCACTGTGTGCTTAAAAATACATTTTTTTGAAAAAACTATGTTAACAGTTTGAGATTAAACTTCTGTGAATTCTCTGTTGTAAAGTATATTAAAGTATATCTTAATATATGTTTAAAAATAAGTTATATGTAGCCATCTCCCTGGTTTATTGAATTTTATTCTACAAATAACACCACTCTACAAGCTTAGGGGCTTTTAGTGGAAACAGCATAATTACCCTTCCTCAATTTCTTATTTTGCTATATTTCCTTATACTTATAAATAATTTTTTCACTCACTCATTGGTTATCAAATCTCCACTCTTCCTCATACATTTAGCCATTATTTAGCCTATAAAGAGATTTATATCTTCTGATTATTTTCTCACAAGTAAGTTTTTTGTCAGTTAATCCTTCTGAGTAATTCTTTTCATAGTCCTATTTTAAAGGAAACAGCCAATAGTCCAAGTACAGAATGATTCATAAATATGACTTTTGTGATCTCACTGCTATAAGCACCTCCTGGAGCTACTGGGAAGATTAAATTAGTTAATATAGGTAAAGCACAGAACAGTCTTTTGCTCATTTACAGTAAACTCAGTAAACAGAAGCTGTTATTATATTTAATAATATTTGTTACATACAGACTGTGCACCACACGTGGAGAATATAGCAGCAGACTAGTTTGATGAAGTTCCAGTACTCATGAGCCTTATATTCATAGTGGACTGGTAAATAAACAAGTAAACAAACATGTAATATAACAAAGTAGATATAAATGAGATTTTTTAAAAATCAAGCAAGTGTCTACGGATACCTAGAGGAGACTGTTCTAAATACAGGACAGTTAAAGAAAACTTTTCACAGGAGATATCTGAATAGAGAACTGAGGGACATTAGCAACCAACTTATGAGAAAACCTTAGGGAAGAATTTCTAGGCAGAAGGAAAAGCATATGCAAAGGCCATCAAGCAGGAAATACTTGTCAGGTTCAAAGAATAGCAGGGAAGCCAGTATGGTTAGAACAAGCATTGGGTGGGCATGGTATGTAAGAGATAGGTCATCTGTCCTCTCTCTAGGGAGTCTGGATTTTGTCCTCTTAAGTGTTGGGAGAAGCCATTGGAGGGGTTTTGATCAAAAGAGTGATGTGATATTATTTGTTCTGAAAAAACCACTCTGGCTCCTTAGTAGAGAAATGGTTGTTAGTCAAGTAGTAGAGAAATGATTGAAAGTCAAGGTGAGAGAAAATGGCTTGGATAGAATGGTCAGAAGTTGAAATGATGAGTAGTAGTTAGACTCAGGATGTTTTGAAAATAGAACCAACAGGAATCGATGGGTTAATTATAAGTAAACAGAGGAAGTAAAGACAATGCTAGGTTTTTGGCCTGGACTACTTGGTAAAGAGAATAAGGCAGGGTCTGTGTTTACGGGGGGGGGGGGGGGGGGACGACTGGTAACTGGCAAAGGGATGGTATTCAAAATTTTAGTCCTGAGGTTGAGTGAGATTGGGTGAAATGAGTATTGAAAAAAAGTCTGTGGAGAAAAAAAGGGAGACAAACCAAGAAATAGACTCTTAACTAGAGAGAAGAAACCGATGAGGGCGGGTGGTGGGAGGGTGGGTCAAGGAGGTGATGGGATTAAGGAGGGCTCTCGGAATGAACACCAGTGTTGGATGAAGTGTTGGATCGCTGTATTATACCTGCAACTAATGTAACACTGCATGTTAACTGCACTAGAATTAAAATTAAAAACAAAAGAAAAATGATCTGAGGATTGAGCTCTGGATCATGTTGAAGTTGGAGAGAGAGAGGAGAAGATAGGTCAGCAAAGAAGCCTGAAAATGAAGGATGAAAAGTGGAAGGAAAACCTCTAGGAGAGTGAATGGTCCTAGAAGCCAAGGGGGAAAAAATACCTCAAGGGGATGGTGATTAACTGAGTTAGAGATTATTGATACAGAGTGGGTGAGAGCTATGATTGTTCCTTTGACTTGATAAGATAAAGATCCTAGATGTCTTTAGTGAGTAATTTCAGCAGAATAATAGAGAAAAGCTTTATTTTATTTGAAAGGATTCAGAGACTGAGTTGTAAGTAACCGAAGACAATAAATATAGCTAATTCTTACTTGGAGCTGAGGGGGGGAGATGTAAAATCAATTTCCTTTTTTAATTTAAGATATAGAATATTTGCATGCAGATAAAAATGATCCTATAGCGAGGTAATAAATGGTGTTATCGGAAAGCCTAAAGTCTTTAAGAAAACAAAAGGGAAGTAGGAATCAATGCGAAAGTGGAAAAATTGGCCTCAGAGCAAATTAATCCATTGTAATGAAAGAAAAGGAGTATTTTTTCTCCAAAGGGATATGGAGTATTAGGGTATAGGTTAGTAGGTGGTAGGAGAATGTGGAAATCCCCTTGCGTTTGCTTTAATTTTTTTTATAAGCTAAGAAGCAAGGTCCTCAGTGGAAACTGAGGAAGTGGGGAAAGACCTGTGAAGGTGGACAAAGGCCATTAATAAACCAAGGGGCCATAGTGTGGTAGAATGAATATGGCATTTGCATCTAGGAAACATGGGTTCAAATCTCAGCATGGCCATTTTAACTTCTTTGTGTAAGTGGCAAGTCATTTAATTTCTTAATCTCGGTTTCCTCTTTCATTAAAAAATGGGGAGTTATACCTGCCCTACTTATCATCACAGGATTAGTGTGAAGATCTGATAAGGTGAAAGACACATGTTCAAACATATCTGACCTTGATCAAGGTAGATTTTTTTTGTGCAGCGCTATGTTTTAGTTTATGTTTCTTATAGTTTATGTTTCTTATTTGTGTTTTGCTTTTGTTTTGCCTTCAAAACTGTCATACTCTAGGGACTTTTACATGTCTTAAGGGTTCAGCACACTTAGTCTCTCTCTCTGTCAGAAGGGCTGGCCTTATTGGATTCACTAAGAAACTTATTTATTAATGTTTGGAGGAGTGGAGAAGAATACAGAATCTTATTTCTCTTAGGATCCCAAGTACAGCTTTGTTCTTACCTTACCATGTAGTTAGTAAGTTTTATCATTGCTTTTTCAAAATAACGTATGGTAACTTCGTTTATGAGATGTTGGTTTCCTTGATGGCAATGTCATTTTCTGAGTTTTCTCCTGCCTCTACTCCCCTAATCCCTTGTTCCTTCTTCCTTTCTCTCCAAGGTTAATATTTTACTAGAAGCCACGGCTCTGGGTTTTAGTGTACCACATGGGAGTGACAAAGTCTGTAAAAGTAATGATTCCCCACTGCCACATCATCCTACCTCCAGATAAAAAAGCGCTACGATTCTTTAATGAGACATTACCGTGGCTTCCAGACCAATGTCTGTGTTGCTAAGTGTGCTCATCTATTTATAGTTGTTAAAAACCACTTAGTAATTAAAAGAATTCATAAAGTAATTATGACTTGTAATAGTGATTATGGCTGGGTGATTACTCCCTCACTAAGATGCTTTGCAAATGGATTAGCACTTCTTTGAATTAGGAACTTGGGCTTGAATCTATGCGGAAGCTATATTAATAAGAAAAATGTTCTTTCTTTGGGGACTAAGCAGAAAGCTGTAAAACAGCCAGGAAGCCTTTCGGATCCTGGCTGAGAGAAAAATCAGGCAAATCAAATTGGTCATATTATTAGGCATATGTTCATCTGGAAAAAGTCTCTTCATTCAGTTGCAGTTAAAGCTCTGGTCAATTTAATCTCGTTCATTAGTAATGCCAACTCTAAAATGGGCTGGGATATTTAGTAGTTTCTCTTCCTGAATAAGTAGGCAAATAATACATTATTTAATCAGATATTTGAAGAAGGAGAACCATATTTAGAGTCCAGATATTTCTAAAATACAAGCTTTCAAAAATTAAAATTTGTGATATTTATATATCTACCTCATTTTATTTTCTAATGAAATAAATGTCCATTCTTTCCATTGCTCTGCACTTTCTAAATCTCTTCCTTCTTTTACTGCTGTGTCTTCTTTGCCTCCCTTATTGGTTGCCTTTCTCTTGTCCTTCATTTTCTCTTTTTGGATACTTATGTGTTCTGTATCTACTACTGTCCCACAGATAGTCTTAAACATATATCTTCAGCAGTTACCAGCAAGTATTTATTTAGCACCTACCATGCTAGGTATAAGAGGAGAGTAATAATTAAGATATGGTCCCTGCCTTTAGGAAGGGAATTATGTCTAAGAAGTAATTATAGTTTGATATTATCTGTTTTGAAAGTGTAAGTTGTACTAGTATGTCTGGAGTATGATGAAAGTCTAGTTATTTAGAATATGGACTTCGGGGTCACACAAACATAACTCCACCATTTTCTAAATATGTGATCTTGAGTTAGTTAATTAATCTGTCCAAGCTTCATGCTCCTCTGTAAAATAAAGGAGAAGGTTAAATAAAATAATGTGTGTTAAGCCTTAATACATTGCCTACCATATGATATTTGAATTCTTTGAATTAGGAACTTTAGTCATTCCCATCTGTTAGTGCTAGTTTTCATTAATATTTTGATACAACAATCACTAGTAGTTGATGAATTATCATTTATATAAATCATATCTACATATGAAAAACTCCATTGACCTCGTCTCTCCAAAGGATAAAGATGACAAGATAAACTCAGATTCATTACTATGCCATACAAGATTTTTCTGAGTCTGGCTGCAGAGTAGGTTGGAATACAGATAGCCTCTAATCTTCAACTGCTCTTTTCCTTTATGGAGCTCATGCTATTCCATATGCAAGCAATACCTTCTTCCCCAGCTAGTCCAGAACAATTTTCACACTTTGGCCAAGACTGATTTATTTGTGTGAAGCTCTATCCAAATAAAAAGAAAACATCATAAAGGCATTGGTTGAGGGATAATTTATTCAACAAGTATTGTTGGGCAAATTGTGTAACATTTCAGAAAAATATTCAAGTTAGATTCTAATTTCATAGGATATATTAGAAGAAGTTTCAGTCAGATTAAGGTTTAAAGCCAAAAAATGATGTTAAAATTTCAAAGAGATACAGGGGAAGAAACCCAAAAAAGCATAAAGGAATTGAAGAAATTGCAAAAGGAAATGGATGGATTTGCCTACATAAATGTATAAAATATATGAATGTCTCTATAAAATTTTTGAAGTCTTAATATTTGTTACAGTTATGATAAGAAGTAGTATATTTTAATTTTTTAATTAAAAATTTAAAAAGAAAACCATGGCACCAATGATAAAATGAAAAGAGGACAGTGATAAACAGTTTTCATTGACCCAGTCTTTCTAGAAAGAAATTTGATAGTACCTGTCAAAGTGGAAAAAAAGAAAATCTTCAAGAATTTTCTGCTCTCTGGTATTGTGATTCCATCTGTAGGAATCTATCCTGAAGAATCAAGTATGTTGTTAAGATACATGTACACAGATGTTCATCACAGTGTTATTTATAATGGCAAAAAAGTAAGAAAGAGAAAGAGAGAGAAAACCGGAAAACTTTTCTAAAAAGACCAAAACTGTCTCTTTAGGAATAAATAATTTACAATCACTTAAATATAAACTTCAGTTTTTTGAAAGCAAATTCGTGAACAAGTGTTTTTGTTTTGATTTGTCATACACAGCCGTGTAGGTACACACTGAGATATTCGTGCTTGCTTTGTCATATGATAGAGGATCACGTACTAACTAGCTCAAGAGTTTCAAAAAGATCTTGCCAAGAAAAAGATCTAACTAGTGATTAATAATTCTTAGAAAACTGTAGTCTTCCCACTGTGAGAAAGATTAAAATGAATATTTTTATGCTGAACTATTACATATGGCAGAAACCTAGAAGATTTTTTTTCCAGTGATGCATTGTAAGCTGCATATCTTTCGATTTCTTAACCCAAAGAAATGATGAAAAAACATTTCATGCTTACATGTATTCTGAAAAATTTTGTTGTTACTACCAAATAAAATGCCACAGATATGGTCTTTATTACAGTAGTAGCAGTCATACCATCTGCATTTTATTTTAACATTACATTATCCTAAAAAAGCACTCTACTTGCTTTACAATGTTTTCCAGCTGACAGTCCAATAGAATGTAAGCATGTCTCAGAAATTTGATTATGTCAGAAAGTTAAAACTCACTTTTCTTTAAAAAAATAAATAAATAAAATAAAAAACTGGGAGTTAAGGGGGATTTCCAAGTGTCATGCTCCTCACATACATAAAATTCTACATGTTCTTATGTTCTATTCATTATTTTGTATGTAATTCAGAGCAATAATGCAGTTTGGCAGACGCATGATTGTCTCAGTTGTCAAGTATTTCCATTGGCAAAGGAGAATTTTCCATATATACAGCTTCAACTTATTAGATTTAGGTCCTTAATACCATCTTTGTAGGTATTTTCTGTTATTTATTAAACAGTGTCAGCAAATTTGTAAGACAAATGCCAAACAGGTGTCTTCTACTGACAGATGAACAAACTGTCTTGGAGAAACATTGACCGAGTTGGCAGCATATTTCTCTGCTGTGCTGAAAAGCACAGAGGTGTTGTAACCTTGAACTACTTTGACTGTTTTAATCAGGGAAGGAGGAAGGGAAGAGAGAGAGGAAGGAATCAGTAAGACATTGAAGTAACCAGTGAAAGCAACTGAAATCGGAGGAAAAGTGATGTGGGTAATACCAGACTAGAGCTTAAAAGCAAAGTGGATTGTTGTTGTTGACTGGAAATATGGCGGAATGATTACTTGAAATATATTTTTAAATAAAATCTCTAAATATATGTCATGAACTTCAGTATTCAAAGAACTGAAATGCTGTAAAATACTCTTAGAACTATGCCAAAAAAATTTTTTTCTTTGATGATTGAGAAGACCCATAAAGATCTTTTAGAGACCTAGAGTTGTCATTGTAAACATCAGTCATAATTACATTATGGACATGTTGAAGTGCTGGGAGGTTCATTAATAAAGAGCTAATAAGAATCCAGTCAAATTCAAAACTGCTTCTGGTAAACCATAAGCTGTGGTTCTTTCCTTTTTGGAGAAGGCAGAGGTCCACAGATATTTATTACGTCAGTGTATCAGTAAAATAAAGCTAAGTGAAATTAAAGGCCACAGATCCTTTATGTAACACTTGCTTAGAAACTGATTAAACGGGCTTACTTTTTGAAATAAGTAGTTGGTTGCTATATTTGAGATTCTGGGAATGTGTGTATGCCTAATGTAATGTCATGCTGCACTCTAGAAGTTTAATTTAAAGTTAATTGCCCCATATGAATATCATATTTAAAAGCTTAAAGTTTTCTTGCCATTTGCAACAACATAGATGGACCCAGAGGGCATTATGCTAAGTGAAATAAGACAGAAAGACAAATACCATATGATTTCACTTACATGTAGAATCTAAAAAACAAAAATAAACAAAACAGAAGCAAACTCATAGATATGAGGAAACTGTTGGTTAACAGCAGGCATAAGAAGGTTAGGGGGTCAGGCAAAATAGGTGAAGGGGATTAAGTGGCACAAACTTCTAGTTACAAAATAAAGAAGTCATGGGGATGTAACGTACAGCATTGGGAATGTAGTCAGTGATATTGTAATAACTTTGTATGGTGGCAGATGGTAGCTAGACTTACCATGGGGATCATTTCATAATGTATGAAAATATCAAATCACTATGATGTACATCTGAGACTAATAGGATATTGTATGTCAATTATACTTCAATTAAGAAAAAGAGCTATACTTTATAACCTCTGAACATGTTCTTTGTTTTTGATGTTTAAAGCACCAGGAGATGCAAACTAAATCAAGGAATTCGGTTAATTTAGCTGACAGTATGTGATTGCCTATTATTGAAGAGATAGGTAGATAAATAGAGATGCAGATACAAATAGACATACATACATATCTATGTGTTCCTATAAGACATTATGGGGTTTGAATATGACTTTAGCCGTAAGAATGCTTGTTTGCTTTCTCTTGATTCACACGGAGCAGATGGATGCTTGACTGCCTGCTAATCCACAGCTGGAATGGTTTCAGCAGTCTCCACGTTGCTGGGTTAGAGTGGCTTTTCTAGTGGACTGAGAGGGCAGCAAAAGAGGGATATCATTATTCATCAGTATCCCAGTGGGAGCGCTGCCAGCAGAGATTAATTTTTTCTGTTATGCTTGTAAAACAAGCTCAGGTGGAGTCTCTAATCCTCAGGGCACGGGTGGCAGATCAAGGAAGATGCTACAAAGCTAGTTAATTTTCTGATTCTGGGGGAAACAGAAGCTCTGTTAGATGTATAAATACATGATTGCAAATTTAAGTAGCTCAAATCCAAATGGGATCTTCCCAGACATCTGGTACTGAAAATTTCTATTTTTCTTTGTTGCCTTTAAATATAACTTCTTAAAAGTTTGCCCTGGAGCCAAAATATTGGTAACTCTAAACAGGGGGAAGTAATTAATTTTATGAGTTAATAACAAAACATTTAATTTTTATAAATATGAACAAAAAAAGATTTCTGCCTAAACAGGCTCAAACTTAGATACCTAAAGTACCCACTTAAGCATATTACCAAAAAGACATACTAGCTATCTGATTGGCAGGGTTGTTTTGTTTTGTTTTCTCTATATCCAGGCTATTTTTTTAATGGTTTATATTTATTCTCCCAATTTATAACTGCTATATGACACCTGTTTCCTGTATCTTATTGTGTGATCCATCTGGGTAGTCATATTTTTGAGCATTTCGTACAGCCTTCAAACTAAAGTTAAGTGACTTTTAAAATCAACAGGACAGAACTAATACATTCATTAACTGTTGTCTTAGGATTATCTTTAAAAACTGTTGACTAAGTTCATTACAAAAAATATTAACTTCATTCAGGCCCATGGCACTTTCTTTTGATGATTTTGGGCACAAAATGTTCTCCATTAATGGTTCTTTTCTATTTGGACATTTGCTCTTGTTTTGAGAAAATTACAGGAAATTATTTGAAGCCAAGTCAGAAGACTAAATTTGTTGATTAAGTGAGGCAGTATGATTTTTGGTTGTCAAATTGGTTATAACTACAAGGTAAGTGTAGTTCTAAAGTCATTCTGACTATAATACCAAAAGAACACTTCCAAAATGTTTTGAGTGATGCAAGCCCTTTTGAAATGAATTTATAACCTCTCATGGCGTTTATTTTGAATAGCAAGGCATATGTTCTGGGATATTTATTTAAAATCAGACCCTCCTGTGACTTTAGTCACCTCTATACATCTTCCTTTTGGCTAAGTTTTGATTTTAACTAATAATAAGTCCAAGTCTTGTTGTTCTACCAAGAACATTTTGCAAGTCAAGGAAAGATAAGCATTTTAAAGCACTAAGTAGAAACCAAAAGCTAACAGTTCCTGGAGGATTCTCCTACAATATGGAATATTTAGTGAGAATGAGGAAGACTTACCAGTTATGGGAAATAGAGGATAATACATGGACGAGGGCAGACACGTCTCAGAGGGACTCGAGAACTGACTAGGGAGTAAGGATGAAATCTAAAGCTTGTTTGTTAAATAATTTTTGAAGTAGTAATGACTGCTAATAAATTGGAGTAATCGTTCCCTAAACCTGTGCTAAATAACCCAGCTCTTGTTGTCAGTTTCCTGTCCCACTCAGGAAGAAAATCAGATATCTTTAAATATTGTACCTAGCCTGAATAAGACATGAAAAAACCCACAAATCTGTAGTCTCTTCATTTTTTAAAAGTTTTTATTTCAATCCAGTTAACATACAGTATAATATTAGTTTTTAGGTATACAATATAGTGATTCAACTCTTCCATACAATACCACTGCACAAGGTCATTGAAACAGATTTACAATAGCATTTTCATACAGGTGTATAGAGTTCCTCACAGGCTTGTACTTTGGGAGCTTTTACATAACCATATCTTTGTTAAGGTATAGAATTTGTGTCACATTCAGACCTAATTAATTGGGAGCTCTTTTACGTCATCACACTACATAAGTTTTGAAGAGTCAAAAAAGAAGCAGTGCTAGAGAACTAAGGATACTGGTCCCTAGAAAAATCTACTTAAATTCTACTAAATCTACTAAAAAGAGAGTCTGATATTTTATAGTAAGTGAGGAGAAAGAAGAAGAACATTTTATCAAAGATTTTATCTTAAAAATTAAAAAAGCTATGAGGAAAAATTCATTTACTTTTTTTATATTCAACAAAATTTGAACTTCTATCTCAGTTATTTGCTAACTTTTAAAGACCGTATCAAGTTGCTCTTGTGATGATTTTTTGAGGGAACACAATTTTTCTAATATAATTATATATAACAAGGTATAACATTTTTACTTTGGGCTTAACTTTCAGTGCATAAATATTAAGAAAATAACTTTTCCTGAAATACACTTGAGGACACAAACTTTTATAATAACCTATCTCAGTACTTGGATATTTAAAACATTTGCTTCTGAGCACTTAACAGTGGTATCATTCTTTCTTATTTTTCTTGTTCCATTGTTCATCAGTCTAACTCTGCCAGATTCTCTTTTGACGATGGATTTGCATGTTATTCAAGCATCACTTTCATTGACTGATGAATTAATGCATCTTTTCTAAGATGTTTAGTATCACCTTGCAATCATTTTTCTATTGTTTTACATTGTATTGTTTAATTAATTTTGCACAGTTAGTTAGACTGACATGTTGTTGACTAACGACAAGGGATCTATCTTCCTAGACTTATGATAGTTTATACATCCTGGTAAGCCCATTGTAAGTTGAAAATATCCTAAGTAAACAATGCATTTAATACACCTACCCTATAACTTTTTTCATATCATACCATATTTCATATTTCATATCATAGCTTTTTTCAATATCATAGCTTAGCCTAGCCTATCTTAAACATGCTCAAAACACTTATGTTAACCTACAGTTGGGCAAAATCATCTAACACAAAGCCTATTTTATAATAAAGTATTAAATATCTCATGTAATTCATTGAATACTATATTAAAAGTGAAAGCCAGAATAGTGTATGGGCACAGAAAGGTTCTTCATGTACCATTTGTTTACCTTCATGATCTCATGGCTAATCATCTTCTCAGTGTACATCTGTCTTAGGCCTGAAAAGTAAGCCCTTTCCATTATTAAGTGATCTGCTTCATCTCCCCAGAAATAGTTCAAATTTCAGATGGTATGCAGCACCCATTTTCTTTTTTCTCTCTCAATTTTTATTTAAATTTTAGTTAACATACAGTAAAACACTGGCTTCAGGAGTAGAATTCAGTGATTTATCACTTACATACAATACAATATAATGCCCATCACCCATCTAGCCATCCACCCCCACCTGCTTCCATCAACCCTCAGTTTATTCTCTATCATTAAGAGTCTCTTGTGATTTATTTCCCTCCCTTTTTCTCCTTTCCCATATGTTCCTCTGTTTTGCTTCTTACATTCCACATATAAGTGAAATCATATGATATTGGCCTTTCTCTGACTTATTTCACTTAGCATGATATACTCTAGTTCTATCCATGTCGTTGCAGATGGCAAGATTTCATTCTTTTTGATGGCTGAGTAATAGTCCATTACACACACGCATGCACACATACATATGTGCATACATACATACCACATCTTATTTATCCATTCACCAGTCAAGGGACATTTGAGTTCTCTCCATAGTTTCGCTATTGTTGATAATACTGCTATAAACATTGGGGTGCATGTACCCCTTTGAATCTGTATTTTTGTACCTTTAGATAAATACCAAAGGTATTTGGATCATAAGGTAGTTCTATTTTTAACTTTTTGAGGAACCTCCATAGTGTTTTCTGCAATGGCTGCATCAGTTTGCTTTCCCACCAGCAATACAGGAAGGTTCCCTTTTCTCTGCACCCTCGCCAATACCTGTTGTTTCCTGTGTTGTTAATTTTAGCCATTCTGACAAATGTCAGAATGGTATCTCATCCTGGTTTTGATTTGTACTTCCCTGATGTTTAGTGATGTTGAGTGTCTTTTCATGTATCTGTTAGCCATCTGGATGTCTTCTTTGGTAAAGTGTCTATTCAGATCTTCTGTCCATTTCTTAACTGGATTATTTGTTCTTGGAGTGTTAAGTTTGATAAGTTCTTTTTTTTTTTTTTAAGTAGGCTTTACACCCAATATAGAGCCCACCAGAGAGCTTGAACTCATGAACCTGAGATCAAGACCTGAGCTGAGATCAAAAGTTGGATGTTTAACCAACTGAGCCACCCAGGCACCCTTTAATAAGTTCTTTATAGATTTTGCATACTAACCCTTTATCACATATGTCAATTGCACATATCTTCTCCCATTCTGTAGGCTGCCTTTTAGTTTTGGTGATTGTTTCCTTTGCTGTACAGAAGCTTTTTATCCTGATGAAGTCTCAGTAGTTCATGTTTGCTTTTGTTTCCCTTCCCTCTCATGACATCTCTAGTAAGAAGTTACCATAGTTGAGGGGCACCTGAGTTGCTCAGTAGGTTAAGCCCCTGCCTTTGGCTCAGGTCATGATCTCAGGGTCCTGGGATCCAGCTCCACATCAGCTCTCTGCTCAGTAGGGAGCCTGCTTCCCCCTCTCTTTCTCTGCCTGCTGCTTTGCCTACTTGTGATCTCTGTGTGTTTGTGTCAAATAAATAAATAAAATTAAAAAAAAAAAGAAGAAGAAGAAGAAGTAGTTGCTACAGCTAAGGTCAGAGAGGGTGCTGCCTATGGTCTCCTCTAGGATTTTAATGGTTTCCTGTCTCACATTAAGGTCTTTCATTTTAAATTTATTTTCTTGTATGGCATAAAAAAGTGGTCCAGTTTCATTGTTCTTCATGTTGCTGTCCAGTTTTCCCAACACCATTTGTTAAAGAGACTTTTTTCATTGAATATTCTTTTTGCTTTGTCAAAGAGTAGTTGACTATATAAGCGGCACTCATTTTCACTCAAAAAATTTTTTTAAATGCCTGCAATCTACCAGGTACTGTGCCATATGTGTATATCTTATTTCATTTTCTTCTCAAAATACAATAGAACTCTTTGGAGTAAGTATTATCCTGTTTTGTAGAGAAATCTGAAGATTTCAAACTTTAAGAAAGTCTACAAGAATAAGTGATAGAAGCAGAATTCATCCCAATTCTAATTCCAAAGTTGGAGTGCTTTTAAGTACACCTTATTGTCTCTGTAAGCAAAATAGGAGGAAATACTAAATAACCCAACTCTTTTTTCAAAAATGACATCTTTTAGGTATGTGGTTTATATTTTGGTTTCTTGTAGTAGAGAAGACCAGATAGCAGTCCAAGAGGTGCAGCAGACCCTCTCCACAAGGAAACCCATTTAACTGCCAGAGTGTTACTCTCTTTTTGCAAAATCCAAAAGTTCTCCTAAGGGCATACAGCAAATGGAGAAGCACCCGTTCAGGAAAATCTACTAAATCTCAAAAAAGAGTGAAAGGCTGTGGATTTGAACTGTTCATGTCCCTGCCACAGTACAAAATATGACAGAAGCTTTGTTGAAGGCATTTGCAGTCAAAAATATGGAACTGCCTCTCCATTGTAGGCTATATTCTCATCCCAAAATGGACTGGCTACTGGCATCTCTCAGCTTCTCTCCACACCCCAGATTTGTATTGCAGAAACTCTTTTCCAGGCAGTTTTGGCCAAGAGGGGCCAGTCCATTTTTTTCTCCCACCCAGCCTCCAATTATAGGGTAGAGCTGTACATCAGATATGACAAACTAAGAAGAAGAAGCTGATC
This sequence comes from Mustela nivalis, assembly GCF_964662115.1. NCBI lineage: Eukaryota > Metazoa > Chordata > Mammalia > Carnivora > Mustelidae > Mustela > Mustela nivalis. The sequence goes on from NC_139024.1 coordinate 30,380,264, forward strand.
TCCCCTGTCCAGTTCATATATAGATTAGAGATTCCAGGCTGAGAGACCCAAACTGAGAAGACCAGGGACCTATTATCATTTCCCAGAACCCTATTCATAGAGCACAGATGTCAATCTGGAAGAAGTGGGTCACAAACCCCACCCACAAGTTTTCTCTCTGTTGTAGCACATAAGTTCTGCCTAGGACACTAGGTAGACCTTACAAAGAAAGGATTCCACAGCTCTGGTTAAGGGGACTCACTTTCTTTGGAACAAGTTATAAGGAAGTTCATGCTTAAGAACATTAATATAACAAACTTGTATAAGTTATTATTGCTCTTCTTTATTTTGTTAACTTCTACAACAAAATGAAATTAATGTAAAGTAATAGTTACAATATTGTTTTTAGTTTATAACCTATATAGATATAATATGTATAAGAATAATAACAATAAAAAGAGAGAAGGAGAAAATAGTGCTATATAGAAATAATGTCTCTGTATCTCATTGAAATTTAGTGCAAATCTGGAACAAATTCTGATAAGTTAAGATGGATATTTTAAACCCTAGAGGAACTACTAAGAAAATAAAAAATAAGAAAGTATACAAAATCATTAAAAGAATTAAAATGTTACATTAGAAAATACTTACCTAATGTAAAAGAAGGCAATAAAAGAGGAAGAGAGGAACAAGAAAAACATGAGTTACAAATAAAAAGAAAGATGACAGATGGAATCCAACAATGTCAATAATAATATTAAATATGAATGGAGTAAATAATAGAATCAAAAAGTAAAGATTGTCATACTGGACAACATAACAAGACTCAACTACACACTATCTACTAGAGACATACTTTATAATTAAAAATACAAATAGATTAGGCCTCCTGGGTGGCTCAGTCGGTTAAACAGCTGCCTTCAACTCAGGTCATGATCCCAGGGGCCTGGGATTGAGTCGCACATCAGGCTCCCTACTCAGCGGGCAGCCTGCTTCTCCCTGTCTGCCCTGCCTGCCACTCCCCTTGCTTGTGCTCTCTCTCATTCTCTGACAAATAAATAAAATATTTAAACAAAATAAAAATAGGGGCTAATAAAATATTATATGTTTATAAAAAATTTAGAAATTAAAAAAAAAATAGGTTAAAAGTAGGATGGAAAAAGATATACCATGCAAACAATAACCATAAAAGAGCTGGACTATAATACACTAAGGTTAATGGTTATACTAGTATCAGACAAAAAGACTTTAAAACAAAAAAATTCAGTAGAGATGAAGGGAAGCATTTTATAATAAGCTTTATTATTATAACTTCTTATAATAATTTGACAACAAAAGAATCAGTTCAGAATTTGTAAATTCATTCTGTGAGGCCAGTATTACCAAAACCAAAGTCACTACAAGCCAATATCTCTGATAAACATAGATGCAGAAATTCACAACAAAATATTAGTAAACTTAATCTAACAATATATTTTAAAAATCATTTACCACAATCAAGTGAGACTTATTCCTGGGATGCAAAGGAGGTTCAGTATTTGCTAATCAACCAATGAAATACATCACATTAACAAAAGAAACAATAAAAATCATATCATATCATGTCAATAAATGCAGAAAAAGCATTTGACAAAGTACAACATTGATGATAAAAACTCTCAATAAAGTAGGTTTAGAGGAAACATGCTTCACATAATAAAAGCCAGATATAAAAAAACCCCATATACTACCAAGCTGTAGTAATTAAAACAGTATGGTACTGGCATAAAAGTAGACACGCAGATAAATGGAACAGAATAGAGAACCCAGAAATAAGCCAATGCTTCCATGATCAAGCTACAACAAAACAGGCAAGAATATGCAGTGGGGAGAAGCCTCTTCAACAAATGATTCTGAGAAAACTGGACCACTTCCTTACACCATACACACAAATATACTCAAAATGGATTAAAGACCTAAATGTGGGACCTAAAACCATAAAATTCCTAGAAGAAATCATACACAATAATTTCTTTGATATTGGCCTTGGAAACATTTTTTTAGTTATGTCTCCTCAGGCAAGGGATAAAGCAAAAATAAACTGTTGGGACCACACCAAGATAAAAAGCTTCTGCACACTGAAGGAAACTATCAATAAAATGACAAGGCAACCAACTGAATGACAAAGATATTTTCTAATGTTATATCTGATAAGGAGTTAATATCCAAAATATATAAAGAGCTTACAACTCAACCTAAAAAGCAAATAATCCAATTTTTAAATGGGCAGAGGACCTGAATAAACATTTTTCCAAAGAAGACAAACAAATGGCCAACAGAAACATGAAAAAAGCTCAACATAAGTAAACATCAGAGAATGCAAATCAAAACCACAAGGAGGTATCACCTTACACTTGTCAGAATAGCTAGAATCAAAAAGACAAATAACAAGTGTTAGCCAGGACATAGACAAAAAAGAAACCTCATGCATTGTTGATGGGAGTGCAAACTGGTGTAGCCATTGTAGAAAATAGTACAGACATTCCTTAAAAAATTAAAAATAGAATTACCATGTGATATAATAATTCCAGTACTGGGTATTTACCCAAAGAAAACAGAAACACTAATCTGAAAATATATGCACCCCTACATTTATCACAGCATTCTTTACAATACTGAAGGTATGGAAGCAGCCCAATTGTCCATTGATAGATGAATGGATAAATAAGATGTGGTGTGTATATATATGTATGTATATATTACATTGTGTATATATATGTGTGTATATGTATGTGCATGCACATGCACAATGGAATATTAATCAGCCACAAAAACAATATGAGATCTTGCCGTTGGCAGCAACATGGATGGACCAAGACAGTATAATGTTACGTGAAATAAGTCAGACAGAAAGACAAATACTATTTGACTTTACTCATGTGGAATTTAAGAAACAAAATGAACAAATAAAAACAGACTCTTAAATACAAAGAACGAACTAGTGTTTGCTAGAGGGGTGACTGGTGGGTGATGGGTGAAATAGATAAAAGGGATTAAGGGTACCCTTATCATGAAGAGCACTGAATAATGTATAGAATTATTGACTCATTGTACACCTGCAACCAATATAATGCTGTTAATTCTACTTCAATAAAGAGTCAATTCATCAGGAACATGTAACAATTATAAACGTGCTTAAAATCAATGTCTCAAAAGCTGGCAGAATTAAAGAGAGATGTAGATCATAGGTGTTCAACACTCATAAGTGGAGACTTCAAATTTGCACTTTTAATAATGGTAGAACAGCTAGACAGAAAATTAACAAGGATAAGGGATACATGAACAGCACTATAGACCAACTAAACCTAATAGACATCTATAGACTATTCCACTCAACAATAGCAAAATACATATTCTTCTCTGTGAACTTGAACATTCTCCTAAATAGACCATATAATGGTTTTTAAAACAAACCTCAATAAGTTTAAAACAACTGAAATCATTAAACATATGTTCTTTAACCACAATGGAATGAAAGTATAAATAACAAAAGGAAATTTATGAGATTTACAAATGTAGAAAGTAAATCACACACTTCTCGATAACCAGTGGGTCGAAGAAGAAATCACAGCAAAAATTAGAAAATGCATTCAAATGAATGAAAAGAAAAACACACTATGCCAATATTTATGGGATGCAGCAAAAGCAGTTCTTAGAAATTCATAATTCTTAATACCTATATTAAGGAAAATCTCAAATCAGTAACCTAACTTTCCACTTTAAGAAGATAGAGAAAAGCAAGCAGAAGGAAATATAGAATAAAAATTAGCATTAAAATGAAAAGGGGAATGTAAAAATAGTAGAGAAAATCAATAAAACTAAACCTGCTCTTTGCAAAGATTAATAAAAATGACAAATCTTTAGCTAAACTAGTAAAGAAAAAGAGGATATTCAAGTCACTGAAATCACTACTGGTGACCAAAAATGTATAAGGGAATACTATAAATAACAACATGCCAAAAATTTATATAATATAATGAAATGGACAGATTCCAAAAAAGACACCAAATTATCAAAATTGAACCAAGAAGGAACACACATATATACACACCCCTGTAACAAGGAAAGAATTTGAATTAGTAATTTTAAAACATCCCACTAAGAAAAACCCAGGCTCAGATGTCTTTAGTGGATTCTACCAAATGTTCTAAGACTTATTACCAATGTTATACTATTTCTTTCAAAAATATAAGAGCAAGAACACCTCCCAACTCATTCTATAAGGTCAGTACTACCCTGACACCAGAATCAGATGAGGACATCACAAGAAAACTACAGACTAATGTTCCTTGTGAATATAAATGCAAAAATTCCTCAACAAAATGCAAACCAAATCCAGCAGCAAGTAAGAGGATTATACACCAGGTCCAAGTGGAATCTATTCTGGGAATGCAAGGTTGATTTAACATCCAAAAGGCAATTAATGTAATTCACATATTAATAAAATAAAGGCCAAAAACTGCACGATCTTCTTAATGGACACAGGAAAATATTTGTCAAAATCCAACACCCTCTCATGATGAAAACACTCCACAGAGTAAGAAGAAAAGAGAACTTCCTTAATCTGACAAAGGGCATTCACAAAAAATCTATAGCTAACATCATGCTAAATAATGAAAAACTGTATACTCTCACTCCATGGTCAGAAACAAGGCAAAAATGTCCATACTGGAGACTCTAACTAGGACAACTATAGAAGAATAAATATTAAACACATCCAATTTGGGGGAAAAAGCAAAACTATTTCTAATTGCAGATGACATGACTACGTAGAAGAGCCTAAGAATTCACCAAAAATACTAGTAGAGTTAATAAGTTTAGCAAGGTTTCAGGATACAGGATCAATATGCAAAAATCATTTGTATTGTTATACACTAGAAATGAACAATATGGTGTAAATTCAAACAAGGAAGTGCAAGATTTGTACATTAAAAACTGTAAAGTGTTGTTGAAGGAAATTAAAGATTTAAATAAATGAAGAGATTTCTCATGTTTGTGAATTGGAAGACTTACTGCTAGATGGCAGTACTTTCCATATCCATCTACAGATTCAACACAATCCCAGAAGCCCGGGTGACTTTTTGGCAGAAACTGAGATGCTCATACTGTAATTCATATGATAATGCAGGTGACCCATAAGAGCCATAACAATCTTGAAAAAGAAGCAAAGTTGGAGGACTCACATTTCTTGACTTAAAAACTTACAACAAAGTGAATATAATCAGAATAGTGTGGTAGTGACCACATATAGACATATAGATGGATGAAATAGAACTGAAAGTCAGGAAATAAACCTTTATACGTATGGTCAATTAATATGAGGGTGCCAGGACAATAAAATAGAGAAAAAACAGTCTTTTCAGTAAATGCTACCGAGATAATTGGATATGTACATATAAAAGAATAAAGTTGGACTCCTTCCTTACACCATACACAAAACTTAACTCTAAGTTGATTGGAAACCTAAATGTAAAAGCTAAAATTGTAATACTCTTAGAAGAAAACATAGGTGTAAATTTTACCCACGTTGGGCTATGTGATAGCATTGGTGCCGGAAGTGTAAGCAACAAAATTTGAACAAATTGGACTTTATCAATAAAGCTCTTGTGCTGCAAATGATACCATCAAGAAAGTGAAAAAAATAACCTATTGAATGAAAGATAGTATTTGCAAATCATATATCTGATAAGGACTCAATTCCAAAATATATAAAGAACTTTTTATCTCAATAATAGGTGGCTCCATTAAAAAACAGGCAAATGATCTGAATAGACATTTCACCAAAGAAGATGTACAAATGGCCAATAAGCACATAAAAACATTCTTGCCCTCATTAGTTTTTAGGGAAATGCAAATCAAAACCACTTCATACCCACAGGGTGGTTATAATCAAAAGGACAGACCATAGCAAATATTGGTGAGGGTATGGAGAATTTGGAACACTCATACATTGCTAGTGAAAATGTAAAATGGTGTGACCACTTTAGGAAAAAAGTTTGGCTGTTCCTTAAAATGTCAAGTAGAATTATCATGTGACACACCAGTTTCACTCCTATGTAAATGCCCAAAACACTGAAAAACTTCAGACAAAAACCTGTACACAGATGTTCCTAGCAGCATTATTCATAATAGCCAAAAAGTGGAAATGAGTAAATGTCCATTAACCAATGAATAGATAAACAAAAGGTGATAAATCCACAGAATGGGTAACATTGATTCTCACAAACTAGCTCTGCTACTCACTGGTCACCCTCCCACCACCACCACCACCGTTGCTTTTTTTGTGTAGAATTTTCTCAGTTTTCGTGCTATTGTTTCTTGTAAACTTTAAAATAACTTTTTCAGTTTAAGAAAAAAAAAAATGCACTCCTGTACATGTATAAGTTACCCATAGTCTGGGGAGAATAAACCTCTTTATTGGGTTTTATCATCCTTCTCAAATTACCATCTTACTTCCTTTCTCCCAGTCACTGACAAAATAAAAAAGTGAGATCTCAACCTGCTGTTTCCATTTCTTTCGCCTCCATTCATTCTTACCTCCCCATAATCTGGATTACTATTGTTTAGGATCTTCGGAGGTCCAAGAGGGCCTAATTACCCAGTGCTTTGATATCCTTGATGTCTTCATTTTTACAGCATTTAATAACATCATTTACTTCTTTTTAATAGTCTCTTTATTTTTAAAAATGCATGTTCACATCTTATCCAGTGCTTTTTCTTAATGGTTTGACACTGGCTGCTCTTCCTTTGCCTACCTCTGGTTGTTTTCCAGACTCCGTATGAGATAAAATTGCCCTCCTTAATGCCAACCATAAATTATTTGTATATAAAAATATACTGGTATCTTGGGACGCCTGGGTGGCTCAGTTGGTTAAGCAGCTGCCTTCAGCTCAGGTCATGATCCCAGCGTCCTGGGATCGAGTCCCATATCGGGCTCCTTGCTCCGCAGGAAGCCTGCTTCTCCGTCTGACTCTGCCTTCCACTCTGTCTGCCTGTGCTCGCTCTCGCTCGCTCTCTCTGACAAATAAATAAAATCTTTAAAATATATATATATATACTGGTATCTTTAATATTTATTATGCAGTTTGAAAATTTTAAAAACTGCAGTGACAATATTTTCATTATTTTCTCCTTTTAACCTATAATCACTGATAACAGAGTTACTATTTTAAAGAATTTAGTACCTTTATTTGAAGTATAATCAATATATAATAATCATTCAGATATACAACATAATAATTCAATATTTGTATATATTGTGAAATGATCACCACAGTAACTCTAGTTAGCATTTGTCACAATACGTAGTTACAAAATTTTTTCTTATGACAGACTTTTAAGGTCTACCTTTAACTTTCAAATATACAATACAGTGTTACTAAGTATAGTCGCCATGCTAAATGTTACATCCCCACAACCAGCTCCTGTCTGGATTCTCATCACCCCATTCTAAACAGTCTCCAAAGTGATCTTCCTACTTTAGTTTCTCTCTCTTCTGTAATTCACCCAACTCATCCCTCCAGTTTATCTCTTTTAAAGGAACATTTCTGCTTTTAAAATCTAAACGTACATAAATAATAAAGCACTGTTTCCTTAACCTACCTATCAAGGCCTTCGTTTTTACCAACACCATCCATTAGACTTTTACAGATCCACCTCCCCCTTTCTCCTGATGAACCTTCTTACTCTCACGTTTCAACATGCTGGATATAGACTCAACACCTTTGCTTATGATTCCCACCTGAAATGTGTCTAACATTCATCCATCCATCTTGATTCAGCTCCCTCTTAAAATATTCCCTAATTCAGAATTAGTAGTCATTACTACTTTTTCTAAGTTCGTGACACAGCATTTGTTTCATTCATCGATCACTCCTACATTATGATTATTTCTTGTATACTGGCCTATTTTGATATTTCATTTGTAGATTTGTTTAACTTTTTGTATATGTATTGCTAAACTCCTGGAAGAATATTCCATAGACATTAAATAGAACTATCTTAGTATTTCCACCTTAGGTTTTATATATATGTATTTTTAGTGTTTTCATATGTTTGTTTTATGTTTGATATACTCTCATAGCCTATAGAGAGGCAAATTATAAAGGAAGTCACTCAAATAAATATATGAACTTTTAACGGCAGAAACAAGATAATAAGAAAGTTTGTTTAGCTTTTAAAGATAGATTGCAAAGTGTGACATTTAACTAAACACAGTTATTACATTTTGCTACTAATCTCACTTACTCTATTTTAGGATTCAAGCAGGATAGCCTCAAGATTTTTATTTTTTAAAAGAAAAGTATCTAAACATTGTTAAGCTATAAGACATTTTTATTACATCCTCCAAAACTGAGGAATTTTTTTTCAAGTTTCATCAAAGAGCAATTTTTTAAGGACTTAGCTATAAATCCTGGGAAATAGAAGTTTCTGATGGAATTCTTACCACTGAAATTAATTTAAGTACAACAAAGTTACTGGTACCCACTATTGAAAGATCCCTTAAAATCCAGCTGTCAGCGGGTTGTCATTTTTACAACGGAAGGAATAAGGTGTTGTTTCTTGTTCATATTTGTTTTTGGCAAGTGATTCCATGCTTGCCTTAATTGGTTAAAGGCCAAACATAGTCCATAAATTTCAGACCTTGATACAAATCAGACACATATACTCACATAAGCCCTGAAAGGAGACATACATCGATCCATGAGTATTAACAATTATATCTATCAGTATTTACATTGTTGCTACCTACATACAGTAAAATTATTTGATACTTTATCTGAGTGAACCAAATCGTGTACGTACTGGATATTTTATTATTGCTTAATTAACTAGATCTTAATTTTATCATTTTCCGATAGCTTTTATAACCAAGAGCTTTTTTTTATACCTTTTTCTTTAACAAAGAATGTTTTTAAGTTCATTCATACATCTTACTGAATTTTGAGGTCATTATAAATTCCAGATAATTCTAGCTTATAGCAGTCTTTTAATTTAGAGATTTATTTAATGTCGTAGTAAATGATTTATTCATTTTGAATAATTTTAATAAAAGTACAGATCACAAGTATTAGAAACTAATTATATATATTTGATTTTCAAAAACAAGTTATGTCATACATAATTTTTTAGTGTATTAATGATTGAAGAATAGGTAACCTGATGTAATAAAGATAAAAATATGAGGCATATTTTCTTATCCTTTAATATATCTGGACGCGGCTGGATAAATGCCAGATAATTTTTCAAATATTGTTATAAAATGTATAATATACAATTAATTAATATGTCAGGAGGGCCCAGAAATTAAACTGGGTTCCTATGAGGGAAATTTACTGAAATGCTTTTCCTACAGCTTCAGTGGCCAAAAGACAGCACTGGAATGTGAGAAACTAATTTTGGTTTGTTTTAACGCCTCAGAATGTTACAAATTAATCAAGTGCTACTTAAAGTCTAGAACTCATTAACTTTATAAGTTTTACTGTTCCCATGACAGAGATTAAGTTACAGCATAAAGCTTCTTTAGTCTCTCACATTGATCAGGTTGCCATCCCCACTTATCTGCTAGTTAGTCGATTCAGTGTAGGCAGCGATGTGTGCAATGACATAAAAGTACTAGTTTAGTCTTATGAACACTTGTACAAGCCAAACATGAACCCATTCTGGCTGTTTCTTACCTCTGCAATTTGCTTATGTACAGCAAATATATATATATATCTATATATCTGTAAACACACACCCACACAAACAATATCCACTTACACGCTCACTAAAGAAAAAGCCAAAGTAGATTGTAATAAGCTTCTTATTTTAACAAATCTAAAACATAAGCTGTACAGCCAATGTACTTAAGAGCCACAAGGATATGTAAGACTTACATATTGAATTAAACTCCCAGAACCCTAACTAAACCCAGGTGCCGGCCAATCACTGAAAGACATTTCTCAGCAGTATAGATATGCCATGTTCTTAGGAGAACAAGCAAAGTAGTTAGGGATAAGATGTGAACAAACCACTATGTAAGAGTATATATCCTCAGTAAACTTAAACGAGTACATATATATAAGCAAAATGTGGTAGCTTTGCATACCTTTTTAAAAATTTTTTTACTTTACGTGGAGTAGGTGAGTTTATGGCATTTCTAGAACAGATTGAGATTTGTGGTGAGAAGGCAAACAAAATAAAAACTATTGAGTGAACAGCAGGGCCCATTTGATGTGATTATGAAAGATGTTTCTTTATTCTGTTTTTTTCTTTTGCAATCTAAAAACAGTAGCAGGGGGTTGCAAGCAGAGTTCATCATAGGTTGTCAATCACTGTCATTTAACATTTGCAGGGGAAGATGTCTTTATACAAGGACAGCTGGGCAAATCAGAGACATAGATTTGCAGTTAGGAGCCTGTCCAGCCTCCACTAAATAAACAAGGACAGGGCAGACAGACCAGCCTCTCACATAAAAATATAATGGACTCCACTGACCTCGCTGCCCTCCATTCAGCTTCAATCCCAGTTGCATAAAAGCTTCACTGCCCACTTTCAATTTCCTTTAATTACCTACATGATGTAGATAAGAAAATGAACCTCACTTGTAGTCAGTGATCACACACAGGAAATTAACTAGACAAGTTGTTTAAAATTAGAGGAGTAATTTGGAGGTAAATAGAGTGTCCTACTGAGGAAAAAGAGGCTAGAAAAGGGTTTTTTGTGTGCTTGTTTGTTTTTAAGCAGGGATTTTGATTATTTTCCTAGCTCTCTCTGCTGATCCTGGGATTGCTGCTTTTCTAATCAATCTCAACTAAGTACGAAATCTCCTTTCTAAGTATTCTGAAACATCTAAAATAAAATTCTTGAAGGAGCTAAGAGCCAAGTAAAGTGGTGAGACAAACATGCCACCACATTCTAAAGAGCTTAGAAAAATTGTGAACTGGAATTACAGGAATAAATGATCATGGTTTTTACAGGAGGGTCTGGCAGAGAAAATGAGGATTAAGTAGCAGTTGTCTTCAGTCAGTCTTCATTTCAGATTGCTTGGCCAGTCCATAATCAAAACACACATGCACACAGAATTACATACCAAGAATATTCTTTATTTATTCTAACAAATTTGAAATCCATATTTTATTCTTAGAATTCATAGCATTTCAGTTTTTTTTAATTAACATATAATGTATTATTTGCCCCAGGGATACAGGTCTGTGAATCATCAGTCTGACACAATTCACAACACTCACCATAGCACATACTCCCCAATGTCCATCACCCAGCCACCCTAGCCCTACTTGAATTTTAATTTGAAAATACTGTAGGGTTTCAGAGTAATGTAACTTTGGAAAAGTTGCACCAGGTGTGTAATATATGTCATTCATTCCTTTTCCCTGTCTTTCCACAATATTTTGAGTTAGCTCACCAGGTACACTGAAAAGAGCATATTTCCTTACCACACACTGATGTGATTTTGTGAACATATAATTAATATGGATTTAAAAGAAACCTAATTGGAGACTGGAGATTAAAACCTGCAATATCAAATCTATGGTTCAAGAGGATACAATTCCTGAATATTTTATCTTTAATTTGACTGTCTCTTGTATTATGAGAACATTGTCTTTCAAAGAACCAGTGTTTTTTGTAACACAATTACATAAAAATTGTATGATTATTTGGATGAAATGAAGGTGCCACTACTAGTAGAGCATCAGTAAAAAAAAAAAAAAAAAAAATTGTTTCCTTGGATCATATTTAAGAATCATGATATCTTTAAAAACGAGTTAATTAAATGTTATTTTAGTTAGTGAAGTATATTTACATAATTGTAAACAAAGACTTACAACTGAAAACTGTAGAACAGAACTCAAATAATTGGATCTTCAACTTCAGCTAACATCCTGTGTGGTATCAGATGTGGAGATCATTATTATCCTAACTCCTGACATTTTTACCAAGACGTATAGTGTTTGAGTGTTTCATGAACACTATCACACGGAATCTTCCCACCAAATCCCAATTTAAGGTAAGGGATTTGGGTTTAGGAAGGTTTAGTTCCTCTTGGAGGGTCACATAGCTTGTAAATGGCAGAGTTGAAAATCCACCTGTTGTATCAGTTCCCAGATGCAGTGTTTTCTCTACCACCTCACACCATGCCATCCCACCCTCAGGACCTACAACATTTCTTAGGGGATTGATTATTTACTACATGTTTCAGGTTCCCCTTTAATTCAAACACTGGAAGCAGGAAAAGAGAGGATCCTCAACGGAAGTAATTACTTTTGATGAGATGCCAGTTAATTTTTGGATAATTTTTAACTACAGAAACTATTATTGGTTTGATACTTTATGAAGTATTTATAAATCAAATATCACCTCGTTTGAAGATCTCAAAAATATTGCATGTGTCAAGGTTTTTTAACTTTATTTTTTCAGTGTTCCAAGGTCATTGTTCAGGCATCACACCCAGTGCTCCATGCAATACGTGCCCTCCTTAATACCTACCACCAGGCTTACCCACCTTCCCACCCCACTCCTCTCCAAAACCCTCAGTTTGTTTCTCAGAGTCCACAGTCTGACTGTGGATTTCCCCCAACTCACTTCTCTCCATCTCCCCATGTCCTCCATGTTATTCCTTATGCTCCACAGATAAGTGAAACCATATGATAATTGACTCTCTCTGCTTGACTTATTTCACTCAGCATAATCTCCTCCAGTCCCGTCTATGTTGATACAAAAGTTGGTTATTCATCTTTTCTGATGGAGGCATAATATTCCATTGTGTATATGGACTGTGTCTTCTTATCCATTTGTCTGTTGAAGGGCATCTTGTCTCTTTCCACAGTTTGGCAACTATGGCCATTGCTGCTATAAACATTGGGGTACAGATGGCCCTTCTTTTCACTACATCTGTATCCTTGGGGTAAATACCCAGTAGTGCAATTGCAGGGTCATAGGATAGCTCTATTTTTAATTTCTTAAGGAATCTCCACACTGTTTTCCAAAGTGGCTGCACTAACTTGCATTCCCACCAACAGTGTAAGAGGGTTTCCCTTTCTCCACATCCTCTCCAACACTTGTTGTTTACTGTCTTGTTAATTTTGGCCATTCTAACTGGTGGTATCTCAGTGTGGTTTTGATTTGAATCTCCCTGATGGCTAATGATGATGAACATTTTTTCATGTGTCTGTTAGCCATTTTTATGTCTCCTTTGGAGAAGTGTCTGTTCATGTCTTCTGCCCATTTTTTGATGTGATTATCTGTCTTTTGAGTGTTGAGTTTGAGGAGTTCTTTATAGATTTTGGGTATCAGCCCAGTCTGTAGTATTATTTGCGAATATCTTCTCCCATTCCGTGGGTTTTTTCTTTTGTTTTGTTGACTGTTTCCTTTGCTGTGCAGAAGCTTTTGATCTTGAAGTCCTAAAAGTTCAGGGACTTCATCAAGATCAAAAGCATGTGTCAAATTTAATAATGAATAATACACTGCTTATCAAAAGCATATATTCAATAATAAATTCTGTGCAAGCATTCTAGCTTGTGTTCTCCTCTAATAAGAGTCAGTGTCCCTTTTTGCAATCCACATTTGAACCTTATCAGTCATACTTCTTTATCTAAAAAACAGATTTTTTTACTTTCTTTCAGTCTAGTCTTAAACTCCTCAAAGATACCTTACTCCCCCACTGTCATTTGAACCTCCTCTTCCTTATACTTGTTCAGTTGTCATTTTACATTATCTGTGGTCAATTTTGATTAAGATCAGTCTCCCTCACTGGACTATAGAGCTTTGTGAAAGTAAGTGGTCATGCCCCTGGTTTTATTTACCATTGTATACCTAATTATAATGTATGCTGAATAAAAATTGGGTAAACAAATGACTCAGCATATTAAGATCGTGTCCATTGTGGCAATATATTATTTACTTTAGTAAAAATGAAAGTGTATAGTTTTTTGCAAAGAAATTAAAGAATCCTGAGTTTAGAAAGATTGCTTCATACATTGAGAAAATGCAGCTCCTGGGATCAAGTCCCACATCTGGCTCCTTGCTCAGTAGGGAGTCTGCTGCTCCTTCTCCTTCTGCTGTTTCCCTCACTTGTCTCCCCGCCCCCCCCCCTGCATCAAATAAATAAATAAAATCTTTTAAACAAAATAGGAAAAATATCCTTGAATTTTTTTCATAAGGTCACTGTCTTTGGGTAGTCTACAGTAAAGATCCGATGGTCCCCTTATTAGACTTAGAAAGATCTCTCTTCTGCACGACATTTTTTCCAGCCTAGAAAGATCTCTCTTCTGCACGACATTTTTTCCAGCCTAAAATGTACTCAGCTGTTAGCAGACTCATGTGATACTGATACTTCTGGCAGTGAGCAAATTCACAATCCTACTGAAGCAGAGGATTAAAGCAATAAATCGGGTAATTCAAGCAGAATTGGCATGGTTTAGAGAACAGTGGAATCACGTCTTACATGGAGTTTAGATTCTAAAGAAAGAAAATATAACAAAAAGCACTGGTGATCAAATTTACCTGAAAATGACCCCAAAAGTACAATAAGCATGACTGTAAGTAGTCAGTCCTATTTGGATATACTCCTCAGTGAGTTCAATGCCACTACTTTTTCCTTTAGCGTTGGGGCAGATCATTGTTTCTTTAGTTTAGCACCAAATGGAGGAGTTGGTTTCATTAGAAGTCATGCTTTATGAAGGTGTGTATCATGTGCTTCTTCGGATGCTGGAACCACAGAATATAGAAAGATGTTCACACATACAGAGGTATTTGAGGCTGGGAAATGCCCAGTTAATATTGTTATTAATTGGTCAGTCTCCCTCTTGTCTGTCTCTCCCTGTTTCTCTCTCCCTCCCTACCTCTGTGTGTGTGCTAGGGGTTGGTGGGTAAAGTGTATAATCAAATTTGAATAAGATTGTACTGAGGGGAGTGGATTACTTAAATAATACTACAGTTAGTGCTTTTAGGCCAAATTCTTACTTTCCATGTAATTTTTCTTTAATCGAACTTTTCATATAATTTGTAAACCTAATCCTGTTTCTTACCTATTCAAAGCCTAGAGAGCGAATTCAGTTTGCAGTATTAAAATAACTATTTGATTTTCTTCTGCTAGAAGATCAGAAGTTGTATTTAATGAACAGTAGAAAGAAATCTAAATATGAATAAAACGTTAGACCATGAAACGGTTTTAAAGCTTATTTCTCCCCCTCCACCTCCACCAACTATCCAGATTATTGCCCTCTCTTTAAGTGTATTTTGCATGCTTGACAGAAAGCTCCAACTCACTGAGTGTTCCCAACTTCTCTGCTATTAATAGCATCATCATTCTCTTCATCCCTGAGGCTCAAACCTCAGACCCCTCCTTAGCTGTTTTATAGATCTGCTCATACTTTTTCTCCACATGGAATGCAAGGAATCTCTCTCCCTCTGTCCTCTTCTACAAGTTGTTCTAAGCCTAGAACGAACACTGTCTTTTTTGGAAAACTTTCCAGCACACCCAATTCACTCCAGGACTCTTCCCTAAATAATTATATTTTATTCTACACTTAAAGTAATTATTTATATAAATTTTTGCCCAATATAATTTTAATTTCCTCGAAGGAAAAGGTCACATTTTAGATTTCTGAACCATCTTCGTTCTTACCTGCTGTTCATTTTTTCTTAAACATTTGGCAAGCCTGGAATAGGTGGATAGTCACTGATAGGGATTTGGATGGAGCTCAGATACTACGTTGAGATGGATCAGCCATTACATGATGATGCTTCGGTCCTAAAATTCACCTGAAATCAAAAATAATATAACTGTCATGTACAACTGGTCCTTCTTTAGCAGATGACTTCAGAGAGAACAGACAGGAAAGAACTGAAATGACGTACGAAAGGAAAACCAACATGACACATAGGGGCAAAAATGATTAATTGCTAATATGTCAACATACATATCTTTACACAAAGCAGTCAAAAGGTGAAGATAACATTTAAAATAATGTAGAATAGCTGTAATATTTTTGACTAGTGCAGGACAAAATGAGGTGAAACAATTTAAAAATATTTATCTAGTTCAGTTAAACAGAATATTTCCGCTTTTCATTTAAAATATTTTTTTCAGGGGCGCCTGGGTGGCTCAGTGGGTTAAGCCCCTGCCTTTGGCTCAGGTCATGATCCCAGGGTCCTGGGATCAAGTCCCACATCAGGCTTTCTGCTCAGCAGGGAGCCTGCTTCCCCCTCTCTCTGCCTGCCTCTCTGCCTACTTGTGATCTCTGTCAAATAAATAAATAAAATCTTTTTAAAAAATAAATAAAATATTTTTTCAGCATACTATATTAAATCAATTGAAATTATTTTAAGACCTATTTTTTTAGTCTTTTGAACTCGTGATTTTCCTTCCCACTCTAGGGTTTTTGTGTATATACTGTTCCTAGAACACTTCATTTCTCTCTTCATCTACTTAATATCTGCTAATCTCTATATCTTATCTGCCTTTTTCTTCAGGAATCCTTTATGACCTTCCTAACTCAGTCAAATTCCTTGGCTAGATTCTGTCATGCTTCTGTATGTTTCTTCTTCATAGCACTTGTCACCTTATTAAATTTGCATTTATTTACATGATCGGTTGAGTAATGTATGTCTTTCTCATAAGGCAGATAATCAACAAATATTTGTTTAAATGAATTTATTCCATTTGGTTTTTGAAATAAGAATTTACCTATTAATATAGTTTGAATTTTCATCATAAAGATGTAATTATGTTTTTAGTAGTTTTGTAGTATACTGAACATACAGTAAAGGCACAGGTTTCTGAAATTGTAGGTCAAGCAAGGAAAGATAAAAATATATATAGGTATAGAATACTCTAATTGTTTCATATAATTGAATTCCAAATTATACAGTCTTCAGGGATTCCATCACACAGTTTTATTTCCTAGGCAGGAATTCTGTACCTATCAAAAGCAAATCAAAAGTTATCGCATTCCCCTCTATGAGCTTTAACTCCCTCTCCTTCCACCCTGACCTCTACCTAGACAACCACCAATCTGCTTTCTGTCTCTGTAGATTAGTTTGCAAATCCTTAGGGTATGTACTCTGTTTTTGGTCTGATTTCATTCATCATAATTATTCTGAGATTCATCCATATTTTGGTATCAATAGTTCGTTCTTTCTATTGCTGAGTAAAATTCCATTGCATGGATCCATTGTATGGATGTATGGGTAAAATTTATCCCTTCATTTGTTGATGGACGTTTAGGTTTTTTCCTCTTTTTTTTTTTTTTTTTGTTTGTTTGTTTTGCTGTATAAGTAAAGCTGCTGTGAACTACTGTGTACGGTTTTTGTATGAACATATGCTCTTTTTTCTCTTAGGTAAATCACTAGGAACATGGTAGTTATATGTTTAAATTTTAAGAAAATATGAAACTGTTTACCTAAGCAATTTAAACGTTTTAAATTCCTGCCAACTGTGTAGGAAAAGTTTCAATTTTTCTCCATTCTTGCTAGTACTTGATATGTTAGTCATTTAAATTTTGGCCATTCTAATTTTTATTTTCCTGATAACTAATAATATTTCATATAGATACATACATAAATAGATACATAAAGTATCTATTAAAATCTTTCCTGTTTTTCACTGGAATGTTTGCATTCCCACTGAGTTTTGAGAGTTGATACATTCTGTATATAAGGCCTGTATTAGATCTATGCTTTGCAGATGTTTTCAGTCTATGGCCTATGTTTTAATTTTCTTAATGTCTTTTTTTTAAGAACAGTTTTTTTTTTTAATTTGAAGCTCAATCTATCATTTTTTTTTAAAGATCATGCTTTAAATTATCTTATCAAAGAAATATTTTCCTAACCCTAGGTAGCAGAATTGTCCTCCTGCTTTTCTTCTGAAAGTTTTATAGGTTTAGATTTTATATTTAGGTCTATCATACATTTTGAGTGAACTTTTTATATACAGTATGAAGTAGAGATTGAACGGTTTTATTTGCTTTATTTTGGGGGGTTTTGTATGTAGATTCCCAATGATTCCACTACCATTTCTTGAAAAGATACTCTTTCTCCACTGCTTTGTCTTTCACACTTTGTCAAAAATTTGTTGTCCATATAGGTATGTATTTATTTCTGGATCTATTCCATAGAACACTTTTTCTTATTAGATAAGCTTTATAATTAAAGTCTTGAAATCAGGTCTTGTTAACTCCCACTTTGTTACTTTTAAAGTTCTTAAAGTTATCCTAGGTCCTTTACATTTCCGTATTTTTTTTTTTTTTTTTTGGACAGAGAGGTCACAAGTAGGTAGAGAAGCAGGCAGAGACAGAGGGGAAAGCAGGCTCCCTGCTGAGCAGAGAGCCCAATGCTGGGCTCAATCCCAGGACCCTGGGATCATGACCTGAGCTGAAGGCAGAGGCTTTAATCCACTAAGCCATCCAGGCACCCCTCCATATGAATTTTAGAATCAATTATCTTATGATTAGAATCATTATTTTCTTCTGTTAGCTATGACTCCCAATATTGGCCTGTGTCTCCAGTCTTTAGGGGCAGCAGTTTGCCCCATGTCCTCTCTTCTTTCATGGCTCCAAAAAGAGTTGTTGAACTTTCAATTTGTTTGGCTTTTTACTTGTTGTTAGGATAGAATAGTGACTTCCAGGCTCCTTACATGTGGTACTGGAAACTTGATTTCAAATCATTTTATTTTAATCTAACTTACTACAATAAATTTTAAGTTAAGGATTCTTCTCTTCATCCTTTTCTTCCCTCACCAATCTTATCCTCTACCTCCCTGCCTCAGCCCTGCCATATCCTTCCATTCATCCTATAGCTCTTAAATATCATTGTTTCCAAGAAATTTTCCCCGACTGTTTAAAATAAGTACGTCCCCAAACCCAATGTCCCTTCAGCACTCTGTACGTACCTTATAATAAGATTCACTGTACTTGGTAGAACTGTCTGTCCCTGAGGAACTCTCAGTTTCTGGTTCATTGCTGTGGTCCCGGTGTTAAACATTTTGTATGATGCCCAGCAGGTCCTCTGTTATTTTTGTGGATTGTAAAAATAAGAGCATTCATGCATTTCAGATATATTGCACATTACTAGCTTGTGCTTACATATTTTTTCATTTTATTTTATTGTATTTCTTTTCAGTGTTCCGGCATTCATTGTTTATGCACCACACCCAGTGCTCCATGCAATAAGTGCCCTCCTTAACAGCCACCACTGGGCTCACCCATCCCCCACCCCCCTCGTCTCCAAAATCATCAGCTTGTGCTTACATATTAATAATAGTATTGAATAAAGCAAAGTTCTAAGAGGGCATGATTAGTTACCTTATGGTTTTTCTAAACTACGTTTTAAATGTCAGTAGTTCAGCTGAGAAGTATGTTAATTATACCTTTGATCCAACATTATTTTTTATATATATATATTTATATGTGTTTGTGTGTTTTCCAGGATGCAGAAGAATACACAGATTTGCCTGTAAGACATAATGAAGATCATATGAATAGTGAACTGGCAAAATGTCTTCCCTTTGAATCAAATCCTCATTCATTTGATAGCCCTCACACCAAAGCACATCTCCTACTACAGGCACATCTCAGCAGAACCATGCTGCCCTGCCCAGACTACGACACGGACACCAAAACAGTCTTGGACCAAGCGCTCAGAGTATGTCAGGTATGAAAGTCTAAGACCTATATTTTCTCCCATTGTTTTTGCTTTTCTCCCCCCTGCCCCGTATTAGGATAAAATATACTTGCATTTAAAATATTTTATCACTGCATTGTTGAGAAAAATCTGATGAATCAAATCAAGAACTTTCAAAGGAAAAGGCAAATATAAATGCAGTAAGATTACAATTTCAGCTATCCATTAGGTGAAAATTGAAGATAAAATTCAATGCCAGCTACTTTTCTAAGTTCTGAGTATATAGCAGTGAACAAGCAAAAGACTGCCTGCTCCGTCCAAAGAAACAAAATCTTGCTGGATGGAACTAGAGGGTATTATGCTGAGCAAAATAAGTCACTCAGAGAAAGACAGTTATCATACGATCTCTCTGATAGGAGGAATTTGAGAGACAAGGCGGGGGTTATGGGGGTAGGGAGGGAAAAATGAAACAAGATGGGATGGGGATGAAGACAAACCATAAGAGAGTCTTAATCTCAGGAAACAAACTGGGGGTTGCTGCAGGAGGGGAGGGGAGGGATAGGTTGGCTGGGTGATGGGCTGGAGGGTGGGATATGTATGTGCTATGGCGGGTGCTGTGAGATGCGTAAGCCTGACGAATCACAGACCTGTACCCCTGGGACAAATAATACATTATATGTCAAAATTTAAAAAAAAAAGACTGCCTGCTGTTATGGGCTTTCACTTGAGATGGAAAAGACAATTAAAAATATAAGTCGGAGGGATAACTGTGATGGGTTTTTTTTTTTTTAAGTAATAAAGTATAATAAAGGAAATAGAGAGAAAGATGGAAAGTATTGTTCTGTGCTACTTTAAATGTGTTCCAGGACTATCTTGCTTATAAGGTAACATTAAAGAAAGAATTGAGGGGCGCCTGGGTGGGGTGGCTCAGTGGGTTAAAGCCTCTGCCTTTAGCTCAGGTCATGATCTCAGGGTCCTGGGATCGAGCCCCGCATCATCGGGCTCTCTGCTCAGCAGGGAGCCTGCTTCCCCCTCTCTCTCTCTGCCTGCCTTTCTGCCTACTTGGATCTCTGTCTGTCAAATAAATAAATAAAATCTTTAAAAAAAAAAAGAAAGAAAGAAAGAAAGAAAGAATTGAAAGAAGAGAGTGAGCCCTAAGATTATCCGAGAGAGTATACTCCAAAAACTAGGAAAGCTGGTTCCAAGTCTCTCATGCAGGAACTTACTTGGTGTCATCGAAGAAAAATAAAGGAGACCATTGTAAAGAAGATGGACAGGAGCATTAGAAATGAAGTAAAAAAGAAGTGGATGTGGAGATTATTTTCTCAGAGAAAATGGGGTCAGGTCAGGGGAGGGAGTTTGTAAACCACTAAGGATTTTGGATTTTACTCTGAGACGGAAGCTGCTAGAGCAGTGATTCTGTTGGTTATATCTATGAATATTTACCATGTTAATTTAAAACTGAAAAAGTCTCAAATATTTATTGTGTTATTTAAAACTAATAATAACAGACCCATTGTATGTTAATTGAAGTAACATGATTTTTCAGGAAAAGTGACTATTTTCCAAGACAATAAAAAAATTAATGAAAAGTATAAAATTGTTTTACATTTTTGCAAATATCTTTAATATCTAGCTTAATAGAAGTCAGCAAAATTCATATATCTCCTTTTGCAATCAGTCTGTTACAGTATGATGTGTTATGAAAAAAAGTATGAAGTATATGAAAAAAAGCCAGCCTCACAAAGACATGTAGTTTGAAAAGGGAAGAGTATTTTTGTAGCCTTTTCAGGTAATTGTGGATGTCCTTTTTTGACACTACATGGAAATGACATGCGGTTTTTCTTGAAGATTAGTTGCAGTATGGAATCTGAAACCCTATCAATGAAACTTTTCATACCTTGAATGCTTTAGGGCTAGGCATGAAGTGATGGTGGCTGGACCATGTTGATAAGTGTGAGACTGGTTAGCATTGGCTGGTTTCCTGTATTTAGTTATTTGTTTATTTATTTATTTATTTTCAGAATTAACAGAATCTGCTAATGAATTGGAAAAGAGTTTTTAGGGAAAGTGAGGAGCAGAGAAGTTTCCAGGGCTAGTCTCCTGAGCAAATGGAGGGATGGAGCTGCCATTTACTAAGAGGTGATGGGGAGAGGAGCAATGTTGGGGAAGCGCTCCCAAGGGAGTGAGATAATGAGAGATTGAATTTTTCTGCATTCTACCTTTATTTGACATTTGGGTAATGAGAAACAATTTTAAAATTTTCCCAAAAACTTAGGGTGTTTTTAAGGTAGAGAAAATAGGTCTGGGTCTATGGAGGTACATTATGGCATCATTTAAAAATTAAAGACTTGTAAAAAACCTAAGTATCTTTCCATTTATAGAATGCTGTAAAGTTTACAATTTCATTTGTAAATTCTGCATGTATATAAAACATCTGTATCTATATGTACAAATATATCTAGAGAGAAGATGCTGAATAGTGTCCACCAAAAGGTGAACAGTAACCATCTCTCTAGCAGGATTGTGGGTGGTTTTTAATTTCTTCTTTATGCTTTTCTAAAATGTTTAAATCTTTTAAAATTAGCTTCTAACATTTTTATTATCATAAAAAATTAAATTATACCATTTAAAAGATAGGAATATTTCATAAAATAGAGTAAGTACAAACTTACAGAAATGTAGGAGGTAAAGCTATACTAAACACAGATATTTTTTGACATCCTTTTGTAACCAACACATGGTTTTCCTCTCTAGGAAGACATGGACACACATACCCCACAATTTCTTGGTCCATTCAATTATGAGTGGACATTTGGGTGGCTTCCGTGTCTTGCTATTGTAAATAATGGTGCTATAAACATAGGGGTACATGTATCCTTTGAATTAGTGTTTTTGTATTCTTTGGGTAAATACTCAGTAGTGTGATTGCTGGATTATAGGGCAGTTCTATTTTTAACATTTTGAGGAACCTCCATACTGTTTTCCACAGTGGCTCCATCAGTTTGCATTCTCACGTCAATGGTACAAAAGGGTTACTTTTTCTCCACAACTTCACCAACATCTGTTGTTCCTTGTGTTGTTGATTTTAGCCATTCTAAAGGTGTAAGGTGGTATTGCATTGTAGTTTTTATTTGAATTTTCATGATGATAAGTGATGATGAGCATCTTTTTATGTGTTTCTTGGCCATTTTGTTTTTATTTGAAAAAATGTCTCTGTGTCTTCTGTGCATTTTAATTGTATTATTTGTTTTGGGGGTATTGGTTTATATAGTTCTTTATATATTTTGGATACTAATCCTTTATCACATATGTCACTTGTAAATATCTTCTCTCATTCTATAGATTGCCTTTTAGATTTATTGATTATTTCCTTTACTGTACAGAAGCTTTTTACTTTTATACAGTAAAATATTTTTTTTTATTTTTATACTTTTATAAGTTTATTTTTGCTTTTGCTTTTCTTTGCCTTGGGGAACCTATCTAGAAAAAAGTTACTATGGTTAATGTCAGAGAAGTTATTGGCTGTGCAGGCATTTTATGGTTTCAGGTTTTACATTTAGGTCTTTAATCCATTTTGAATTTATTTGTGTGTATGGTGTAAGAAAGTGATCAAGTTTCATTTCTTTGCATATTGCTCTCAATGTTCCCCAGCACCATTCGTTGATGTTACTGTCTTTTGCCCATTGGAAAATATTTCCTATTCTGTGGAAAAAACCACCATTGCATTTAGTAGTCATTTCTCTCCTTAGTCCCTTGACTTTCATGATCTTGGCCCTTTTCAGGAGTACTGACCAGTTATTTTAACCCACTGAGCCACCCAGGCGCCCTGACCAGTTATTTTATAGAACTGTCTCTCAATTTGGGTTTGCCTAATGTTTCTTCATAATTAGATTGAATATGTATATATAGTATACATCACTATATATAGTAGCTACATTACTCCACTGTAGGTACTTCTTGGCCTTTTCTTTTACAATTAATGCATATTTTTTGCAGAGATGTTTTGAGATTTGAGATTATGCAAATATCCTATTTCTTATCATACTTTCCCACATTATTTTCTGCTCCATTGGTGAATTTTGTCTGGAGCAGTTATTGCTATTCTGATTTTCTGTTTCCACTGTTCCTGGAATTCTGGAAGGAAAAACTTGTTCTTCCCTATTTATTTCTTTTATTCACATATTTATTTATATAAGTATAGACTCATGAGTGTTTATTTTATTCTATTGGGTAAAATCCTTTGCTGTCATTTATTTTGCTGCACAGATTGTCTCAGCATCCACCACTGGGGCCTCTCACACTGGCTTTATATTTGACATGCCCACATTATTATTTTAACATCACCTTGCAATCTTCTGTCTTGTACCTTTCCCTGCCCTAGCCCTGGAATCAGCAATGTTTCCAAAGAGCCCTGGTTCTTTTTATTAGAGAATAGTTTAGAGAACTCATCTGCTGGCTTGTTGACTCCATCACTCCTTGGGTGTCTTTGCCTCTTAGGCCTACTCACTGGACAAAGCTAGGAAATGTAGGTGTGCCTAGACAGACATCTATACCATTTGCATATCTACTTATCTCAGTGCATATGTATATCTGTGTGTGAAAACGTTTGTATTTACAAAACCGTGAGTTCATTTCTAATACCACCAATTCCACTCCAGTACCAAAAAGTTCATTTCACTCTTTTTAAACTTATAACTCCTTTCTCTACCTGTGAAAAACCTGGCTCTCATTAATCAAAACATATTTACCACTTCCTCAATCATAGTATATTCCTGATGTCATTTTAGAGTCACTAACCCTTTTTCCTACAAAACCAAATTTACTAGCTAGAGTACTACAATAGTTTGTTTTGTTCTTTTTTGTCCGTGGATGCTCAAAAAGCTCTTTTCCTTTGTACATTTATACATATACCTACTTGCTCTCTCACTTTTTTCTTTTGCAGTTTTATCATTATTTCATAAATATCTTAACCTAATAATTTATAACATTAAATATTTTTAACACTAAATGTTTTTTTCAACATAATTTCTAATGGCTGCATAGTTTATTTAATGACTCCCCTATAGTCAGACATTATGGTGGAAATTTCTGTGTTATAAATTTTTAGTTATGATCATCTTAAATGTTGAGTTGACTTTTTACCAGAAGCCACCTGGTCAAAAGTTTTGTTGTAAAGAGATGGCAACCAGCTTTGTATCCTAAATCCTCTCATTCCTGCAATTTGTAAGACTGTGATAAAAATAAACAAGCCAGGAAGACAAAAGAATATTAGGGTTGCCAATGGAAATTTTGGGGAGAAAATTAAGAGCTGATAAAATTTTCTTGGCTGATTGAGCTTTATAATTTTACCCTATTTTTCTCATTTGATAATGTGGGGTATTGTTGGCCTTAAAAAAGTATTGGTTCAAGCCGTTTGCCAAGCTGCAGCCCTGCTGGCTGATTGAAAATTATACTACTGCCCTCATGGGACATGAGCCTGACCTTGTGTCTATGTGAGGGACTCACTACCACCATCTCTTGCCATAAATCCAACTCCACTCTTGTTTTAGTATAAGGTGCTAGGCAGTCGCTTAAAGTAAAAGGGTCTGAGTAAAAATAACACCTTACAAGAACAGGGCATTAGTTACTGTTTATAAATTAAACGATTTGAGGACTCAAGGAAATAGGTTTTTTCCTTGCTTTATCATACTCATTTACTCTAAAGCTTTTTTATGCCCCTTATTTTATAGAAACATACCATTTATATGAGCCATCATTTAGATTATGAAAACACTGTAGCCTTGACTACCCATGTCCTACGGAATCTTTCACAGAAAAAAGGCATAGTTGTGTAACCCTTTTCCCTGCTTGAAGTCAGCATATACTCTCCTTTCTTTTGTACCCATTTGAAATTATATATCAAGATCATTTGAGTCATTGTTTTTAGTTTGAGATATTTTTGTAATGGTTCCTTTTAATATGTCACTGTTACTAGTATTTCCATTTCCATCCTACTGAACAAAAATACAGGTAAAAATTACTGTGCATATCTCGGTTTTTTAAATCTGCTTTAAAAATTCTAATTTGTAAATTGAGTAATTACAGAATTGATTGTTCTTGCCATTCACCTTTGAAACCCTCTTCTTGATTGTGTTAACTGTAATATGTATCTGTAAAATGTTTTAAGTGAAATGACATACTTTCTGCGCTGGATGTACCAAAGGAAAATTAATTTTTTTTTAGCTTTTATGAGAATATAACAAATAAGAAGTATCAAAAATGAAACTGGCTTGCCTAAATTTTCTAACGTTGACAGCAAAGCCAGAACTGCTGTTGTCTGGTGTTTTGATTATAGCTTTCTGCTGCTTTTTAAACAAGAGACAAAGAAATTGATGCTCAGAGAAGTTAAATAACTTTGTTAAGGGTGATTTGCCAAGGCAGTCCATACTGAAACCATTGGAATTACCAGGATTTTAAATCCTACTCTATTATCTCTGATCTTTTCTGAGAAGGGCTGTAAGTCTTTACATTAAAATCATCTTCATTTTTACTTAAAACTAAAATCTTTTAAATCATCTTCATTTAAATGAAAATTATCTAAATACAGTAGTGAGCCAGATAGCATAAGTGTATAGTCACTCCCACTACCTTCTGTTTGGTATTTATAGCAAAACTTCCCAGTAACTGAATGCTTTCAGGTGTTTCATGGAAAAAGGAAAATCAAGGCTGGAGGAGCTGACTCAGTGAGCTGAGAACCAGAGGGCTGTGTGCTTCGATGTGCGCTTCTGTGGTCAGGTTGCTGGGTTATCTAGGAAAGCTTCTTTAAGATGTGGTAGAAGATGGACTTGTCGGCTAATGCTGCTGCAGCCTAAATTTAATAGATCAAAATATTTCTTTTTAATATTTATTTTAAAAGACTTTAGCATCAGTGCTTTTAAAGACTATAAGATGATTCTGTTATCTCGTGAAAGAACACACAGAGACATGCGACGGCAGGTTGATTAGAAAGGGATCTGGAGACCTTTGCTTCCAAATTTAAATTGGAATTTATGTATGTAAATATCAGATTTGACCAGAATTATTTGGAGAATTGTACACTATCCCCGCACCCCACCACAAAAAATCACTATATCATGATGGCCCATAAGGCAGACCGTCATTAACAATGATAGTGCTGAACGGTTTTTGAGAACTTCTCTTTGTACCAGGCTCTGTTCTACTTTCTTGGCATTACATTTGTTATACTAGCCTAATGAAGTAGTATAATTATCCTCATTTTACAGATGAACACTAAGTAATTTGCCCAAGATCACATCCAAAAGAAAGAGTTTTCAGCATAGTTTGGGTATATGTAATAAAGATATATCCCACCAGGTTCCCTTTGTCCTATAAGGATGAATTTAAAAATTATACTCATGGTCTAGTCAGAATTTGTTTTAAAATATGAGAACTTAACAGGAATTTCCACGTTTTTTTAAACCAAGAAGTCCCACTAGACCATGAATAATATTTTTAATTCATCACTCCCTTTTAAGATATAATCAAATCACCTCCTCCTTATTTATTCTTGTTCCCTTCAACAATCTATAGTTACTTTAACCAGTTTCTAAGAACAACCTGTTAATATGCTTGGTGTTTGTAATAGCTTTATTATATTACACTACACTACACACTACAGTGTGTAGTAGATAGGCTGTTTGCCTTTTTTATATCAACTGCTTATGCTCTTTCTCAAGGTTTTTATATTATTTTAGATACACAAGTGAATTAACCATTTACTTCCTCACATTCTCCCCTAAAACTTCAAAAATTGAAAATAATGGAGGAAAGACCAGATTGCTGCTACAATTGCCAAGGGAAAGAGAAATGCCAGCATAATTACAAAACAATCCTGTAATGGGGGCGCCTGGGTGGCTCAGTTGGTTGGACGACTGCCTTCGGCTCAGGTCATGATCCTGGAGTCCCGGGATCGAGTCCCACATCGGGCTCCCAGCTCCATGGGGAGTCTGCTTCCCCTCTGACCTTCTCCCCTCTCATGCGTTCTCTCCCACTGTCTCTCTCTCAAATAAATAAATAAAATCTTTAAACAAAAAAAAAAACAAAAAAACAAAAAACAATCCTGTAATGTAGTATAGGCATACTAGAGCAACCTATACATAGATTTACTATTAAAACACACGTACACATATTTTATGTTTCTCTTTCATTCTTCAAAGTTTGCCTACACTGCTTCGGTTAGGTTCTTGGCGTCTTTCACTGGTGAATCACCATCACCTAACGGAGTTCCCATGAAGGCAGTCTTTGTCCATCACACCGATTTTTTTTACTTAAAACTTCTAGCAGCAATAGGCAATCTCAGCAATTCCTTGCCCCAAGATACAGAGCTACCAGCACCCCAAAAGATAGCAGACATCTCCTCTTTACTATTGAGGAAGAGTGTAAAGTTCTGTATTTTGTATATTCTGCATACCAAGCAAGGCACGTGTTTATATAGATTGAATTTTTATTCTATTGTCCTAATGGAAATAGGGAAAGGTAAACCAGGGGACCTACTTTGGTAATAATCTAGGTGATTCAGTGCCTAAAAGCTGTGTTCTGGCAGGTAAGTTTCCATGGTTTTGTAAATTCTTGCATCTAACTTAAATATAAGAACTGCCATTTCACATTATTTTCCTTATTGCCCAGGTCTTTGGAACTACTGTTTTCAGCCTTTCTTCCCTTGCACACAGGGAAACAATATGTAGCTCTTATGCCCCTCAAATTAATGTTAGCACGCTTTGTGTTCTTTTGGGTCTTTTTAGTACCAAAGCAGGGAGAACTTTTTTCTAATTGTGATATAATTGACATACAGTATTTTATTAGTTTCAGATGTACAAAACAGAGATTTGACATTCATATACATTGCAGAATGATCACTACAATAGTCTAGTTACCATCTAACATGTTCTAATAGGCTTTATCTATTGTCATAAATGGTGTTAGTCAAAAATAAAGGGTAGGAAGTATATGAATTGAGTAGGTATTTATACTTCTCTTCAGTCAGAGAACCTTGGTAAATTTACAAAAACTAAATTCTAAAAGTTTACTGGTGAAACTGTTGTTTAGCTCAAATTTCAAACAATAATTTGACGTCTTTGTAAACCATATCTGATAAAGTGTGTTACATTTCAAATAATCTGTGTCATATTTTTCCTGTAACCCACAGCTATTCTGAAAACACATTGTATTTTCAATCTATGTTTAAGAGCCTTGAACTGATAAACTTAAGATATGTATGTATGCACCTGTCGGAGTTAAGAACAAAAGAATAGGATAAGAGAGAAGGTGATGCAATGATATGAATATTTTTTCATTGACTTAATTTTTCTCAAGGGAGAAGTACTATGGGTCTGGCTGGGTCTGTATTTCCATTTGTAGTAGATTAAAAAGCATAGAAATATTTGATGATGCCAGTAGATAAAACTGCCATGGAGCAAGACTAATGTAACCTTTGAGGAGTATTTACCTATGGGTGCACTAAGCACATGCTCAGTGGCTCGTCAATGTATTGAAGAATGTCAGTGTCAATTAAGTGAACAAGTTTTAGAATCGTAGAGTCAAATACAGTTAGCAGAGAAAATAGGCCAGGTATTGCTCTGATTAACAAAAGAAGTACTTGGTCACATCCTTAACCCAATATTTAAGAAATGTTCTGATATAGCAAATGGTAGATAAAATCTTCCATATATTCTTAGAATCCTTTCACACTTTTAAATGCTTATAATTAGACCAAATGAAAAGATTAAGTGGACAATACAGCACAATAGACTTCAGATCATTTTGAGAAAAAGATGGCTGGATTATAAGTAAATAATTTCTAGGCTTCCAAAATTGGATTATATGTATTTAGCAATCTGTAATCTAAAGAAGTTAAAAAAAATAATTAATTGCTGTAACTCAAGTCTTTAAAGGATCCTAAAATGAAAATTACACTATTGAGTTTTAAATATTGGATATATTTCAAGGAATATTAATACTATGAGCATGTATTTGGAGGATTTCGCATCATCCAAAGTAGGCTGGAACCTTATCAATAACTATTTATAATCTCACTGACAAAGACGAGTTGGACATAATTCTTGGCATATAGTACATTTCAATATATCATGGTGAATGGAATGCATAAATATTTCACTTTTTCTTTCTAGTTCTTTATTAGGAGAGGATTAAAAGGGAGATTTATTATATGTGGATTCTCACAGTGTTTTTGAGATTATCTGCCAAATCTGTATTGTCTACCAACAAATGTAGTCTGTTTATTATAAACATGAGTGTGACCTTATCAAATTCATGGAGACAGGGAAGTCTAATTCAGGCTGCTTTCCTGGCAAAACTACCAGGAGCTCAGATCTTGCCATGGAAGCCTCATGAAGTTTTGTTAATGGATGACTATTTAAAAGCAAATAATTCTAAATGAACTTAATCCTGAATGACTATTTTTCCAAGTGCAGAGATCCACACTATGGTGCAGAATTACCATCCAGTTGAATCACTGTATTGTACATCTGAAACTAATATAACACCATATGTTAGCCATCACAATGTTAGAATCAAAATAAAAACTTAATAAATATAAAATCATTATCCAGTTGGTAGTTATTTTTTCATGTATCAAAGATACATTTTAATTCCTCAGTAGAATGCGGGAAACAACACTTAAAACAAGGTACCATTCCCCCCTCCCCAAGAAGCAACACAGAGCTGATGCGTGTAGTATTTCCAAAACTAACACAAATGTGTGTGGATTTTGAGGTCTTAAACAACTTTACTTATTCTTGTGGATTTATAGGCAATCTCCCCTCAAGGACTGTAATATAATTTGGAAGGCTGTTTCCCCCTGGGTGACTCTACCTGAAAGCTTTTGTATGACAATTTGGTGATGGTTTATTGATGATGTGATGCTATTAGCAAGGATCCTTCTACCCCCAGCTCCTCTCCTCATACCCACATAACAACCCTTTTCCCGGTTGGGGCTATAGGAAATGAGTAATGCTTAACCCATTTGTGTGATCAACTCACTTAAGCAGCTACTGTGAAATGTTAATCACAACTTTAATTTGTACTGCATTAGCATTTTGATTAACTTGTAGGCTTGCTAGCACACTTGAAGCGCTTTTACTCATAGTTACAGCTCGGAAATGACTTTTTGATTAATTAAGTTTGTTAGACAGCAGCTGAGCTTCCTGAATGCTAACCTTCTGGGGGTAAAAGTTCAGGAGAAAGTTACAGTGAACAACTGTTGCTATTGAAAAAGAGTCTTATAAATGTACTTATAGCATTTTAATTATTGACAAAATACTGTATCATTACTTGCAACTGACCTGAACCTTTAAAGGAGTATGCCTTTCTGTCAAGAAAGCCGGGTTTTTTTTGTGTTTTTTTTTTTCCAGGTTTTCCCATCATTGTAAAACTTCTGGGAGCCCTTGAACCACAT
This sequence comes from Mustela nivalis, assembly GCF_964662115.1. Lineage (NCBI taxonomy): Eukaryota > Metazoa > Chordata > Mammalia > Carnivora > Mustelidae > Mustela > Mustela nivalis. The sequence goes on from NC_139024.1 coordinate 30,411,360, forward strand.
AGGGCATTTTCTAGCAGATGTCTAACAACAAATGTTTTAACAAGCTGCTTTGGATGAATTTCCATAGTTCTTTTTAATAACCTTTATATTTTAGAACAGTTTTAGATTTACAGAAAAGTTGCAAAGATAGTTCAGAGAGGGCCTACTCCTCCCACAGGCAGTTTTCCTGTAATATAGTTTCTTACATTAATAAGGTACATTGTCCTTGATCAATGTATCAATATCGATACATTATTATTAACAAAAGCCCATACTTAGAATTCTTCAGTGTAATGCCCTTTCCTTTTCTAGGATCCCATTCAAGGTACCACCTCACGTTTAGTTGTTCATGTCCTTAGACTCCTCTTGGCTGTGAGTTTCACAGACTTTGTTGCTGACGATCTTTCCATACTATTTTGTAATTCTCATGACATTCTATAAGTAGTCACTTGATGTCTATAAATTAATGAAAATCCTTTTCTCTCACTCTAGACTAAATAAATCTTTCTCTTAAACTCTGTCAGTTTATCATCTTTATGTTATCTAATTTTAACACAAGTAGCAACATTATCTAGCCATTTCAGCCTTTGTCATAATCTTATTTTCATATGGTTGCTGCAGTCCCTACGCTACCACTAGGTACACAAGGATGACTAGCAGGAGATGTGAGGAAAAAGAGAAAAAGTTCCTTAAAGAGAGGAAAGGATAAAGGGAGGGGAAAAGGAGGGAATAAGTCAGAACACTAAGGGTGGAGGAGCTGGCGGTCATCCGTCTCGCACCATATGTACACTCTACAGCCCCAAAGCCTTGATGACACCAAGGACTAATTCACAGACTTTTCAAATAAATGCATAGATTTTTAAATAATAGGCCTTAGAGCTTCATCATATTATCTTCCTCTCAATAACTCCTAATGTATATTGAATGATAGTTTTTCTTTTGCGGGTCAGCAATTCTGTTTCCTTCCAATGAAGTTGACTTTAATTCAGTCACAGTACTCAAAGTTCCTGTGTTACCCTTGAATTGCTTAAATTCAGAATTCAGTTGGATTCCAAAAGATATGTAATGCCTACCTATAAAATATTAACATGTATTCATTACCAAATGATGGATTCAATTAATTTCAAAATTTTAAGTTTTTGAGAATTGTATTGTTAAAATTCATACAGAGACAGTAATTGATGAAATGCCTAATTATTTTGTCTGGAATTTGTGTTTTCTGTTATGTAGGGGAGAAAGGTTAGGTTAAATCCTTCTTGAAATAAGACAGGGTAGGGGTGCCTGGCTGGCTTAGTCGGTAGAGCAAGTGACTTCAGATCTCAGGGTCATGGGTTCAAGCCCCACACTGGGTGTAGAGCCTACTTAAAATTAAAAAAAAAAAAATTAATTTAAAAAAACAGCCAAAGTCAATGTAAATCATTCAGCAGTAATGGAATATGGTGTAACAAACGCAGGTAATTAATTGGAAAACCAAGATCAAGTCTTAATTTCATTTTGACTGGTGTGATTACATAGCCACTGAACACCTGGAAGCTTCTATTTTTCCATCTGTGAAAGGAGGATGGTACGGATACCCTTCCTCATACTTGGTATTGTTTTGGATTAAGGGTGAGCTATTTACGAAAGTGTATTATAGTCTGTGCATTCTTACCCAAATATTTTACTCACACCATATATGCATACAGTCTATACAGCTTGACTTTAACATGTAATTCAGTGTTTGGGACTTTTAATAATTGAATGAAATTTTATCTGCCATAATACAGACAGAGAGATGTTGTCAAGCTTGCATTTTAAGTATAGTATAGTGGCAGAAGACAAGAAAAAGTAGACTAGATTTGATAAATATGTCTTTTGCCAAAGTAGTAACACCACCATGAAAATGTGGTTGAATTTAAATGCTAAGACCAAGCCTGATATGCTTAGAGAATTCTTGAAATTGATTCAAAATAAATGTTCAAGACATGAGTTAGATTCAAGTCATAAAGCATGCATTTGGCTCCAAGACTCCTAGAGCTTAAAAAATTTTTCCAGAAAGCCCCCATTTTCTAAACACTTAATTTTTTTATTGTTTTAGGAGTGAGGGGTGGCGTTGATTTTTATAGTTGGTGGTGGTGGTTGTTTTACTGTGGCATAAAGCCAAGTACTTCAGAAGTTCTTGAGTTTTTACCTGGACTTCTCACCTGGCTTCCCAGCAGCATCTCAGTTAAAATGTGTTAAAAACCAAGCTCATCACCTGCTCTCCTATAAGTAAATGACAGCTCCACAGTTTCTATTAATTATGATAAGGTTTTAATTGTAGCATAACTTGATAAATGAATACAATGCCTGAAATTATATTTCCATCTTATCACAGCTGGAAATGGCAAAGAATTCTCAATCATCAATCAACTGAAGTTCATTTCAACTTAGTAGGAGAAAGTTTCATACACACAGTCAGTGCCCATCCATTTCCCCCTATACTTAGAATCATCCTAGCTTTGCCGTGCAAGTAGCGTGCCAAGTAGAAAGTGGATGTGAGGTAAAGGGGGATTAAGTATTTGCCTAATGTTAATGCTAAACTGGTTAAGAATCTCCAGAGTTCTATCTCCTCCATGTACTAAAAACTACCTTTGTTGTTGAGCATTAGATCTCCTGTAAGAGACTTTAAGGTGATTTGGAGAACTGAGCCATGATCTCCAGCTGCTACCAAAGTCAGCCCCACTCTGGGGAGGAGCAGATACCTTATTAGCCTTTACCTATGGGGAAGATTGCTCTCAAAGTCAGTGAGACACAGGGAAGCCATCCTGGGCTCAGTCATACAAAGGTAGGTCAGTACAGGCTATCAGGACCCTCACATCCATTTGCCCGGACCATCACCTGGCCTTAGCTTCTTTAAGTATGTACCTCTGAACAGTAACACAGGCTTCCCTACTCACACTGAGATCCAAGCCCACATCCTCCAGCTCAGCCTGAGACCCTGGGACTGTCATTAGCTTTTTCCTCTGGCTCTCTTGTATTTGGACGCCTGTCCTGATGAACTGTTTTTGTCCATTCCATTCATCTGCTCTGACCTTCCATGCCCTGCCCCTCAAAGCCCTGTACTACTCAGTCCAGAAATCAACACCAAAAGGCCGAAAGGAAATCTGTTAGAAAGAATGGACTATTTTAGGGTGTTCTTTTCATCATATCACAGGAAAACTTTAAAAATAGAGACCTCTTTGTTAAGATTTACTGTGTTCCAGGCAGTATATTCTATACCTTGCATAGTACATTTTCTCACTGTACCCTCATAACACCCCTGCAAGGAGGTATAATAAGGTATAATGCCCCCTTCTGTAAATGAGAAGCCTAGCAGAGTAGGGTTAAGAAATTTCCCCAGATTCTGGGCGCCTGGGTGGCTCAGTGTGTTAAAGCCTCTGCCTTCAGCTCAGGTCATGATCCCAGGGTCCTGGGATCGAGCCCTGTACCAGGCTCTCTGCTCAGTGGTGAGCTTGCTTCCTCCTCTCTCTCTGCCTGCCTCTCTGCCTACTTGTGATCTGTCAAATAAATAAATAAAATCTTTAAAAAAAGAAAAAAAAAAGAAATTTCCCCAGATTCACATAGTAAGTGGGACAAAATTAGGACTGAAATCTATGTCTGTTTGACACTAAAACCTTGGAATTTTTTTCTTTGGCAAGTGTGCAATAACTTAGGCAGAAGGTTGTTATGATCGTTGTAATTGGATTTTTACCAACATTTCTCAGACAACAGATATTATTACCTTGAGTGCACTGGGCTTGAGTTAACAGAATATTTCTAGATTCCTGCCATCAAGAAATCTGTAGTTTAAAGAGTACATGTGTAAACAGAATCACAATAGGATAACGGTGGCGTGTATCAAGAGCAGCTGACTCATGGGAGAAGAAAGGAATATCTGCAGTCCATCTGGAAGAATCAGGGAGACTCCACAGTAAGAAGTAGACTTTGAGCTAGACAGGAAGGATGAATCGGAATTTCCCAGGTAAACAAGTAGAGCAGGATTTGCCAAAAGAGAACGGAAGGAATAAGGGTAAATTTGGAGAAACAGCAGTAATGTAGTAATGCTATATTAGGAGTACAGGGAGGGAGGGGCCGGAGTGAAAATCTAGGACCAGCTAGATCACAGACCAGAACTGCCATGCAGAGAAGTGCTGGCTTTGTCCTCTGCGTGGTGCAAAGCTATTGAAGAAACCTGAGCAGACGAATGGTAGGATCCCTGTCTCCTCTCTGATCATTGGTAACCATATAAAATATGGATTGAAGAAAAATTAGTTGAGAATGAAGATGAAGAGGCAGTTATATTATTCCAGGTGATTGTTGTTGAAGGTCTGCGCATAAGACTGTGATGGGGGCGGAGGTAGAGAGCAGAGAAAACAGACCCGACTAGGGAATGATTGAGCAGAGAGCAACGTTCATTCACCACATTTGGGTAATTGCAAAACCTTTTTTCATCCCAGATTCTTGGTCTCTCTACCTGCTTTTCTCAAAATTAAAACAAGAGAAATAATAGTTTTCAATTCATGACACGGCTTTTCATTTACTTCATGTAAGCAATCACTTTGCATGATTTTTTACGTTTTCACATCTGGATCATACAATGAAAAATTGTGGGGAACGCTCATAAATTTTATGAAATCTTTCAACTTCATCATGAAAACTTCAAAGTTAAAAACATATGGTCTATCCATCCAGCTCTTCTTGTATGTGAGCTTTTGATCTGGAATTTATTTCCAGTCAAGTTATAATGTAAAATCACAAGTAAAATCGTCACAGTTACCCCACATTACAACTTCTAACACCATCGTGATACCATATTAGATATGATTATTCATTTCTTTTTTCTTTTCTGTTGCCTTACAGAACTCAAGAGTTGTGACTTATGAACTAATGCTTTTTTTAAAATCATGATCTTTTGTCTCATATACTTCAAAGAAAGGCAAAGCATTTTAATCAGTTCTGTAGAGAAATGGGAAGAATGGAAGTGGATTTTCCCTAGATTGATGAACATGCGCACTCATACATGTATACACATTGATAAGCACCCATATAAATACATCTCTTGTACCAGTCTGAGGCTTTATCGTATATGGTAGACTCACGGGTGCTAAAACCCACTTTGACCATTTTATCACATTAGTCATGAAAGCCAGAAATGTTGATGAATTTCCCTGTAATGTATATAAAAAGACAACAGATTAGTTTAGCCAGACGTTTTTAAACATTTTTACTGTTTGTTAAGTTAGAGGACACAGAATAGGAAATTCAAAATTTAGAAGGAAAATGTGGCTGCCTCTGTCATATTAAGTAGTATAACAAATTAATTTTGCTAGCATAATATGCCTTGACAATGATTTCTAAAAATGTTCTAATAGTTTAATACAACATTTTATAAATATTTTGGCGATGAGTCATTTACCATTTATACTATCATTTTCAGCATTTACTAGGTACATCTCTTTTATCCTATCTTCCTATCTTCATTTCCCTAAAATAAGAGAATATACTTCTCAAACTGTATAAAGTAGCTGCCTCAGATCATGATATTAACTTATGTGTCTTTAAGTCAGCATTCTCCAGAATCTAATTTAATTGAAATAGCTTTGCCTGTGTAAACTTCTCCTTTGTTTAAATAAGATTTCACTGTTTAGTTTTGCCTTAAGCAAATGCAGCCGTTTGTTTGTCCATAAAACATTAGATTAAATGTATAGACTAATATGAATAGCTTCGCATCATTCCACGTGGACCACTGGCAGTTGCCCCATTTGTAAGTATGTAGTGTATTATTTTTATTGAAAACCAGGTCTCTGTTTTCAGCCTGCTTTGGGGAGAAAATAAATTTTTGGCAAGAAAACCTATTGCTTTACCATTATCTATATTAAATTTGGATAAGACTTCCTGAGATTTACTCTTTAGGTGCAGTTTCTAATGCTTTTCATACAGTGAATTATAGAGATATTTGTTCGTAAAGTACACTGAGTCTTTCTCTTTGTTTTATTACTGGTTTCCAGTATAACCTGGCTATATTTGCTACCCTTAGAAAAGCTAAATATTTGGCACTTTATAAGAAGTAATGTGCAACAGATGCTACTGAGAGTTCTGGTTCATTCTTTCCAATCCAACTGTGGTTTACTTTCTGGTTTTCATTTTGATTATAGCAATTTAGAGGTATAATGCTTATTTTGTGTTTGTTTGTTTTCTGTTAAGGTTAACATGAGATCCCCAATGGAGAAGGCAAGTGCCATGGTATTCTTGTAATATGTGGATTTTTTTTCCCCTGCAGGCAATGCTGGATGTGGCTGCAAACCAGGGCTGGCTGGTGACAGCCCTAAATATCACCAATCTGGTTCAGATGGTGATCCAGGGTCGGTGGTTAAAGGATTCTTCTCTTCTTTCAGTACCAAACATAGAACACCACCATCTTCATGTTTTCAGGTAATAGTTGTAATTTCAATTTAATTGGCTTTTTTAATTTCAAAAATAATATTTTCTTTACATGTGTGGCCGCTGGAATTTCATGTTATGTCTAGGATATTGATTCTTTAACTGAAAATGCCTGTTTCCCAGAGGGAGCCAGGGCCCAGTGATCTCAGCTGGAATTTGAACATCTACCACAAGCTGAATCACAATTCATTTTACCCTTCCCTTGTTTTCTGTTTGCAACATTACTTTCATTTCTATGTTAACTGCATTTATTCCTTTACAATATCAGCCTTTATTTTGAAAGAAGTTGTGAAAGTGCCCTGTGATCTAAACCAAAGTAAATGACCAGTTTCTCGTATTGCACCATAGATTTGAGGGATCTGAAATCCCCTGTCAGAGGTAAATTGCACATCTACAAAATGTCCAAAATTGGGTAGTTATACATACTAGCAGCCTGAGATAGAACCTGTACTAAAAAGAAGGGTTTCTGTTATCAGATTACTTAACCTGTAGGTCCTGTGTACATAGCTGCAAATATTTTAGCAGGAAAAAGAACAGTACAGTTTACAGGTGTTTAAATGAAAGTGTTGGTTTCACACCAGTGTTTCACTTCGGTTGAGAGATACTTTGCAGCCAAATGTTGGTTCACAGTCATGTAGACAAATGGAACAGTGCAGCTGTAGGTTGGCATTATGTACCCATTTCCTCCTGTCAGCTGGACTAAGGGTGCGCTCATTTGAGGCATCTAGATACAGATGCCAACCAGAACCTCACACACACATGGGGGTCCCCTCAGAAAGTCCCTCAGTTGGACTCAAGTGTACTGGGTTCCAAAGCAGTTATTTCCATGGTGCTTCAGTCCCCACCACGGGATGTCCTAGACACTAAAATGAACATTCAGAGAGTGAGCCACACCAGCGGCAGGTGCATGAGGAGAAAAGTAGACACCGCATGTCTGCAGCTCAGTTTCAGGAACCCTTCCAATACGGTATTAAAAGTTACGGGAGTTGGGTTTCAACAATAAAGTAGGGACATAAGGGTACTATTGTAACACAGCACGCAGATCTGTTATGGAAAGCTGCTTGGGGTCTAAGAGATTTGATCCAGTTCTTTGCTGTCACCCTGAAAAGCACTATATTTATATGATTTCAATTGTATTTTTCTTCTTGCTGTATAAACAGGAAATAGAGAGTAAAATTTAGGTGGACTGTGTTCTTGGGGCTCTGCCACTATTGTGCTATAGAAATTTCAAAGATTCCCAAAATGTGCTTTTAACTGTATGTTCCCAACAACTTAAAATGAAAATTTTATTCAGGTAATTGTGTTAAAGACACTTGCCTGCATCCATTAAAGAGACCTCCTAGGGCTCCATTTCAGCGCTTGAACCACATAGAAGCACTAGTATACATTAGTGCCTTCCTATAGACACGCACCCCCTCCCTGTAAACCCTGCTTGTTACTGAGCTCACATTTGATTTATGCATCTTATGTCATAATAGCCATACTGCCTTGGGTTGATGTATTAGACAATCTGGCTGACTTTAAAACTTAATGATAATGGCCTTTAAAAAGTTGGAGAGTAGTCTTAGTTTTAAAAAACTGTCTTCAGGGGCACCTGGGTGGCTCAGTGGGTTAAAGCCTCTGCCTTCAGCTCAGGTCATGGTCTCATGACCATGGGGTCGAGCCCCGCATCAGGCTCTCAGCTCAGCGGGGAGCCTGCTTCCTCTCTCTCTCTCTGCCTGCTTCTCTGACTACTTGTAATCTCTATCAAATAAATAAATAAAATCTTTTTAAAAAAAATAAAAAATAAAAAACTGTCCTCATTAGGTAAATGACCAATGTCAGGAATTCTCATTTGTTCTATGAAAGAATTCGTTGGTTAATGCTGGTATTATTTCCCAGGAAATGGAGCCCAGGTATAAAGGGTGGACGTGGTGGGGGCCATGGCGTCATCGATTGCCTTCCGGAACTGATCCATGCCTGTGCAGGGAAAGACCATGTATTCAGCTCCATGATGGAAAATGAACTGCCAGCTGTGAAAATGAAGCAGGTCAGGCCATTGTTTCTGTGTTTCAAAGCTTCCTTATTCTGTCTGGGAAATTACACCAAGAGTTTTCTAACTTAAAGCTTTGGTTTTGGGATCAGACTCACTTGCGTTTAAATTCTGTATGCCATTTACTATGATTATGAACATGGACATATCATACCTGTCTCATGAAGCTTTATGAAAATGAAGCAGGATATTAGTATTTCAGCTGCCTTATGCAGTTCCTAATATAGAACAGAATTTAATAATAGTATTAAAAATAATGACAATAACAAAAATTAGTAAGCACATTGGCATTATTGGAAGTTGATTCCATATAATGCTATTAACCAGCTTAGAAAGGCCTACAGTAGCTCGTCTATCACTAACTAGGCTGCATTACCCACTTGGTATAAATTTCAGTTGGTAGACTTTCATGCAGTTCCCTCAGCTACGTTCTTATACCCTCCCCTTTTAATCACTTTATTGTTCCTAGATTCTAAGTAAACTTCTTATTTGTACACCATATGACTTAGATAGAAAGCTAAATCTATGTTGTAAAAGACAACATAGGTCATGTCTCCAAACTGTCTTTGGAAAGGCCAAAAATATGAATGAACAATGCCAGAAATATTTGGCATATATAGACTTTTAAGTCTTAAGCAGTTTTACCCTAAACATGCCAAACATTCAGGATTTATAACATAATTAACATATTGACTTGCAAATGCAGGTATTAAAGAAACTTCCAAACCATGTCGTTCTTTTTTTTCCTAATGGAACTTAGTTTTGAGTAACTTAGAAATAAGTATTACAGGCATTAAAGTCTGATTGTTCAATTTCTGTTGAACTCAAAATTGGCACAAGAAACAACTTAAATATTCATAATAAATACCTACCTTTCTAACTAAATTACCATCAAAATTATGAATAAAAACAATATATTTAAACCAAAACAAGATTTCTGTTAGTAACAACAGATTTCTAACCTAACATACACTGATTTCAAGCCAAGTTTTAGATGTGATGAAAAATTAGAACATTGTTATAATTAGTTCAGGGAGAACTCAGAAGTAAACTTACTTAATTTATTTGCATAAATTGCCATTCTGTTATCTTTAAAACCAAATGCAAATTGGCTCAGTCTGATATGATGATGGTTATTTGGCTCAAAAGTGCTTCAATTTGCAGAGCAATCTGGTGTCGGCTCTGCAGTGAGGCGATCCCAGGTAACATACAAATCCTGAATTATTCCAGAAATTAGTATGTTTAAAGCATCAATTTAAGTGCTAATTGCAGTAGTAATGAGAAAAAGCAGTACGACTGTGAGATTTGCATCTTCTACCCCATCAGTATGCCTGGAACGGCTGCTGACTGGCAGAGGATTTGGCTGCTAATTAAATAATTGTATGCATGGCAGTGCTCTTGCCTGATTCAATAGATGAAGATTAATCCTCAGATAAATATGTTTGGCTGGTATTGAAATGTCTTAGCAGTTTCCTTAAAAATAGCTTGTGTTTTTTTATATGTGTGTGTGTGTGTGTATACATACACACACCCAACAAATATATGTGTACACAAGGATGAATAATAATAATATCGTGCTACAAAAAAAGATCACATATACATAAAAACCAGATCTGATTTTTGGGTGCCTCATAAAGTAAAATCCCAACAAGTTGCTAATAACTGAAAACACTTTTGGTAACTAAGTTAATAGTACAAGTAACGAAACATGGTCTTGCTTCGTGCAGTAAATGTTACTTGTGTTGTCTCACCAAGTTAAATGCTTGACAAAAATTGTGTATTTAAGTGTCCCTTCTTCACTCTCCCACCCTGGCCAGACTTAGAACATCAAACGGTATAGCTTCTATGCTCAGTGACTCTTGATTCTAGCAGGGGATAGGCCATATGGTACCTCGAAGCACAGTGTAGACCATTCTGTAGCTTGGCTATTTCAAGATCTCTTCCAGACATAATTTTGGATTCACAAGACAAGTTATAGGATTGTAGGTGGATTGAAAATTTGCATTAGATTTACATTTTTTGAATTCCTAAGGGGTAGTTTGATTCATCAAGGCTACTTCATTTCAATTAGGTACACTAGGCAGTGCTGAAGTCTTAGCAAACAGAACATCAAAGCCTATGAGGAATTCGATGGTATAGAGTTAAGAAAGAAAAGAAAATACAAAATTAAAGTATTCATGCACTTTTAAAAACTTAGAAGCTAACAACTGATAAAACCAACCAATATATTGAGAAGTTTTCTTGACTGATAGTAATATTCTAAATAATTATAAGTGTTAGGAAAAGGTAACAGTGTTATTGGATAACATTAAGTTTATTTTGTTACATTCTTTCTGTAGACTTAGAAATTCATTTGTTAAAGATGAGCACTTGCTGTATGCATACTGATTTCTCAAAATGCCTTTCAATTGAAAGAGCAAGAATAAAATTGGTAAAATATTTTCTGTCCCTTTAATATGCATCGTTTTAATTGGTATTCTCAATGTAATGCCAAAAGCACATATTTATTTCTAGAAGGACCCTTACAGGGTTCCTAGTAATATACAAACATGTGGAAATGTTTCCCTCTCAGAATAAATTTGGAATCTGAACAAACAAATCATTTTGTACAGTCAGTAGTCAGTGAGTGATGCTGAGTGACATCAACAATTGCATCACAACTTTTATTTTTTTCAAATTGTATATCCCCCAGTAAAGCCCTCTGCCTTAGAAGTCATGTATATGTTACACCAGATGTTCCTCTAAAGCAGACCAGCTGAAAACAAACATTTTTTTTAAACTAACTGTTGAGTGTAGTCAGTAGCCACTCAGTATCTAGGCGGGATTTATAGTGAAGGAGTCACATGACACGTTTAGCGAATGATTAATAATTTTTTAGTTGCTTTTAAAAGGACTTTAAACTACAGAGATTAAAAGCACACTATTTTTACCCACCAACAAATGAGTACAAGAAAAACTCGGAAATCTGAGTAAGAACTGTGGATTGTGTCAGTGTTGCTATCCTGTATCAATATTGTACATTAGTTTTGAAAAATGCTACCGTTGGGAAAACTGGGGAAACAGTGCACAGGATCTCTCTGTATTATTTCTTACAACTGCAGCAGATCTAGATGAATCTCCAGACAAAGAGGCTGATTTTGTTCAAAGCACAGTTTCTTGATCACTGCATTTTCCATTAACCCTTCCTTGTTATTTTTCTTCTGTTTTTTATTCAGGCGTGGAATTTCTTATCCCGCTTGCCAGTGATAGATGTTGGCTTAAGCGTTAAAGGCTGGTGGGATGACTCAGTGGAGGGACACGGTGAACTCTCTATCACAACACTGACTTCAGACAAGCGAAATGACAACAGGTGGATCAGATTGCACGCTGATCAAGAGTATGTGCTTCAAGTCAGCCTGCAGCGAGTGTACTTTGGGTTCCACAAGGTATGGTGTTTGGTTTCCATTCTCAAATGCTTCACACCAGATCCCGGCATGCGCCACCACACATAGCTTTTATATTACTAATGTGTCCGTGTCACTGATGAATCCTGCTTTCTCAACTGGCCTTAAGCAGTAAGAGTCAGTCTTCTGGAACCAGTCAGTCCTCGTGGGCCACTTGTCAGCCCCAGAATATGCACCTTACATAATACTATCTTGCCTGGAGTCCTGTGTTCATGGGGTCTGTCTACTCAGGCCTGAATTTTCCTGGGATTTGGAATACAGATTCTCTGGCCCTACTTATCAGACTGGCTGCATCAGAATCTAGGGGAGGTGGGGAGAAATCTCAAAATCCTTGTACCCAGCACCCCAAAAGATTTTTAAGGTTAGAGAAGCACTACCCACGGGCACTTTGAGACATAGAAACCACAGCTAGCCAGGTGCACAGGAGGGCAGAGCTTTCCTACTCAGTGCTGTGAGTTTGAATAAGACACGAAGGTGTTTTATTCTATGCCTCAGTTGCCACATCTTCCTGCTTTCTTCATTAGAAGGCACACGAGAGAACTTTGCCAGTGTTCATACAGGCAACAAATCTACAACATGCTTATTTTAAATTACTCTGGTCTTTTCTGTTACTTATGACACAGAAACTTAAACATTCGGCCACCTAAGAATATTAGTACAGAGCATGTGAGCAGATTGGTTTTTAGTACCATAATTATTGAAATAAGAAAGAAGTTGTCTTCTGTGTCACCCCGTACCATTGGGGCACTCCCATATCTAAAATAAGTCCTCAGATGAAGGAGGGCACGTGATGTGATGAGCACTAGATGTTATATGCAGCCAATGAATCATTGAACACTACACCAAAAACTAAGAATATGCTATATGTTTGCTAATTGAATTTAAATTTTAAAAATAAAGTAAAATAAGCCTTCAAGAATGAGGCGGTTGTTAATGAGTACTGTTCGCTCTGTTTCAAATAGAGAGCGGGCAGGAGCTATCTGTCATTACATCTTTTTAGCACTGTGCCTTTGGATCCCATCTCATTTAATTTCTAATTCTAAAAATCAGTCAGTGTAAGTATGAACTGATTGGCCTCTGATAGTCCAAAGGCTTTAATATGAGCATTTTTAGATGACCTAATTTATCCCAGCTTATACAAAAAGATAGTAATAATCATACAGATAAAATCATGGGAAAACAACTAAGATTTTTCTACCTTACCATTACTACTTAAAAATTAGACTTAATCATACTAGACTTAATCATACTAGAAAAACTCTCAATTTGTTCTAAATGCTGTAAAAATGCATTGCTCTCAGACCCTTTTAAAATGTCTTAAGTGCAGCATCTCCCTCTAGAATATTTAATGATGTGTGATTGAGAGCATGTCATTATTAGTAAATTTTATGCCATAATGTCATTGTCTTAAAAGAATCACTAAAATAATCTCATATTTCGTAAAATCCATCTAAAGACTTCAAGTGCTGCCATTATGGTGATGTAGGTTCTTGGATTTTGCTGATTAAAGTATTTTACAAATCGCTTGGCTTACAATTTCCCATTCCTCGAAGAAAGGATTTTTAAATATTGCCATATTAGAATATGTGCTTTTTTATGTGAGTTTTATTCTTGGGTCGAGGGAAAGTATTTATATTACATAGTCTGTATTATCTTGAGGTCCAGGGTCTAGTCTTGATGTCTTTTCCCTCTAGGTATCAGTTTCTTTTGAATAAGGCTTTGGAAGATTTAGTTAGCATGATTATATCTCAGTTCGTTCATCTGCAATTGGGGTATTAATATCACTTATAAGAATGATGTGAGAATTTACTAATTTGGTGATAAGATTCAGGGCTTTCTGTTCTAACTGAGCCAAATATTCTGGGGGTTATAGCCACAAAGTAGTATCTATAATGTGCTTCAAGATGCCTGAAAAATAGTAGGTGATAGCATATCAAAGACACCAAACCAGAAAATTTAAAACATCCCAGATAGATATACTGAACCATGTAGATTTATGGCCGTCAAGGAAAACAACTTAGCCTTTTAACCACAACCAAGGGGCATAGAAAGTCTAGACATTATTAATGGTTTATATTTTTTTTTTTTTTTTTCTGGTTTACAGGGAAAGCAAGACAGCCATGCAGTTACTCCTCGATTTCCCAAATTAAAAGATGAAGGATGGTTTTTGATACTAGGAGAAGTGGATAAGAGAGAACTTATCGCTTTGAAAAGAGTAGGATATGTTCGAAATCATCACGTTGTTTCCATTTCTTTTTATACGCCTGAACTACCTGGAAGGTAAACAGAACCTCACCACCAGAGTTCTGCAAGAATTAAAGATGTCTGTGGTTTTACGTTTTGTTCTGTTTTCATGTTTTAGGTATATCTACACACTCTATCTCATGAGCGATTGCTACCTCGGCCTGGACCAGCAGTATGACATTCATCTCAATGTCACACCCGCAAGCATTTCCGCCCAGGTCAACGAGGAGGTCTCTGAGGCCTTGACTGACCTGGAAGTGAAGTAATCTGACCCGAACAATCCATTGGAGAGAAGTAGTTAAGAAGTCTGGCTGGTCATTCATCTAGACGAAGTCGAATTACTTGATGTTTGCCTTGGTGGAATCAACTTCTGACCTCAAGACACCCAGGAAATCGACAGCGGCCGCAGTATTGACTCCAGCGACACAAGGCTAGCTGCGGTGCCTTTTCACTATTGTTGCCTTTTATAGCGTTGTCTTCATGGGTTTCTTGATATGTGAAATGAACACGCATGTAGGAGAAACTTTGTGTCTCCATCCAGTTTTGCATCTCACAGTGTAATGTTTACAAGAATGTTGGTTCATTTTTTTTTTCTAAGGGAAGCTACACTGAGAAGTGACAGTGTTAGGGTTTGTGGTAAGAGATTTCTAACCCTGCCGCATAAAACACATTAAGATAAATCTGTATGGAGGCACATGATGTCGGTCATTAGCAAAATTTATACTTGGATCACATGTAGTTTCAGAATTTCTTATAGTCAAAAATGTTAATAATATATAATGTAAAATTATATTGCAGAGCCCAATGATGATAAAGAAAACCGAATATACTGATCTTAGAAAATGTAGATACTGTAACTGGTGGAAATAAAATGTTGAGAGTGCCACTTCAGCACAGACTGATTCGATTATCTCTCCTTCCTTCCCATTTATTCCCCCTTAGTCTTCTCTTCCTTTCGTGACCTGTACTTTAAGACTTCACTTCCATTCTTTTTCTTATGTATTTATTTACACAAGGAGAGAAGTGCAGTCTAATTCGTGTCGTAACATGGACAGACCACACAGTACTCTTCTTCATCTTTATACTTCCCAAGACAAGTCTGGGCAAACAGAATATTTCCAACCCCTACAGGTAGGTTTTCACTTGTGATAAAGGAAGTATCTCTCTGTCCATACAGTTTCTATCATGAAAGATACCTTTTTCAAACTAAAATGTTGTTAGAATCCCATGTCCATGTAAGCTACAGTCTAGTAGAAGTATATTCTACCCTTGGAAAGTAATTTCAGTTGTTCCTGGTCCTGCAACGAATCGTTGTAAAATACTTGCCAATGTAACCACCTCAAGTACTAGAATTTAAAAGTTTTTCATAAACTAGAATATATTGCTTTTGTTTTCCTTTTCCATGCTGTAAAATAAGAATGAATAAAAGTGGATTGGGAAGACCAGGCATGCCCTTTACAGAATTAAATCCGAATGACTATTAGTAAGACATTGAAGTACAGTGGGTGTACGAGGTCTGAAGGGCTCTTGTCTCAGAAGTTTACTTCACATAAGTAATATGTGCTTTTCCTAGGATGGTTTATTTGCTAATGGAAGTTCATACCTTAACCCCTGTTTTAGTAGAATTAAATGAAAATGAAAGGTTATAGACAAATGGTCACCAATCTATGCAGGAAGCTGAGGAGGAACATTCTCCTAGTCTTCATGTTTATCAGCATCATTCCTTTTTGTTGAAAGATCATGCAGGTGTGGGGAGGTAGGAGGTCTATTTCCCTGGGCCTGTGACACAGGACATAGGAGCAATAAGAAAGAATTTCTGTTCTGTCCCCCAGAGAGAAGGAAAAATGTGACCGATTAAATTCTAACATTAAAAGTGATCCGTTTGCAATAAGGTGCAGAAAACACTAGTGAGGCAAGGTGTGCTTGGATGGAAACATTCCATCCCAGTAAGTGATGATCGCTATTTGTCTCTGACTTTATTCTCACTCATTACTCAACCAAAATGTTAGTGTTAAGTGTGCATTCTAACAGGACATGTGCCAACATAATCAGACTAATTTCATATTCCATTTTATATTCCCCTGGATTTCATCAAGTTCAAATAATTGAAATGCCAGTCAGATACTCATTCTAGGTAGTATGTTGAGTACTCTGATACCCACATGAACCAGAAACATATCCTGTCCTTAAGGCAGCCTGGTGATGAAAAGACGTAGATAGTTATAATAAAAAGTAATTGCAGCAGTGAGAGACTATTTTTAAAAATCGCGAGAGGACATGTAGGCTGGGAACGAAGATGGTTAGAATTGTGAAGGCAGAGATGAAAGAACATTCCAGGTAGATCGGCATTAACAAAGGCTCTGAGATAGCCCCGCCTAGGATGTCTAGTTGGGCTGTCCTTTCAGAAACATGAAAGGAATCAATAGGCAAGAAGGATGGCAAAATCTGGAATGACCTTGAGTTAGAGGGTAAGGACAACAAGTCTTATGTGGATACAGTATAATTCCTTGGCAGGTCACCACAGAAGATTATGACGATGGACATTCTGAGAGTGGAACAAAGATGAAGTGGAGGCATGGGCTAGCTGGGAGCCTGGGAAGGGTTTGAGCCTTTGGTGGGTAATGGGTACCGAATACTGACGAGAAGCCCAAGAAGTGAGAACCAAATCAAGGGATCTGGTTCTGTGGATAGTAGGTCATTAATGGTTGTTAAGAGGGTAATTTCAGCAAAATGGGGAAGGAGGAAGCTTAGATTGCATAAGGTAAGGCCTAAGTGGGCAATGAGAAAAGAGAGACACTAAGTATATAGACTTCACTCTGCAAAGGTCTAATGAGATGAAGCGTGTGGTGATAGGGAAGACATTAGTTGGTAAAAATCAAAAAGCCTGTTTCCTTCCATCATGTGCTCCTGTAACTCCCACTCCTTATATATACATTACCGCCACTGAACTGAAGCTAAAATCCCTCACCCACGGTCCCAAAACTACTTGGGTTGTTCCTCAGACTTATCCTTGTCTCCCTCAGATCAACATGGACTTCAGTTCTCTCATAAACAGGTACTCCTCTTTCTTGCTATGTTTAGAAACAATTGAAATTCAAGTGTCAGAAACAATCCCACATCCCTACAACCCCAATGCAAGAATGCAGGACCTTCAAGCCCAGCAATGAGTTGACATGGATAAGGAACCGTCCTCTGCCAATACTTCCCAAATTCCATGGTCAGCTTTTGGATGGGAAGGATACAGTGACGGGATATTTAATCACCAAAAATGATCTGTTTCCTCTTAACCTTCACACACACAGATGATGCAACAGAGTGAAAATCTACAAGATAGACCCTCGTGGGGCGCCTGGGTGGCTCAGTGGGTTGAGCCACTGCCTTCGGCTCAGGTCATGATCTCAGGGTCCTGGAATCGAGTCCCACATCGGGCTCTCTGCTCAGCAGGGAGCCTGCTTCCCACTCTCTCTCTCTCTCTCTCTGCCTGCCTCTCCATCTACTTGTGATCTCTGTCAAATAAATAACTAAAATCTTAAAAAAAAAAAAAAAAGATAGACCCTCATCCTCAAGTTTTGACGTTCCCCTCTAGTATACTAATTCAGTTGTGTTAGAAAACTGCACGTCACTCCCCAAGCATGCTCTTCACACACACACACCTCTGGTTACCTTGGAATCATTCTGACTCCCCTTTTCTCCCAACTCCCACCTAATTTTCCCAGAGACCCTTTTAGCTTTACCTTTAAAATCTATCCAGAATCCAACCATCTTTATCGCTGCCACCCTCAACCACACCACATCCTCCTGCCTGGCCTCTGTGCTGCTACTCTTGCCCCTTATAACATTTTCTCTCCACAACAAACATCCTTTTTTGAGAGGTTTAAGTCTGATGATCAGCCTGCTCTGCCCAAATCTTACACCGTTCCATCAGAAGAAAAGCCAGGGCGCCTGGGTGGCTCAGTGGGTTAAGCCGCTGCCTTCGGCTCAGGTCATGATCTCAGGGTCCTGGGATCGAGTCCCGCATCGGGCTCTCTGCTCAGCAGGGAGCCTGCTTCCTCCTCTCTCTCTCTGCCTGCCTCTCTGCCTACTTGTGATCTCTCTCTGTCAAATAAATAAATAAATCTTAAAAAAAAAAAAAAAAAGAAGAAAAGCCAAACTCTCCATAGTGCCTACAGGGTACTGCGTGGTCTGCGCCTCCTCCCCTAACTGCCCCTGACCTCATCCTCCTGCTGCTCCCCCTCCTGCTCACTCCCTCCTGCTCACCACTCCCCCTCCTGCTCACTCCTCATGAACAACAGTGGTCACCTTACTGTTGGTTAACATCATGTATGACCTTTGCTCTTGCTACTCCCTCAGTCTCGACTTCTGTTTCCCCAGACACCCACAGGTCGAACCATCTTAGCTTAAATGGCAACCGCACCCAAGCCCACCAGTCTTCCCCATCTTCCTTTGTTTTTCTCCATTGTTCTTATCACCACAGAAATATTTGGTTTTTGTTAGCCTCTCCTGACTAAGCTTTAGGAAGGCCTGGGATTTGTGTTCCTCCAATGCCTAGTTACATTATCAGGACCTAGAACATTACCTAGCACATGGTAGCTGTTCAATAAATACTTGCTGAATGACTAAATGAACATGAAGACACAAGGATTCTAAAATACAGCACATCATACTGTTCACTTGACTCTTCTAGAGACTGCAACTACTCTCACAGATTCACCAAGAGCAGGGTACTTACCTGGACTTCTTATAACGTGCCCACAGAGGAAAGGGATACTTAGGTTAGTTGGTAGTTTTATTGTCCTGATGACTCATTATTTATGGAAAAGAAGAATGAAGTATTTTTGTGTAACAATGGATCTTGGATATTAGAGTTATTTTAAAACTTCAAATTATCATAAAACCTTTCTAGCCTGAGGGTGTACTCTCTGTTTTCTCTCACCAGGTAGCTTTCTTTCTGCCATCACTACTGTTAACTATTCACAGTGAAAGGATCCCCAAACAAGAACTCCATATGCTTGAAGAATATGAACTGATAATAACTGTGGACCTTCTCTCTTTTAGAAATAATCCAAACTGAGTAGGCAAAGATTATTTCATGACCCAGCTTCTAAAGAGGAAAATCTAGGGGCATCTTGGTAGCTCAGTTGGTTAAGTGTCTGACTCTTGATTTTGGCTCAGGTTATGATCTCAGGTGAGATCGAATCCTGCATCTCCCTCTGCTCCTCCCCCACCCTCCACTCATGCTTGCTCTGTCTCTCTCTAAAATAAATAAGTAAATCTCTTCAAAATATGAAAAAGAAAAACCTGAAAGAAGTTTTAAATCTTCAGACTGAGTATTAGTAAATGCAAAAATATTTGGCTTCCAAGATAGGTATTGAGCCCTTAGGTTAGCTTTCTTAATCTGCTTTCAGAAATCTAAATTCTAAATCTAAGCAAAGCAAGGAGATAAAAATTTGTAGTTTAATGAGTTCTAGTTATATTATTTTAGGGTCCTCAAAAATTCTGAGAATGATTATTGATTCCAGGTTGTCCAGGAAGCCTGATGTGAAGTAATGGAGAGCGGTGGCATTGACTTCTAGAAAGTTATTCCCACAATTTCAGCCCCGGCTGAAATTCACTTTTCATCATGAGCATTCTGTATTACCCCCTGGAAAATAAAATTCTTCAAATTTGAGGCTTTTAAAGGAGATTTCAGGGATTCCACTTTGCTTGAAAATTCTTCCCAAGTCTTTTGCGTGTCAGTTTGAGAAGGATCTTGGGGTACTATTCTGAGGTTGGATCCAGTCTTACCCAGGTTTAAGATTTAGGCCCAGACAACTGCATCTGAATGGATATTTAAATTTTTTTATTTTTATTCTTCAACTAGCTTGTGATTTGGAAAATATTTCTAAAATTCATATGATTAAAGTTTCATAAGTAATACTGTAAATTAATATTAATCAGTTCTTTATAGAGAAGATGATGGACTGCAAATCCATATTTGGTTGAGCAGAATCACAGCACCTCCTTGTCATTAAAACTTCTTTGGATGCCCAAACCCATGTTTCCTTACTAGTCATCTTGATTTTATTTGGATTTCTTAAACTACATAGACGCCCACCATGCCTGTTCATTACAAACATATACAGTTACCTTGAATGATTGCACCCTTTGATTCCAAGTCATATTGAAAGCAGTTTTTATGATTTGAGGATTGTGGGACTGATCTAAGATGAATTTTATTCCAGAACTTTCAACCCTGATGGATCCTGGAATCAGAAGACTGCACTTTGTAGGGTGTGACGGGCTGATCTAAAGCAGTTTTAGATCTCCCTAGAGCTAATTGGGTCTATATTTCCCAGTGGCCTTAAAAAGTGCCATTCAGGAGGAAATGGAGCTTCTGAAATAATCACATAATTCCTGCAAGTGAAAAGGCTAAAACTGAGTAATTCTGGCTGCCATAAAAATGAAACTGCTCTTCTCATGGCTTGTAAATCAACACCAAAGACAATTAGAAAAGGGAGATTCCAAAAATGTTCTTCATGGCAATACATCAATATTGGTGCATATTTTCCAAAAGTAATAGTCTAAAAGGACAAACTGTATTTGGACATGTAAGTCTAGGTTTGTGGCTGCTTTTTAGTCAAATTGATGCAGGGTTATTAAAAACAAAATACCACAGTAGACCAGCCAAACATAAAATGGGTGTGAATTACAGAAGAGAAAGTTTGGATTGGGACAAAATAAACTTCACAACACAATCATAAAATAATGAATAAGCAGGCTCCCACCAGAGACCTCCCTTAATCAAACTTTATCTGCTCCAACGTGTTGTCTTTCCACCGAACACCAGATCACACTTGAAACAAGTCATTGCATCGTTCTCAACTGTCTGAAATTGATTCTAGATGAGAGTGTCTAATAGCCATTCAACAGAATGCTAATGATGTCAGTGAACCTTTAAACAAGCTCATCTCATTACAATACCAAAACAAATGGGTGGTATAGCAGGAATGTGCATCTTGACAGTGTTACTTCAGCTGGGTATTACCAGAAAAGACGCTCTATTTCTTATTACAACAGTTTCACCAGGAATCTGGAAGGAATAGGTATGGATTAAAAAGCAAAGCTGGGCTTGTACTATTAAGAGAAGCAGTTTGCGTTCTTTGGTTTTCAGTTTGGGTTTGGATTTTTGGTTTTTTTGGTTGGTTATGTTGTTGTTATTGTTCTTGTTGTTTTAATTAAGTTTCTGTAATGCCACCTTACACCGTGTTGTATTTGGTGACCCAAGCATATATTGGAAGATTTAGGACAATATATCTGATCAACTCTTCTGTTTGTGTTTCTCACCTACAAAACAGAGGAAATACCTGCCTAGGCTTCCTCTCGTAGTGGTTGGCTCCATGGTGATGAGAAGGGCAGTGAACTTCATTGTTGTATACACAGTGTCTGGTACAGCAAGTATTTTATCAATTTCACTTAATGAATCATTTATATGAAAATGCTTAGAAAATGATAAAGAGCTGTCAAGAATAAATAAAAGGCAAATGAAAGTCTAAAGTGATAAGCTGGAAATAAACTCATCCTCAGCATTGATTTTACGTCAGTGGGCACTAGGCTAAGAGCCCACCTCACCATTAATGCCCCACCAAAAACAATAAAATCTCTATACTCAAGTATTCACTTGCATTCCATCCCTTTGTGCTGCAATATTTCCACCTCTTCAAATTCAAATGCGCGCACCATTTCTGTTGTAGCTCAGCATACTTGGGAATGGGGATTCATTTCTTCAGTGGACCTTTTCTGAAAATGCTTTCTGGAAACATGTTTTGGTGGGATGGTGAATGGTATGTAGAGGCCCAAGACAATGAAAGAGAGGTCTGACTGCCTCTTTTCTACTCCTTCTTGTTTTTTGAAGATAAACATCACCCCTTCAGAATCTTGCCAAGAGTCGTATCTGAAGTCCAAGTCAGCAGAGATGGACTATTCTGGAAGCAGAACAGGTTTTGAGAGCAGCAGTGACCAAGCATTTGGGTGCAAGGTACAATTGCACCCAGAGGGAGACATTTTAAAGCAAGCTCTAAAATTTCCTTAAAAACATTTATGTACTTTCCCTAACATTGCAAAACAATACCCACTGTGCCCAGTCTCCCTGGGAGTTGGGTTGCTCCCATGCTTGTATAAGCGTGAAAATCAATTTGAGGATATTCAGTAAAAACCTAAACCCTTTCCTTTAAAAAGCAAATATTTGGTTTTTCTTTCAGAAGTAACTATTTTTACACCATTTTATCCAACTTCTGAAACCTAATTCTGGCAAAAATCAGGAGGAAAAAAACATGCCACTGGCTTCAAATAGTGCTGTTTTTAGCAGAAGCCATAAGAATAATATAGACATCTTAGTAAAACCTCAATCTTATTTTCTGATACTTTAGAAAAATGCATTCCTCTAAAAACACATTACCCTTCAAGTGGCCTTTGGAGAAACTGAAACATTGAAGAAATCCTTGGATTGCAGCAAAGAACATTCTCCGTGGACAATTCCAATCAATTATAGAAACATAACTGTACCCAGATCATATAATATACCACAGTGATGATCCTGGCTTCTGTCCATCTTGCAAAATGCTGCATCTCATAAACATTGGTCCTGCTGCTATTTGTAGCTCGCCAGCCCAGAAAGATTTACTCTCAATTGATACTTTTCGTGCTAAAAATGGTTTTACATTTGCATCTTCTATTTCAGTTTTTTCATTTCGTTATCTTTGCCCATGGTGTTAATTATTTTTGGATGCTTCATCCTATCCCCAAACAATATATCTGAAACACTCATGAGGATGCATTGCATAAATATTGAATGTGTTAAAGACAGAGTCTGAGGTAATTCAGAATGAATTTAAGTAAATTGATTGGAATCAGCTTTTATTTAGGAAATCTTCTAGGGACAATTCTGACATATTTAAAATAACTAACTGTTCACGGAGATGCAATCTGCTTGTGCATTCCAACAAATCCATGAATCAGCAATCAGAACAGAAATACATCCCTTTAATATGCTGGAGAACAGCTAAAAAGAGATTCAGGAAGATGATACCAATTACAGTAATAAAATACCTGGGAAAATTCTTCAGAACAAAAATGTTTTTAATAAAATCAGATAAAGATAATGTAACAATGATGAGGTGTTAAAATGAAAAATGGAAATGGAAAATACACCCAGGCTGTAATTACATACATGTTTTATAAGTTCGGAAGACAGAAAAATGAGATCTGTTCCACCCTGGTGAACAGTGAGGGAAAGAGAAGTGGCAACTGTAATTAAAAGTCAAATGGCTTGCATTGGATTTGGCAGTGATTTCTTGGATATGACACAAAAGGCATAGGCAGCAAAAGAAAAAATAGACAAATTGGACTTCATTAAAATCAAAACTTTTGTGCTTCTAAGGACACTCTCAGCAGAACAAAAAGGCAACCCCCAGAATGGTAGAAAATATTTTCAAATCATATATCTGATGAGGGATCGGTATCCACAAAATATAGACAACACCTAAAACTCATCAAAAAAACAACCTAATTCAAAAAGTCTGCAAAGAAACAGACATTTTCCGCATGAGATACACAAGTAGCCAATAAACACACGGAAAGATGCTCAACATCACTAATCACTAGAGAAATGCAAATCAAACCCACAGTGAGATACCATCCCATGCCAATTAGATTAAAATTACAGAAACTAACAAGTGTTGGTGAGGATGTGGAGAAATTGGAATATTTATGCACTGTTGGTGGGAATGCAAAATGGAGGAAAAAATAGTATGGCAGTTCCCCAAAATGAAAAAAATGAAATTACCATTTGATTACATAATTCCACTTCTGGGTTTATACCCAAAAGAATTGAAAACAGGGCCTCAAAGAAATATTTGTATGTCTGTGTTCATAGCAGCATTACTCACAGTGGCTGAAACATGGAAGCAACCCAAGTGTCCTAGAACAGATGAATGGATAAGCAAAATGTGTGTGTACCTATAATGAAATATTACTCAGCCTTAAAAAGGAAGGAAATTCTGACGTATTCTACAACAAGGATTAACCTTATTAAGGACATAATACAAAGTTAAAGACGACATTACAAAAAGACAAAGACTATATGATTCCACTTATATAAGATACCTAGAGTAGTCAAATTTATAGAGACAGAAAGCAAAATGGTGATTGACAAGGGCTGGGGGATTGGGATAGTGCAGAGTTAATAGGAAGAGAGCTCCAGTTTTGCAAAATAAGACAAACTTAGGGGATGGGCAGTGGTGATGGTTGCACAACTATATGAATGTACTTAATGACCTTGAACTGTATACTTAAAAATGATTAGATAGTAAACGTTAAGTGCTTTTTGCCACAACTAAAAAAGGTTTCATTTCTGCAAAGTCAAATATTCTGGATCAAAGATGAAAAATTACAAGAAAACCAAATAATACTCAAAATGTTTATTAAAAATTCAGGACGATGCACTATGGAGTCAGAATACTATAGAGTTTACAAAGTAAACATTCAAAATAGAAAACTTACCAGATCATCTTTTTTTTTTGTTTGTAAGATTTTATTTATTTATTTGACAGAGAGAGAGAGAACACAAGTAGGCAGAGAGGTAGGCAAGGGGTAGAGAGAGGCAGGCAGAGAGAGAGAGTGGGAAGCAGACGTCCTGCTGAGCAGAGAGCCCAATGCGGGGCTTGATCCCAGGACTCTGAGATCATGACTTGAGCCTAAAGCAGAGGTTTTAACCTACTGAGCCACCCAGGTGCCCCTTATCAGATCATCTTATCAATTTATTTTATGGAAAATATTTTGAAAAACTATTAAATGCTGGATCAGGAAATCTTTGTTTCTAGATAATTTTTTCAAAAATTGGAGTAGACACAACTAATTTCCATTCAATCATCCTTCACTATAAATTTTCTTACCAGAATCCATACTCCTAAATTAGGTCAGAGTCAGGCCCTCTCCAAGTGAGAAGGTAAGTAAACATCCCCAAAACCCAGCCCAAGACTTTGCATTAACAACACACAAAAAGTTTTTAGTAGGTTGATTAATGGTCCTTTTGTGACGCCCAAGGTGACACCTTCCTGGTACCAAGAAGTCAGGCCTCCTCTTTTCCCCCATCTCCCACATCTATGTTTGTGAAGTACCTGAACCCCACTCTTTGAGCCCAGAGGAAATAGTACAAAAGGATTTTTCTTATTTATATTTAGCTCATCCTTTTTTATTACAAAATGTTTCAAACATATCCAAAACACAGAAACTAACAAAATGGATAGCCCTGCACTGTTTCCCAAGTTTACTGAATTTTAACATTTCCCATACTTACTTTTTCAAAGAGAAATAAAACATTAAAGGTATAATTGATATTCTGGTACCTGTTTTCCCCCATCCTGTTTCTCCCCTGTATCCCAGAACTAGTCCTGACCTTGAACTATTACCATTCGTGTGTGTGTTTTCATACTATTACTGACATAACTATATAATTTTGGTCGTGCTTTTACATGATTTTCACATATACTTAAAAACAATATATAGCAGTCGTTGTGGGGAGCCTCCAAGATAGCTCCCAATAACCCCTGCCTCCTAGGATTCACACCCTGGGCGACTGCCTCCCCTTGAAAGATATTGACCAGACTTCAAGGTTCACGTATAATGAACAGAATACAGCCCAAGTAAGTGATGGGCTATCACTTCCAAAATTCAGTGATAAGAAGATTCCATATTGGCTCTTTTGGTTTTTGTGTGTGTTTTTTAAAGATTTTTATTTATTTATTTGACAGACAGAGATCATAAGTAGGCAGAGAGAGGGGGGAAGCAGGGTCCCCGCTGAGCAGAGAGCCCGATGCGGGGCTCGATCCCAGGACCCTGGGATCATGACCTGAGCCAAAGGCAGAGGCTTAACCCACTGAGTCACCCAGGAGCCCCAACTCCATGTTGTTCTTGAGATTTGCCCAGGTTGACATAGTTTATTCCACTGGATGACCATGTCACAGTTTATTTATTCATTTTTACATTGATGAGCTTTGATATTTGTTCCTAACAGGTGCTACTACAAATAATGACTGCCACAAATATTTCTTACTTCTCATTGAATTATCTTTAATTTCATAAAAATGCACATAGCTAAATAACGTGCAAAATTCAGATTTTAGTTCAAGAAGCAGAAGAAATTGGGCACAAACAATTTATGATCTGCCTAGACTACCAAGACATGTTTATGTATTTTTAGGGCAAAATTTGACCTGCCAGGGTAACACCATGGATTTCTCCACAGAAACATATCCAAGTAGGTAATGTTGAAATTGTAGACTAACGTCAGCCATGAAACCATACTCCAGGCCAAGCTGAGGAACGCGCGCTGTAGAGTCTCATGCTTTCCTGGTTATGTACAAAAGGAGCTCAGTCAGCATGTCTTCCCTTTTCTACTCTCCTGTAAACTTAGATTTGATGGTAGCATTGCCCAGTGGATGCCTCTTTTGTGCCTCAGTAGGAGATCCCTTCACCGGTGGATTCTCTAGGAGTCACCTGAAGAAAAAAGTCGTAAAGCAGCGCCCCCCCATTTTCACTACTCTGCAGAGCCTCCATACTACAGGCTCCACACAGAGCCCTCCGGATGGAGCTGCTGGGCGGGCAGTCACCCTTCCCCCACCGTGGGAGTCCAGCCGAAGTTATAAAACTCCTAAGAAATGGGAATATGCCCTGTCATGATCTCTCCTGCCAAAATAGGGCTGGTGAAAATGTCATCACGAAGTAACAAGCATGCCTGTATGCTTCGTGGTGTGACAAAAGTCTTAAAAAGTTCCCTTCTATTTTTGATTTGCAGACTTTAAAACTCACATGCAAAACTGCTTCTCCCCACCAAAAAAGTTATTTCTGCCATACAGCATATTGGGTCAAATGTATCACCCCTTGCAGAACTGCCTTGAACGGCTGTTGTATAATGCACACTGAATGGGGGATCTATTTAAAGGGATGCCAGACTTTTCAAAGAACATGAGTTACCATTTCACCACAATTTAGGATTTACTCAAGAAAACCCCCAAAAGATCACATATAAAATTCCTTCATTATTTGCATCATTTCAGAAGCGATCTGTAGCTCTCTGAGAATATATAGATTTTATCTATAAAATCATGTGCATCAACCAAAGAAATACATACTAAACAAAACCTTCGACCAAAATCAAGCTAGGCAGATGCTTTGGAACCCAAGGGGTGATAAAAATCAGCCCCTGGTTTGTGGGGTGGGGGGAGTCTTCCTGGCTTTCTGCTCCTGTGTTTTTTTCCATCCAGCCTGAAATGCTGCCTCCCCCTTCATTGCTTCCCAACACCCCCCCCTCCCCCAACCCACCAGCTCATCAGCCTCTCTCCTGGGACACTGGTTCACCTCACATCTCCTCCCCCTCTGCATAGCACAGGGCCTCATACATTAGGGGTGTTTGAGAAATATCTGTGGAACACATACAAATTTTAAAAAACAGATTAAAGAGTTGTCTGATATGGACAATGATACTAACAAAGGGAAGGGAACTTCATAAAGGCTTCTCGAGCACCCACCGAAGGTCATTGTCCCATCTTCTCTTAGAGAAGCAACTGGTAGAGGCGTCTCCAGGAAAGGTCGGCAGAACAAAGTGAGGTTGATGAACATCCTTCCTGTTTGCAGGTCGTTAGGCAGACAAATGCCTTCCTGCGGTGGGAAAGATGATCTGAAAGAGAGCAAAGCAAGAGCAAAATCTAGGAAATAAAAGGTATTTTTCGAAAAGGCAGTGGGTTCGATGGTAAAAAGTCCCTGACATCTAACAGATCCTGCTGAAGAATATTTTACAGTTTCCACCTAGACTGTCATTTATTTAACAACATGTCCCCAACTAAATGCGTATTGTCTGAAAACAAAACAAAACAAAACAAACAAACAAACAAACAAAACAGAACAAAACAAAAACCCTCAAGGCTTTCCATAGAATAATTCTGGAAGGCTAGCAAGGAATTTATGAGCAGTGACTTGGAGGAGGGAACAGAAGGAGTGACTTACTTAATGTTTAGTATTTGATACCATTAGATTTTTTTTTTTGACCTGGTGCTTACACAGTACTTTTCCATTGAAGAACGGTGTATTAGCATGTTTGACAAAGGAAGAAATCTCAAAATTATCGACGGCTTCAGAGGAACAAACCCAAACTGTTGCACTCTGTACTCCCTTTACAAACTGATCCGACAGCTGTGTCTGAGGAGACAGGGGTTCCACGGAGGATTAAGGAGAACCTCTCTGTCAAGGACAACTCTGAGAGAAACAGGGCGCTTTCCCATTCGTGCCAGTGAAAAACCCTCCTCAGGGCAGCAGAGACTGCAGTATTTGCAGGTCGGGGAAATGGCACAGCCGGGTCCACAGTCCTCCATTCTTCCCTAAAGCACCATGACCCCGAGTGGATGGTCACAGGGACGATTCTTTATTAAAGGATGATTAAAACAAGGGTAGAGTCAGGGTTTTATTTAGGTTGGAATGAGAGATTTACTTAGGGAAGGGATTTTATCGTCATGCTTTTTGTACTTTAAAAAAAAATCTCAAGGTGATTTCTCTCCTTTCATTCCTCTTACAGGTTGAATTGTGTTTCCTCCTAAAAGATATGTTGAAGTTCTAATTCCCAGTACCTGGGAATGTAACTTGTATTTGGAAATAGGGTCTTTACAGAGGTAATCAAGTTTAAATTAAGGCCTTTGGGTGGGCCCTAATCCATTCTGACTGCTGTTCTTATTAAAATGGAAATTCGAACTCAGACAGAGACAGACACAGAGAGAAGACACAGGAAGGATGGCATGTGTAGAAAGAGGCAGAGACTGAAGTCAACAACATGTTGTAAGGGCCTACTTAGCCGGAGCACCCCACCTCAGTAGAACAGCCATTTTGTTGTTTATGCAGTGAACTTAGATTGACCCTGCCCCCCAGAAGAACTCACTTCGAAACGGGTCTGGGAAACCAGTAAAATATGGCTAACCAGCCATTTTTACCGGAGCCCAGGTACCAGGACGTGTCAGGCCAGGTGGAGACGTCCAATCAGTAAAGCGCACCTACTACCTCCCTAAACACTAAAGAATGTAAACCCCACCTTCTGGGCGCCAAACTCGGGAGGCATCCCAGCCCCTCCTCTGTTGCTGTGCCTGCCCGTGATGCTGAGAGTACTTGTGGGTCCATCCTGCCCAGTGGAGAATCACTCTCTCCAGGGCAGACACAACTTCACTTCATCTTTACTGCCAAGTGTACCACCTTCCCGGCCACAACTCCGTGAATTTTCCTGGGCTGGACTAGCCTCTTAGCACCATTGGTAGAACACTGTCAGGAGAAGCACGTTGTTTCCAATCACCTCCAAAGTGAGAGCCAGCCCCCAGAATCTAAGCAGCCTTGCGGTGGACTAGGAAGGGGAGACATCATGGCAAGGAGAAATGAGGACATCTGGTCCGCTTCTAGCACTTTCTATAACTGTTATTCAGCCCTGTTCAGAGGCCTCATAAGACAAAAGAGCCCAGAGCAACAAATGGGACCCCAGGAACGCCATCAGGCCCGAGTTATAAATCTTCACTGTCTGGGGTATTTTTACCCCCAGTATCTCTCATTTGGCTACAAGTGCATCTGCCTTGATTGCATTTGGTCACAAGTTTCTTTGGGCTGTCACCTCCATTTCAGACAGTGTCATTCAGTGACCTCTGGGATCTGAATAAACAATAGCTGAATTGAAGTCGTAAATCCGTGAGACTGAACAATTGGGTAGATGTGAAAGAAATTTCTGGAAGAAGTAGGTGGTCTCATTCCCCCACTCCTTTATTATAAGACCAAAAGAACATGTTTAAAGGACTAATGATTTCGAAGGAATAAAAAAAAGAAAAGTGGGAAATAAAAGCCCTATTTTTCTAACTAAAGAACATTTTCTCTTGATCATCCACAAATTATAAGATGACATACATTAGCATGCTATTTCATTAACAAATTACAGTCCATTCTCCACAGTGAAGGAATAAAGAAAAAGTTCACCTAATAAGAGAGGTTAGCTCCTAATTAGGATCAGGCTGCAGAATTTGCCGGGTGTAATTTTCCACTGCAAATTGTTCTCAGGTTGACCTTGGCTGGTATTAAGGACATGGGTTTGAAAACACATCTTTCCTTTGCCAGCACGTCCCTATAAAGCACCAGTGCCTTCCACAGACCATTACTGAGTCTGTCTCTATCCCCCAGCCTCTTGCTCCCCCATTGCCCTGCCATTTCTTCTAGCTTTAAGGAATCTTCCTGAAGAGAAATTAACATTTACTGAGTACCATGGAGTAGCTGCAAAGGCTCAGGGCCTGGACTCAGGCAGGTCCGGGAGTGAACCACTTCTTCACTCCTTATTTAATACCTGTGTGGCTTAACTGAATCTCGCTCGGTGTCCAGCTACGTGATGAGCTGTTGTGGGGATTCGATATCAGGGGGTGTGTTGGTATAAAGCAAGTGCTCGCTCACACATGTTATTTTCCTTCTGTTTCGAGTACTGTCAGCAATTCTGTGAGGCAGGCATTCCTCCTCACTCAGCAGTTAAAACATGTCAAGATGCTAAGTCTCTCAGGGACATGCAACCAATACATGGTGAAGGCAAGATTTGAACCTCAGACCCTAAAGCATTCAGTTCGGCTACACTGTCCATCCAAGCACACTGACCTTGAAGACTGGCAGCTTCAAGCTCACATGTGGAATGCAGACCACCAGAAAACGCTGGTGCTGAGCACAGTGGCCGCCCATATCTTCTGCCCTTTGGGGCTCAAAAAGAGACTAGGGGGGAGGACAG
This sequence comes from Mustela nivalis, assembly GCF_964662115.1. NCBI lineage: Eukaryota > Metazoa > Chordata > Mammalia > Carnivora > Mustelidae > Mustela > Mustela nivalis. The sequence goes on from NC_139024.1 coordinate 30,442,315, forward strand.
GGTAACCAAGGCAACCCTAGGATTAAATCTCCTCTCTGCCTAGATAGGAGACACCATCATCGTGCTGTCATGGAGGATGGCCTTGTTACCCAATGGCTTCTAAAGAGATTACGTAGAAGCCTTGAGAGACGAAAGCTCTTTATTTCAATGAAATCACCACCACCCACCCTCCCTCTCCAGCCCACCTCCTCCTCACAAATACCGTGCGAGGTCCCAGGTGTGCTTGATCTGTGTGTAGCTGAGGTCGTGATTTCATAATGAGGCCAGGATCAGAGTTTATACAATAACTTCATCCATATTGATTGCTCCACCACATGAATAGGAAACCTGTGGAAAAGTTCTAGAAATGCACACCAAGCAATCCAACTTCCTAAGTCAGCACTTTGGAAAACTTTGGGGCTTTGAAAATTTTCCAATGGTTCCAGAGATGTCAATGTGACTTTCAGAGACAGGACAATGGTGGAAGTGTAGGGAAAGGATGAGGCAAGAGGTCAGGCCACTGTTGTTCTGGATTACTACAGCTCATAGATATCTGGCAAATTTTATCTGAAAAGATCTTGAAAATAGAATTAATAGTATCTCATAGGAATTTGGATATGCCTTAATTCCTTTTAGGGTTTGTTATCCTTTTTTTGCCCTTAATGGGCTGCACTGTCCTGGCTGCCTAAGAACTATCATCGAGAATGGCATTTTAAGAAAATCAAACTCCGTTAAAATCTCTAAAATTTAGAGATCAAAGATCGCAATAGATTGTGGAAGATAGAGAAACAGAGTGAAAAATGCAGATGTGTTTTCTTAGCCAGTACTTGCAGATAGGCAGGTGGTATAAAATCTTTTTAAAAACACTAGGGACTTCAAAAAACAGAGTTTTTTTTAATATGTCAGTGTGTTTTAAAGGGAAAAAGAAAAGATTTTCTTTCTTATATTTTACAAAAAAGGGTACAAATTTCAACAATCTTTCTTTGGTTAAAAATGATTTCCATGAATTTGGTTTTATAAATACTCAAATTTATAAAGAATGAGTATAGAGCAATCTGTCCTTTAGCTAATACCCAAAATAGCACTTGAATGAAATATTATTTCCTTCAGTAATCATCTTGGTAGTAATCAGACTCCCTCTCAGAATTCCTTTCAGAACCTGAGGGAACCTTTCTCCTCCATGGTGGCAAACATTTGTTCTCTGAGAGAGAATTTGGTATTTGGAAATGGCCCAAAATTAACCCAATCAGTCTAGGCAAAAAGAGTTTTTGTCAAAAAAAAAATAATAATAAGTTTATGATGCCAGAGTAATGGTTTTGAAATTAGTTCCCAGAGAGGCATTTGAAAGGCGTCCTACACAATGGTAGCCTGTCGAAATAGGAGTTTGCCTTCCCCAAGATGGATGTTCACTCAGCTATATGAAACGGCATTCTCTTTTCTTTTTGAGCCTAAATCACGGTATTCTGGTTTTGCTAGCTGCTTTTCACAGTGGTTTTGTGTGTGTGTGTGTGTGCGTGTGTGTGTGTGTGTGTGTGTTTAAGATTTTATGTTTTAAATAATCTCTACACCCAACATGGAGCTCAAACTCACAACCCCAAGAGCCGCGTGTTCCACCCACCGAGCCAGGCAGTCACCCCCACAAAGTTTTCATTAGACATTTACAACTTGATGTTGCTATTTTCCCTTCCACCTGGGATCGGTCGTTCTTTTTATTTCTGATGTAGAAGATTGGTTCTCTAGAACCCATATTAACTAATTAGCTAGTGGAAGGGCCACTGTGGATTTCCTTGATAAACTTATTCTTTTGTTTACAACATTCTCTGTCATTCACCAACTGTTAAGATTAGTGCTACATTGAAGCTTTACCATGTTTCTGATGCCAATAGCATGTGGGGGTTAGCCAGGTCTCCTCTCCTCTCTCATTTAAAAGCTCATTAAGAAGACATTTCCCTACCTCAAAAGTGCATGACCACCAAGGTTACAAGTGCTAATCTCTGCCATCGCATTACAAGGGCTGAGGAACAAAATCTCTCTATACCCCCAGTGTTTGTAAGCGTTTTTGGCTCAATTCCTGTAGCACTTCTCCATATTCTGGAAAAAGATCAAGGCTGGTACATACAGGAAGAGAAATGAGGCTCTCTGGAGACTTGCTTGGGGCATCAGCACACCTCCTGTGGTCCACGCTGTCCCTTTCAAAAAGAAAGCAGGTGGGCATCTTTCCTGGTCCATGGAATGCTGAGGCTCCAGACACAGCAGGCGGAGATGGGATCCTGGTGTTTGGGAATACAGTGAAGTCACCCAGGCTACAGGGGTGCCTGTTGGACAGAGGTCAGCTGTCACGAGCCCATCTAAAGTTGGCATGAAGCTATAACAGGGTGTGTGCTCCCTCAGGCCATGCTGGAGGAGAGGGCTTGGAGGAGGAGCCTCGGGCATCTTAGAAAAGTCCAAGTGAAGAGGTACGGGGACCTGCCTACAAAGAGCCTTTCAGATGGCAGCTCCTAAGGGCTTGTGTTCTGCTTATTGACCCAACCCAGTATTTGGGAACCGGGGGGTCCAGGTTTTCCCTCCCCTGGACAAGAAGGAGGATGGAGGACTCCACGCTGGCCTACTGTTAATGTGAGTGCTGACCTTTGTCACTGATGTTTACTTGGGGCTTTTATTTGATTCATATGTCTTTGTTATTAACGTCCTATGTGCAAGCGGAGCTCTGGTGTATATTCTTTTATTTCTAGAATCAAAGTTTTGTGCCTCTAGATGAGAAAAAGGTATCATACTTATCCCTTTTAAGTGGTTTCTTGGAATTACTAAACACCCAGGATAGTTCACCAAAATGGAAGGTAAAGACAGGTTATTCTTTCTAACTAGTATCAAGTGAATGCTCGGCTCAGGAAGATGAAGACTGTAAAGTTAGATTCTCAGCTGAATCCCGTAGTTCAAAATGATGATTGTATATGTTGCATCCCACCAACAAAGGTGCTGCTAGTCTGAAACCCATAGCATCTGCCTCGGAAAATGGGTTTTACCTGGAGTCCGTATTTTCCTGCAGGATCATGTGGCCTGTCTCCGGTGGTTGACTGCGTAAGAGGTAAAGAAAGAGAAAGTACCAAAGAAAATTAAGGATGAACTAGAAGGTTACATCCTGTGGTCCTTCCCTCTTCGGCCCCCTGTTGCTTTATGTCTCACTCCTCACCTGTGCAGCCGGCACTAACTGAAATAGACATTGTTTGTATAGATGACTCTAATAATTTGTCCCAGCATTGTCAGCACGGAGCAAATTTTATGGAAAGAAATCTACTTGTAAAACACCTTTCCTCCCACTCCACCACACAGCTCTGTTTCTGACACATATAAATGTGACTTTAATCAGGTAATAAAATAGAGATTCAGCAAGCATTGCTGCATCCTTCCATGTCCTTCTTTCCCGAGTTTCTTTTTCTCTCTCTGTCTCTGTCCTTTTCTGTCTCTGTCTCCATCGATCCTCTCCACTTTTTAGTTTTCAGTTGGCTGGTTTGTTGGGGAAGAGGAGGTGAGTCGTTGGGGTGAGTAGTAGGTCTTCGGTGGAGACAGTGGTGATGAAAATCTCTAACTCCTCAGCGATCCAGGTCAAATTTCTCTGTACGCTGGCAAAGAAACCTATGGTCGCTGCCAAAACCACAGAGTAAAGTCTTTTAAAAATCCCCTCAGACAGTGAAGTTTTAGAGTTAAGCCTCTTCATTTATATTTGGACAACCACCTGTTGACTTCTAGTGGTGCTAGTCAAGGGCAGATAGATGGTGGGAACCTGGAGCCGAATTAGCCTGTTCAAAGGGCTTGAGATTCCCCTTTGAAGAGGTTGCCATTGTTTTCGGTGGAGCCTAGTCAAAGCTCATCAGATCAAAACTTGAAAAACAAAAAGGAAAGCATTTCCTTGGGGCAGGGTCTTTCTCTCCTCTTGTGATTATCACAGCATTCTCAGGCCATCCTCTTTAATCCAGGAATCGATCAGGGCAGTCTTTACAATGCATTTCCTAGTCCTGAAAAGCAGTGTTGAGAGCCAGAAAACACACGAGGGAGAAGGGAGAGAAAACCAGGACCAGCGATGAGCAGGGCAGGGCGTCGGGCTGGTTCCACGGCTCCTGCTGTACCTGCAGAGATTCCCGGGCAGGTTCCACTTCTGCCATGGGGAAGGATGAAGGCAAAGGAAAGCCAAAGGAAAGGAAATGAAGGGCAAAGGATCCTTCACTCAGGAAAGTTGCATGTAAATCAAGCTTCGGGCGCCTGGGTGGCTCAGTTGGTTGGATGGTGGTTCTTGATGTCAGCTCAGGTCGTGATGTCAGGGTTCTGGGTTGGAGCCCCACATTGGGGAGTCTGCCTGAAGATTCTCTCCCTCTCTCTGCCCCTCTCCCTGCATATGTGCACATTCTCTCTCTCTCTCTCTGTCTTGCCTGGGTGGCTCAGTTGGTTAAGCAGCTGTCTTCGGCTCGGGTTGTGATACCAGCGTCCTGGGATCGAGTCCCACATCGGGCTCCTTGCCCCGCAGGGAACCTGCCTCTCCCTCTGACTCTGCCTGTGCTCTCTCTCTCTCTCTGACAAATAAATAAATAAAATCTTAAAAAAAAAATTTTTTTTTGAAAAAAATTTTAAATCAAATCTTAGATTTGTGATAGGAAAGTTAGCCATTATATAGTGGAATCTCTGGTGAGATGTGGATAGTTCTAGGCACTGACAGGTTGTGTAATTTTGCAGCCTACCCAGATCAAGCCACTTCTGAAGTATTTCCTATCTACTATACCCTCAGCCCATGGAAACTCAACGATAAAGTCATCATAGACCCTGCCCAAATGAAAGTGTATGTTGTCAATTATCCTTAACAGTCTCTCAAAGAGACAAGAAGACAAAACTCAAAATGGTATGTCTGGTTTTGAATTCCAGTGTCCCTCTTTGGAAATAATTTCTTGGCCAATTCAACAGCATGAACATGTCCTTTATTTACCAACATAACATTTACTGTGTGCCTCTACAGAGGCAGAATTGTGTGAAAGACTGAGACACAGAGGCAGTTTGGGTAAGAAAGCCAGTCCTCCCCTCTTCCCAGGTGCACTGTGACTTCTCACCAAACTCCACCACTTGCCTCCATAGCTCCTCTCCCCGCTCCCACAAGCCATTTGCTTCAAAGCCATTTCTGCCATGGACCCTGCATGGACTCTGCCACAGCGCCCTTGACGTTCATCTACACCCATACCAGCCAGCTCCCCAACCCAGGCACCCAACTGGGCTTCCTCAGAGCTAGGGCAGGGTAAGCAGGCTGTGGACTGGGGACCTGGGAATGAAAGCCAAACCCAGATGGTTTGCCTTGCCCTCAAAGTCAACACAGTCAGCCCTATATCTGGGGTCTGTGAACTGCTGTGGGAATATGGAGGGTATGTATTTGATTTTGCTGGGAAAAAAAAAAAAACAAAGACTTACATAGTCCCAATTAAATACAGCATCAGCTGGCACTAGACGTGAGGCAGAGCTAGAGCAGATGAAACAGAATTAGGGCTTCGGTGGCTCTGTGGTTGACAATCAGATGCTCAGTTCCTTAGGTTTGTCTCTCATTCCCCAATTCTAAAAGCGGCATTTGCTTCCCAAGCGGACAATGAACATACACGTCATCTCAAAATACAACCAAGAGCAGAGGTGGGCGCACCACACAGCAGAAGAGAGTGTATTCCCTACTGCCTTCCTTCCCAGCCTCACTTCACCGCCTCTTCCAGCCCAGGGTTTCATCTATGCCTTCTCTCAGATGAAGTCCATCTCTCTGTCTACCCTGAGGGCCAAGGCCAGATTGCCCCTTCCAAAAGGCCATGTGCACCTTGACCCAGGCAGACTCTGATAGAAACAGACGGGCACACTCATGGCGTTTGCTGAGAAGAGCGTAATGAAGGGAATGTGCAGGGCGCCTGGGTGGCTCAGTCGTTAGGCGTCCACCTTCAGCTCAGGTCATGATCCCAGGATCCTAGGATCGAGCCCCATATTGGGCTCCCTACTCAGTGCGAAGCCTGCTTCTCCCTCTCCCACTCCCCCTGCTTGTGTTTCTGCTCTGGATGTCTCTCTCTCTGTGTCAATAAATTAATAAAATCATTAAAAAAATGAAGGGAATGTGCTGAAGAAGGACAGGGTTACAGTCACCACCAAAGAGTGACGAAGCACCTCAGGAAGAGGAAGAGTGAGAAGCCCTTACCACCTCCAGATCTGCAAGGGCAAGAAGAGAGAGAGAGGTGGTCTCTAAGCTGGTAAGAGCCACAGCCACAGAGGAGGGGCTGCCCCCCAGAGCTGGGGCCCAGGGGAATCAGGCCACACTGAAGCCATGCCAGGACAAGGACAAGGCAATGAACTGTCTAACCTTTCTCTCTTTGTTCCCCAATGGCTGTCTGCTGGTTGAACTCAACCAGAAGCTGGAGGGCACCCAGCTTCCTTCCAGGACATTCTGTGGAGATTCAGCACCTGGGCACAGAGCAGGGTTAGAAGGGCAGAGAATGGATCTGTGGAAGGGAAGGTACAAACAGAAAATAACCAGCATACAGCTACCATGAGATTGTTCAGAGAACTTCAATCCAATGGACGTTTGTTGACTATTGAAGATGCACGTTGCCGTAATAACTTCTGATTGACAGCAGACCCCGAGCCAGGGTCTGTTACATACACTAGCTCATTTACTCATTTTATACATGATGGAAATGAGGTCCTGGTAGATTCTGTGTCTTGGCCAGTTCTCACAGCTAATAATGATAGAGTCAGGATTTGAACTCAAGTCTTTCTGAACACCCCGCCCCCCCCCTCCACCATCCTGTGTACTTTTCTTGTGGAAGATGTACCTGCAGCAGGTGGGATCCAGCAAGGGGGAAGAGGAAAGATCGGATGACGTCCTTTCGAGGTTAACCCTATTGGCTTCAAGCATGTTGAGGTCACAAACTGAAATGGAACACCCAGGAGGGACAGATAAGTTTCGTGGGCACATGCCACATCGGAGGCCCCTAAAGTCCACAACTGCTAGGGGAAGGGTGGATTCAGATCTGGAGAATCTGGAGGTGGTAAATCTAGAAAGATTTGTTGGTAGCCATGGGAACAGGGTAGTGACTGGTGCCTTGGGGGCAAAAGATACCACCTAGGAAGGTTGCTGGTCAAAGTCAAAGATCAGACAAGGACCCAGGAAGAACCTTCCAAGGCCCCCCTGCACGGAGCAGTTCCTCCTTCCTGGAGAGGAATTTTGTATTGCCTAGTGAGGCACAAACTCCCCTCCCCGGCTAGGCCCCACACACGTCAGCATTCCTTCTCGCTGCTTCCAGAGACACACCAGTCTCTCTGGTTCAACCTGTCTGCCTTCCCCAGCTCTTTCTCCTTGCCCACACTCAAAGCCTTGTCTTCCCCACTCCCCACTCCTCCTCTGCCAGGGCTTTGGCCTGGCTGATAGCTCCCTTTCTTCACCCCCAGTGGTCCTTAAAGCTCTACCAACCGGCACATGCTGTCTCACAGGGCTTGTGTCTTTGACTCCTTCCCGTGTGGAGAATTAGATGCTCCATGTAGGTGGGATGGAGATGGAGCTTAACACCTCTGTTTGGGAGGTGGCCAAATATGGGTAAGGCCAACTTTTCTTATTTGATTCAAATTAGCCCAACTAGTTTGTTGAATTAGTTTGTTATTTCTTCTTCTTTTTTATTTTTTAAAGATTTTCTTTATTTATGTAACAGACAGAGATCACAAGTAGGCAGACAGACAGGCAGAGAGAGAGAGAGGAGGAAGCAGGCCCCCTGCTGAGCAGAGACCCTGATGTGGGGCTCGATCCCAGTACCCTGGGATCAGAGCCTAAGCCTAAGGCAGAGGATTTAACCCACTGAGCCACCCAGGCACCCCTAGTTTGTTGTTTCTAAATCAGCTCTCCAAACATAGTAGTGGCAGTATGATTGCAATGTTTGGATAGACTTCCAAAGGGGTGATATGAAAAGGGACAACACTTATTTGGGTATGTATTACTGTGGCTAAAGGCATGGTGGGCTTGGGAGTCAGGTTGTCCATGTTCAAATTCTGGGCTGACCACTCCCTTCATTGTAATTTCCAGGGCGAGACATTTAATTTTTCTAAGTCTCAATTTTCTCGCTTGTAATATAATAAGAATATCTCAATATTCTTGCTTGTGGTACCTATTTCATAGGCTTGTCACACAGATCAAATGAGATAGCGCTTTAGCCCAGGGTCTGACAGGTAGTATAGGCCTTGAAAAATGTTTGATATCACTGTTATAATTACTTTTAGCCCATAGAGTCTAGCTTATTAGACCTAGAAGAAACTGCACCGGAAATCCAGTCCAATCACTTCACTAATGGATGTAGAAATGGATGCTCAGAGATCAGGCCATGAATAGGTGGAGATCAGACACCACAAAACAAGACTATGTTCTTTCCTCCACTTCCCGGATTATTCAAGTGTATATATGATGGTTTATAACTGTACAGACCAATACTTTTACTTGTATTACAATCAATGGGACAGAGGGAACTAAATCTGTTTTTTTTTTTTAATTTTCTAAAGAAATGAAACATTTATACTCTCAAATCTAAACTACCTTGATCAGATGGGAAAAAATACAATGAAGTATTTAAGACAAATTTTCATAAAGCAAAAGTTAGATTGGTCTGTAGTCACAAAAATCATTGCTGGCGATCCTGATTAATACCGATGCTTATGAGAATAATGAAAGTCAGTATGTAGAGAGTACACTTGGAGTAGAAGTCAAGGAGGTGGTTTGTGCCTGACAGAGTTTTGGTTTGGTTTTGGTTTTGGTTTTGGTTTTGGTTTGGTTTTGAGATCATTATCTAGGTCACAGGAAAATAATTGTAATGAAAATGTCCACCTATAGGTGGCAGACTTACACTGCTCACATTCTGTCCTTGAATGTCCTTGCAAACAAATGTCTCCGGGTATGGAGATGCAAGTGAAATCTAAAGAAGGAAAACAAGAAACCCAAATAGATTCAGTAATAACACTCTTACCCAAGCTTACAATTAAACAACAACAACAACTACACGTGATTTCACAAAACACTTAGTCTGATTTGTCTGTGAAAGCCCCTCATGGAATTGTGCCAAACCCATTCATTTAATGAATGAATGTAGGCAGATCCCTACCTGGGGCGTCCTGATAGCCAGTGGCCCATCTGGACAGCTTCCAGCGACAGCTCTCGTTTTCCCAGAGCTGTCGTCCCTGATTTCACAGATGAGGAAACAAGCTCAGAGACACTGGGCGAGTGGCCCTGGAGACTGGAGCCCAGCTCCTGGCATTCCGAGTCCTGTCTCTTCCTGTTAACTTCCTGCTGTCCCCATCATAAGGCAGAAAGTGACAAAATGATCCTGGATGTGGGGACAGAACTAATTCTGTTCAGGTTTATCTCTCAAAATGAGTAACAGCGAGTCCCTTCCAGAACCTTTTATACTAGAATGGTCTTAGATGCTCCAGACCCTGCCCTTTGCTCTGGCTAACCTGGACTCAGTCCCTCACCATAGAGGGTAGGGCTGTTTCCCACCCTGTGGGTCTGGATTTGCTGAGAACTCTAAGGAAGATAATAAAGAATCTAACTTACTAACAAGGAAAAAATCCTTCTACTCTACTTAAAACAAACAAACAGATCTTTGGATAAAGTTCAATCTTTTTAAGTGTGTTTAATTAGAACAGGGTTTTTTTTTAATATTTTATTTATTTATTTGACAGACAGAGATCACAAGTAGGTGGGGGGAGGGGGGAGCAGGTTCCCTGCTGCATGGAGAGCCTGATGCGGGGCTTGATCCTAGGACCCTGAGACCATGACCTGAGCTGAAGGCAGAGGCTTAACCCACTGAGCCACCCAGGCATCCCTAATTAGAACAGTATTAAATGTCTATTTAAACATATGAAGAGAATAAACTCCTCCCTCCTTTCAGAAGCTTCCTCCATACCATTTCAGACCTATTCCTGCGTATTTACACATATGTGGGTGTGTAAGTATACATCTGGAGGCCTTCTTTTCCCACTTCCTATATCATTGCGCACCTTGCTTTTCCCACTTAACGGTGGTATTTGGAGAGCTTTATGTAGATAGGTCACTTGATTTCATGCGGCATAGACATTTAGCATTTAGATGGACCGTGGTCTAGACTCATTCCCCTACAGGTGGGTATTTGGGTTAGTTCCATCTTTCACTATTACAATTCTGTGGTGAAATCCCTTTACACACAAACACCCACATGAGCAAGTATCTCCGGAGGATAAATTGCTAAAAATGAAACATTGTTGGAACAAAGCATTTATACATTTACAATTCTTTTTTTTTTTTTTTTAAAGATTTTACTTACTTATTTGTCAGAGAGAGAGGGGGAGAGAGAGCAAGTGCAGACAGAGTGGCAGACAGAAGCAGAGGGAGAAGCAGGCTCCCCACCAAGCAAGGAGCCTGATGTGGGACTCGATCCCAGGACGCTGGGATCATGACCCAAGCCGAAGGCAGCTGCTCAACCAACTGAGCTGCCCAGGTGTCCCTACATTTACAATTCTTATGAACTATGTTACATCATTCCCCTCCCCTTCCGCCCCCCCCCCCCACACCATGAAGGCTGAACTGACTTTTTTGTCGACTCTTCCATCTTCGTTTCTCTTTCTCTCTTGTTAACTTTCGGTTCTCGTCCTATACTCTGGGTCGCTTTCACCCGATGTGCTAACTTCAACCCTGAAGGCTTCCTGCTCCCTCTTTCTCTCACATGTAACTCATCAGAAGGCCCCACTGGACTGACCTTTAACTATGTCCAAAACTCAGGCACTTCTCACCGTCTCCATGGCGGTCACGTGGTGGGCAGCTCTGCCCTGGATGCCTGCAGTAGCCGCCCACACATCTCCCTGCTTTTGCCCCTGCCTCCTTCAAACTGTGTTCAGCACAGCAAGCAGAGTGAGCCCGCTAAAACCAAGTCCCCCAGCCCCCATAGCTGTCCCCCAGCCCCCATAGCTTCTTCACTCAGAGTGAAGTCCTCACAGTGGCCCTGGAGCCCCCCATGATCTGCCCCTCTTGTCTCCTCTCCTTTATTCTCCCTCTCCCTGCTCCGCTCTGCTCCAGACATTGAGCCTCCTGCTTTTCCATGAACACGGCAGGTGTCCCCCACCTTGGGGTCTTTCTCTGGCAGTCCCCTCCCCCCCAGACATCCACTTGAATAACTCCTTCTTCAAGTGGGCTTCGGTTGCACCTTTGCCACGAAGCCACCTGCACTCTTATTTAATACTTCTAAGGTCCCCTTCCAGTGCTCTGCACCCTTTGCTGCTTTTTATTTTCCCACAGCACTTAGAACCCTCTTACCTACAAAGTAACTTTTTTATTATGTTCATTCTCCGTCTCCCCTCATCTGCATGTGCCACATGGATGGGGATCTTTGCTGTTTTGTGCATCGAAAAATCCAGAGTACACAGAGCAGTACCTGGGACACAAGAGATGCTAAATAAATATCAGTGGCATTGGAATTACCATTCCTTCTCCTGTTGCAATTATGAAGCAGCTTCACAGAGCTGTGGTTTCGATATGGAGACATTCCCTCATGGGTGTTATTGTCTATAGCTTTTTGAAAATATATTTCAAAAAGGAAAAATGGAAAAATTGGACATCATCAAATTTTTAAACTTTTGCTATGTGGACGATCCTGGGAAAGGGATGAAAAGACAATTTCAGAAAAAATGTATTTGCAAATCATATATACAAGAAAAGGCTTGCATATATAGAGTACATAAAAAAAACTCTCAAAGCACAACAGGGGGGAAAAAAGCATCCAGTTGGAAAATGCACAGAGGACATGAACAAACATTTCATCAAAGGGGATAGAGAGATAGCACATAGCATATGATAAGCTGTTCACCATCATTAACCACTGGGGAGATGCAAATTAACAGCATAAAGATATCAGACTTCTCATAATGGCTAAAGTAGAACATAATACCACCCAGTGCTGGCAAGGATCTGGAGAAACTGTATCACTCACTCACTGTTGGTGGAAACGTAAAATAGTACATTCACTCTAGAAAACAGTTTGGCAGTTTCTTCTAAAACCTAAAAGTAGGCTTCCACACAACTCAGCAATTGTATCCTGGACCTTCTGTCTGTGAAAAATAAAAACATACAACTATAGGAAACAAACCAAGGGTTGCTAGAGCGGAGGTGTGTGAGGAATGGGGATACCGGGTGATGAGCATGTAAGAGGGCACTTGATGGAATTATACGCAACTGACGAATCACTAAATTCTACCCCTGAAACCAGTGATACACTATATGTTAACTAAATTGAATTTTTTTTAATTTTTTATTTTTTATAAACATATATTTTTATCCCCAGGGGTACAGGTCTGTGAATCACCAGGTTTACACACTTCACGGCACTCACCAAAGCACATACCCTCCCCAATGTCCATAATCCCACCCTCTTCTCCCAACCCCCCCCCCCCAACAACCCTCAGTTTGTTTTGTGAGATTAAGAGTCACTTATGGTTTGTCTCCCTCCCAATCCCATCTTGTTTCATTGATTCTTCTCGTACCCACTTAAGCCCCCATGTTGCATCACCACTTCCTCATATCAGGGAGATCATACGATAGTTGTCTTTCTCTGCTTGACTTATTTCGCTAAGCATGATACGCTCTAGTTCCATCCATGTTGTCGCAAATGGCAAGATTTCATTTCTTTTGATGGCTGCATAGTATTCCATTGTGTATATATACCACATCTTCTTGATCCATTCATCTGTTGGACATCTAGGTTCTTTCCATAGTTTGGCTATTGTGGACATTGCTGCTATAAACATTCGGGTGCACGTGCCCCTTTGGATCACTACGTTTGTATCTTTAGGGTAAATACCCAATAGTGCAATTGCTGGGTCATTTTAGGGCAGTTCTATTTTCAACATTTTGAGGAACCTCCATGCTGTTTTCCAGAGTGGCTGCACCAGCTTGCATTCCCACCAACAGTGTAGGAGGGTTCCCCTTTCTCCGCATCCTCGCCAGCATCTGTCATTTCCTGACTTGTTGATTTTAGCCATTCTGACTGGTGTGAGGTGATATCTCATTGTGGTTTTGATTTGTATTTCCCTGATGCTGAGTGAACTAAATTGAATTTAAATAAATAAATAAATGTTTAAAAATTTTAAAGACCCATAGGGTTACACAAAAATTTACATGCAAATGTTCATACTGGCTTTATACATGTATCCAAAAAACTGGACGCCACCAAAATGCCCTTCAGCGGATGAATGGTTAAATAAACTATGGTATTTCCATACCACAGAATATTATTCAACAATAAAAAGGAATGAACTAGTGAAGTATATAGCCACTTGGATGAACCTTAAGCATCTTATGTGGAGTCAAAGGCCCAGTCTGAAAGGTTACATAGTATATGAGTCCCTGTATAAAAACTGAAATAAAATAATAGAGACAGAAAGGTTAGTAGTTGCCAAAGTTTAGGCATGGGGCAGGGACTAAAGGGTAGGTGTTGTTGTAAAAGGTAACATGAGGGAAGGCTTGTTGTGATGTTCTAACTTAGTATCTTAATTGTGGTGATGGTTACACTAAGCTACAGTGTGTGATAAAACTGCAAATAGTCACGCACACACGCACACAAGGGTGTATATAACAGCAGAAGCCTGCGTAAGTTCTGTGGATTGTACCCGTGTTAATTTCCTGGCATCGGTATGTACTATAGTTAGTTATACAAGATGTTAGCACTGGAGCAGGCTGCGTGACAAGCACACCAGACTTCCCTGTACATTTCTTTGCAACTTCCTGTAAATCTGTAATTATTAAGAAAAGTTTCAAGAAGAAATCCAGGCTCACTTGTAAGCACCTCTTTTTTCCACCCAGAGATGTTTCTGCTTCCTTGATTTCACGGAGATATTTGCCCCCTGGGTTACTCTTTTTATTTTCAATATGTATTTTTACTTGGTCTTTTTTGAAAAGTTGGAATCACTTTTCAAGTCAAGTCTGGAAATAGTTAATTGGGGGAACAATAACCTTGTGTGATTCTGGGGAAGCTACTCAGCTCTCTATTCTTCAGCCTTCCCTCTGAAAACTTGGAGAAATGTCATCTGTATCCTTCCTCACAGAATGCTGAGGATTACAAATTCACAGAGGCTCCAATGACCTCCTTCCATGCAGAAATAGAGCAAGTGAGAACTGGGTGAGTCTCCCCTCTACTGAATGCCTTCTACAGTCTACTCACCACTCAGGTGCTTCCAGCACCCCTTCTCACTGGTCAGATTTCAGTTCATTCAAGAAAGATATTAAGGTTCTCTGAAAGCTATGGCATCACTGACTACTGGATCACTGGTAGTTAATGCTGTTATTAAATGGTATGGACCTACTATGTTTATATCCTTCCTCAAATTCCCAATTAGTCAGGGGAGCCTAGGTGGCTCAGTCCATTAGTATCTGCCTTTGATCTCTGGGTCCTAAGATCCAGCCCATATCAGGCTTCCTGCTCAGCAGGGAGTCTGCTTCTCCCTCTCTGTGCCTCTCCCTCCCCTGTTTATGCTCTTCCCCTCTCAAATAAATAAGTAAAATCTTTTCAAATATTTTACTTATTCAAAAAAGAACAAGCAAGAGAGAGAGCACAAGTTGGTGGGGGAGGGAGAGGGAGAAGCAGACGCCCCGCTGAGAAGGGAGCCAGCCACAGGGCTTGATCCCAGGACCCTAGGATCATGACCCGAGTCAAAGGCAGATGCTTAACTGACTGAGTCACCCATGTGTCCCAATAAATAAAAGCTTTAAAAAAAAAATTCTATGAGTCAAAACAATTGTGATATTTTGAGTCACTTTTTAAAAAATGCATGAGCTGATTAGTAAATACAGTTTTAAAATAAATAAATTCAGCTATTTTAAAGTATTTCCCCCAGAATTTGGTGGATAGATTTTTCAAACCAGTTTGTGCATGCTGATGTCAACTTTTTTGTCAAATTCTCTCTTCCGTGCATCCCGCCTGGACATAGTCCTCTCTTCATCCCAGTTACAGGCTTTTTTCACTCTCCCACTTTCTCTGGAACATGCCCGCACTGAACAAATTTGCTGTGTCACTTCTGGTCTTACCGTCCCCTGGGATAAAGTGTCACTTGCCGGTCCCTCACTAACCACTCAAGCCCCTACATGATTATTTATAATGTATCACGATAAACCTTCCTTGACATGTGTCGCACAAGCCTAGAACCCACAAGGAGGGGAGTGTGGGCAGGGCAAGTTCTCCACCATAGAGTGCTCTTGTGCGACTTAGGAAAAGGTACCATCCATGGGTAGGACAGGGGACTGCATGCTGGCTCAATTTCAATCCTGGCCTGGCACAGCACAGCAGCCCAGCTGGACCCAGAAGCTTTGGAACAAGTTCAAGAGCACAGGCTCGGCTTCTCCTCACCTCTGTTGTACTGACTCCATCATTGACTGTCAGTGTTTCTAAGAGCAATCTTTTGACACTTTTGTGACACATTTCTCCCTGGGTCCCAGCAGAAATTATAAAACCCTTCATCATGAGGTTTTACCAACCCATCCTGTTCGGGGATAGCGGTGCCAATACTCTTTGGGAAGTCAACAGATCACGCAGCTCCAGGACAAGCTCCGACTATTCTGGTTTTCTTTAATGAGGAAGGGGACCCTCTGGCTACACTTGTCCCCAGTTAGTCTTCCTTCCTCCAGAGCAGTGGTCTGTGACTCACAGCCCAACAAGCCTGACCGGCCTTTCCCGATACGCATGGTCTCTTGAATTGAATGAGAACATCTGACTCTCAGTGTCCATTTGCAGTGGGACACACTTCCCCCATTCTCTACACTATGTGAGATCGGCTCTGGACACTTCTCACTTGGTGTTCATCTCTGTCAGCTAATCTGAAAATTGGAACCCGGAACATTTGACAAGTCACTGGCCACATCATGGTTACAGGTGGTGACATATTGCTGCTTGCTGCTGCTTATTCATGAAACCGGAGGTTAAGGCTCCGTGTCTGAGATGTAAACTAGGGTAAACCCCACATAGCGCACCAGTGTTGGACAGAATATCACATAGACAATTTCCAACCGAAATGCCAGTTATTAGAAGTCATGTGGAGTCAGGAGTTGCCATGGAATCCATTTGTTTCTAAACCAGCTCCTCCTGCTGGAATAGTTTCTGATTATCATGTCTTATGGTAGGGAAAAGGGGCACAGGGAGAGACAGAAGGCGAGAGGGAGTCATCTGATATCAAACTCTGTGTTATCATTCTAATACATTCGAGCCCTAAAAGGAGTAAGAAATTAAAATGTGTAAGGAGACTTAACACCAGTTGGAACACACACGTATGCTGCTGTCTGGTTTGGAATGAAAGAAAAAAAAATCACATTGCCATTATGGTTTCGTTTCTGGGACTTGCGATTATTCAGGGAGAATACACAATGGCTTGTCATATGACATTTATCTTCACAAACAAGTTATCAGATCTCCAGGAGTGAAAATAAATATCAAAGCAGATCTAAACCACCACAGGCTGCACATTTGCAGTACGCTTGTTTTCTCCTACATATGACTTTATTTAGATTCTTAACTAGACCATTAGAGCTTTTCCTCCTGTGAAACTGCTGCCAGGACGAATCTATCCCCTATTTCCTCCGAGTTATTTGTTTAAATCATGAGAAGTAATTGGCTGGCCTATGTTAATGCTTGAGTTGTTTTTTGTGGGAAAGTCCCCGTGTGTTTGTAGGTAAAACACAAAACAGGTTGATCAGATATCAACTTGGGACGACTGAATTTCAAAACATACAGAATCCATAAATTAACCACTATTTTAACATATGTACAATGTAATTGATTATAATTAGCCAGGAGATCTGTTAGATGAAGACACATTAAAATTATATTTGCATATTTATCTTCTGTGTTTTGCATTAAAGAGTACTAAATGTTTCATAGGAGGAAAAAAAAAATGTTGGTAGATGATGCTGGAAGTTTGAGCCTGTGTATCTCTGCCCAGGTTCAAGAAACACTCATCTTCATTAAGGGTCAAGTCCCAGCATTTCCACCTGCCCCAGGACCTCGACTCACTCTAGAGCCAAGAGGGTCCCACCTTCAAATGTGTCTGGACAATTCACAGGAGGGAAACTCAAAAGGCCCTCCGGATATGAAGAGATATTCAACTTCCATAATTAGAGAAGAACAAAAGATGACTGATTTTTTTTCACCTATCAGATAGGCCAAGAAAAAAAAAAGAGAGAGAGAGAGAGAAAGAGAGAGAGATAGAAAAGTTACAATGTTCTTCATTCACTGCAAGGCTGGGAACCAGTCACCCTCTCACATTGCTAGTGAGAGAGTCAATTGCACAGCTCCTGCGGAGGGCAGTTTGTCCCTGTCTGCTAGGGCTACCAATCTACCTACCCTTGATCTAGCAACTCCACTTTTGGGAATCTGCCCTGTGGTTGTGTTTGTACATAGGTAAATAAACTGCACACTTGTGCAGTTTATTTGTTGCTGCATTGTTTGCAATAGCAATGATGGGAAATGATCAAAATGCCCTCAATGAATGACAGGTTAAAGAAATTATACGGATATAATATATTCTTAAAATGGACTACTATACAGATGTTTAAGAAAGGGAGATATAGGGGCGCCAGGGTGGCTCAGTGGGTTAAAGCCTCTGCCTTCAGCTCAGGTCATGGTCCCATCCTGGGATCCAGCCCCGCCTTGGGCTCTCTGCTCAGCGGGGAGCCTGCTTCCTCCTCTCTCTCTGCCTGCCTCTCTGCCTACTTGTGATCTCTGTCAAGTAAATAAATAAAATCTTAAAAAAAAAAAAAAAAGAAAGAGAGATCTAACTAAGTTTTATGGAAGTTGAAAATATCTAGGTGCAGAATGATATATAAAAGATCGATCTTAATGTTTGCTTAAATATGCATAAGCAACTCTAGAAGATAATAAAAAACTAAAGAGCGGGATAGCAGCTGACACCGACTAATAGCCCCAAGGTGCACTTACTTGTTTTGCATAACATTTTAAAATTGGATTTCACTTAATAATCTGATATCCAAGTAAGGGTAAAAGGGAACCTGGCCAGGTGTTAAGAAATGGTGCTATAATAACCTGTTCATTTTTCCCACTCAGTTTTTTAGGATACTACTTCGGACATCTCTTCCAAAAAACAAGCTAAGAAAAAGCTTGTTTTCGGACATAACTAAAGCAAAGTGGAGGGACTCTGCCGTGGGAGCATGGATGAGCCAACCAGTTTCATAGTAGGAGTAGAGCGGTGGCTCATAGAGAGAAAGCCTCATCCCAAACCTCTCTCTAGGTTTCCTGAAGAGGCTTAGGAGCCATGGCTGGGAAGAGGCATACGCAGCCTCCTCATCCTCCCCGATGTGCCCAAGAACAGCAACTGACTTACCCATTTGTCACAGTTGGCACAGTGCAGGGCGCCCATGATAGTTTTAGAAGTTTATGGGATGTTTTTATTTTAATTTCTTTTACAATCAGAAAAAAAAAAAGATAAATATGAGAATAAGGAATATGTGATAATGAAATCAGCCCGAATGACACAGTTTGCAAAATACAATCTTGAATTTTGTTATGGAGGAAAGGACCTGTAAAAACATGACAGAAGTGCCCAGGGACTGACAAGTCATAATGTCCTAGTGGGGGCCCTGCACAGGAGGGAGCACTTGCCACCTGCGGGGAGGCCTAGACCTCAGGGACCCAGTGGGTACTGCAGGGTCTGCTTCTGCAGGGATAGCCCTCTGGACCAATGCTACACATATCTTGGGCCCTTTATGTTTAAAGTACTCTGGCACAATTAGGGAATGGTTTCTGTGCAAAAAGGAGAACCAAAGCTTATCTGCTATTTTTCCAATATGCCCTACTCCTGATTGATTGACCCAAACCCTTTGGATTTCTTCTCTGTAGCCCAGCTAGAACCCTCGAACCCTGGAACCTTCTGGGGATGCCCTGAGCACTTCCCTGTCCTTCTGAGGCCAAACTCCCCACTGAAGTGTGGCCAGGCTAGGTTCCTAGACCTCCTTGCCTTCCTCTTGAGGCCATTAACTCAGGATCTTTCCTAAGGAGGCATCCTAATGACCTGTCTTCAGGGACCACATTCTTTCACAGCTATGAGCCTGACACCTAGACCTCAAATAGACAGTCATAGCATTTTACACCATATGCACAAGATCCCACTTGGTACAAGTCTATCACTCTCCCATCCAGTCTTCTCCTCCAAAAACAAGCTAAGAAAAGCGAACTGAGGCCATGGTTCTCACCTGTGAACTTGCTAGAAAAGCAAATTATTGGGTCCCAGCCCAGCTTTGCTGAATTGTGAACTCTGAGAGTAGGGACCAGCAATATGTATTTTAACAGTCCCTCCAGGCAATTCCCATGCAAGCTGAAGTTCCAAAACCACGGAGTTAGGAGCAAGGGTGCCCAGATTTTTGAGGGTAGATTTCCATGTCCCTGGGGCCCAGAGATGATGATGAGGACGGTGGGTCTCAGGAATGTGCCCCAAATGCAAAGGCACTTGGTCCGGGGCCCAGGCGAGCTCAAAGGTGCTCCCCCCACCCCAATCCTGGGATGACGTCAGAAGGAGGATAGGGGCAGGCAGCACTTTTTTGAGACTCTAGACTCAGGACCTGGAGACTCAGCGACTTCTGTGGGTCGGCGCCCGGCGGAATTAAGCCCAGGTGTCCCTGAGCCGGCCCGCCACTCTCACAGCACGGTGGGAGGGGCAAGCCCGCGCCCCTCAGAGCTGCTTTGTCTTTGGACCCCCCTCTCTCCCCTCCCACAATTTACGGAATGTCAGCTCCAGGGTCCAACAGGGATTTCCAGTTTCTAAATCGGAGCGGGGTCGAAAGTCCTTATGTTCAAGTCACATTCTGCCACCACCTCCCACCCGCAGGTGACCCTGACGCTCCGCCCCCGCTGGAAGCTGGTCATTTGTTATAGAGATCAGTCTCACGAGAATGCCTTGCCCATTCCTCCTAGACCGTGCAGGGGTAAGGGTTCCTCTTTAGGCGTTCCCGGTACAGTCCCGGGGTTCATAGGTGCCAGGGAATAGACACAAAGTTGGGGCTCAGAGAAGGGGAAAACTCTCCAGAAGCCTAATTCAAAAGCTCTCAAAACCAGATGAGGGTGAAACACATGCCCTCTAGGTCCGCACAGTTCTGATGCCCCTCACCCTTTTGGAGGCCACTGACCCCATTCCGTCCCCTTGCGGCCACCTGCTTTCCAGCCCCTCCTGGGATCCACTCCTGAGCTCCTGAGGTGCAAGAGAGCACGTTTTGGTCTGAAAATCAGAAACCGATTTACGAATCAAAGTGTCTCTTAACCCAAACTCACAAACCAATGTTCATCTTCAGCTTTTGAACATTTTGTTTGTGCTCTTGTGCCCAGCTATGTTGAAACACACACACACACACACACACACACACACACACACACCATCCCCAGCTAAAAATAACAACAACAAAGTGTAAAAAATGCTGGCGCCCTTAGAGACAGACAGCCCCCTGCTCCTGTCCACAGAATGCACATCATCAGCGCTTTCGGCTACTGTTAATGTTTGAATAATTCATTTCTTTTAAAGTGTGCACAGTTTCAGAAGTACTCTTGTTTCTCTGTGATCAATTCGAGATTGTATTAGACTATGGTTTCAAAATCTGCTTAGAAAATATCATCCAGATTACTTAGAAAAACTACATAAAATTCACCACTCTCATTTTTCAGGTTGGTGCCTTTCTTTTTCTTTCTTTCTTCCCCTCTTCCTTCCTTTTTCTCTCTTTCTCCCTTATATTCCCTCCCTTCCTCTTTTTCTTTCTTTCTTTTCCTTCCTTCCTCCTCTCTTCCTCTTTCTTTCTTTATTTTCCTTTCCTTTTTTTTTTCCTTTCTTTTTTAATGTGTACTCATTGAGGCTAATTTTTTGGATATTTCAATGGTCAATTCAGTTAGGCAACCTCAGAAGTAGTGTCTCATAATGGACTATTTTGTTTTGCATAAAATCCCACACTTTACAAAACATCCTGATCAAACAAGTGATATGTACCAGAAATTTTAAAAAATTAAATATGGCTATTTTGGGGGAGTTTCCTTCTATTCTTTGTTTTCTAGTCTACTTGTCCCATCAGGTGGAAGTTGTAAGGAGCCCTTGTTTGCTCCTCAACATCAGACTGTCTAAATGTGAAAATAGAATGAGGCTACGGCAGGATTCACTTATGTACACGGAAGAAGAAAAATGTTATTATTTCCTTAGACATCAATATTTCCCTAGATAAATTCTTCTCAGTGGTAGGGAGTGAACATCTGGGTATAACATACTGAGATATTCAGGTGACCATCTTCGGACGTTGCATCTTGATTACTAATAAGTGTATCATTCATCCTGACCTTGGCCACTAGCAAAATCCGTGCCTGTGTGTTTTGTACAAACGTGTACATGTGATGTGGAAGCGAGCAAAAGGGCACGTATGCGTTCCTAGTAGTATGCAAAAAACAAAACAAAACAAAAAAGTGTGTCATGAGAGCGAGGAAGGGGAGATAGAAATCACTCTAGTTTTGCTAAGATGCTCAAGCAGCTGGGCACAAACAGGAGTTACCAGAAGGGAGGATGGAAGTCTGTGCCCGAGCACGGTTAGCATCACAGTGCGCGTAGGTCGGGCCCGATATGCTCAGTGTGCACCGGAATTCCGCGGAGCGTTCTGGTTCTTTCCCAACCCAGAGGTTTAGCTTCTTCAGTCTGGACTTTGCCTGGTGTTGGGAGGGGTCCCGAGGCCCTCAGAGCCCCCCTCCTTTTAGTTCCGGGAGCGCGCAGCGCGCGGGACTCCGCACGCACTGGAGCGTTGGTTCTCAGATCCGCCGCGGCGGGCACGCCTTGCCCCCTAGTCTAGAGCCTTGGGAGCCCGCACGTCGTGGTGTCCGCACGGGCTAAAGGAGGGCTCCATGCGGGCAGCCTCTGGGGTCGCCCCCGTGGTAGAAGCGACTCCCAGGGGTACAATTTTGCTGTTTGCCCTCCTGGGCCTAGGAACGGAGGAAGGTGTTTGTTTACAAACAGGCTCCGGTTTCTTCCCGCTTTAGGAAATCGTTCCTGGGGTGCACGGACAGTGCCCCAGGGCCAGAGGTCCTCGCGGAGGAGGCAGCGGCCTAGACGCTCTTAGCCTTCTGGTCTGGTGTTGGTGGGTCGCATGCACCCATTTCTTTCTTTCCTGGGCTTTCCCTCTTACTTTTTGTCAAAGAGGCGGGTAGGACTAGCTTCTTAAACTCAAGAAATAAATTTAAAATTTCTCACGCTAGAGGGGAACGCCAATTCTCAGAACACGTGGGAGGCACCTGAGGTTGTGGTTCACGCCCCTCGCTGGCCTGATGCTCTGGCGGGGCCCGCGGGCGGGGTCGCCGGAAGGCTGCGAGGCCGGGTCCCTGCACCCGGGCGGGGGAGGGCATGCGGGAGCCGCATTCCGGCTTCAGCCTAGGTTCAAAGATTAGAAAAACAGGTGTTACGTCGCCATGCTAATTCACTCACTCGGTAAACGCGGCTCAGACAGTTGTGTGCGGAGGACTTAGCGAGGGGGCCGTCCCCACAAGGCCGTGCATTCACTTTGTTTATTAAACAGCTACTCGGTTCATCGACTACTGAGCTTCACTGGGACGCTGGAACAGCACGCTGGGCCCCCCAGGATGTCCTGTTGGGTGTGAAGACCCACCCACTCATTTTGCCCATTTTCCTTCTGAAAGGAAAATACTGCCTTTCTTCCGGTGAAACGCTCTGTTGTATGGGGAGCAGGGCACCTCCTGACGCCCCAGGGTGTCTCTGCCACGGGCAAGGGTTTCGGACCCTCATGAAGCACTAACACACCTGCACGTCGTTGAAGGAGAGGTAGGGTTTAAGTAACCACTGACTTAACCGAAATTCTTTCCAGAGCAAAGTCGGAATAGAAAACTGCTTAACTCTAAGGTGCCGTTGCTGTGCCCGGCCGCTCCATTTACCCATAGGATCTGTCCCGATTGGGGGTGGTGGGAGAGTGGGGGAGAAGGGTCAGGGAAGATTTTTTTCACCTTCCCCAAACACACACCCTCTGTCTTTAAGTGCAGTAGTTAACTTGATCTTATCTGTTCTTCCTGGTGTGTCGCGTATAAGAGAGTGGCACCACATCTCTCTTAGTATCCTTACTCCTTTGGGGTGTAGCACTTGGAGGTTGGAACCTTCCAGAGCCAGGTCTCTCAGCGGCCACAGACTCTGGGGAAATGACTCCTTCTAGATTAGAGCCCATTAGCCAGATTCCAGTTTTGAAACACCTATAAAATCTATATGTTCCGTTGTGTCTTATTCTTTCTATCCAGACCATTCACCTCTTCTTGCCAGGTGCTTCCCAGATGTGTAAATATCCCCCAGAAAGCTCCCGTTGTCGTTCTGTGAGCTTACTGCCATCGGGCGGCAAGGAGATGGCAGATGTCTGCATTTTTGAACAAACACTCTTAAAGTTGCTGGGAATATCAGAAAAATGGCACAACCCCTCTTCAGAGCGTACGTTTTCTCGGTGGCAGTTATCGCCACAAAGGAGAGGATGAGTGCAACATCACTGCCGTTCTTCCTGTCTTTTACCGCCGCAGAAACAACTGCCTCCGAGTGTACGTCCAGAAGAATCCTGGTCACCAGCGGCACCAAAAATAAGGGGGAAATCGCCTTTGTAGGGAGTGATTCCAAGTAGTAGTAATTATTTTGGGGGCAAGTCAGCTTTCCCCCGTTGCTAGCTGTTGTCTTTCTTCAGATGACAGAAAAAAAAAAGCAATTCAAATCAGAGGGTGTCTTAATTTGATAGCGAGAGTACTTACAAGCATTTGTTTAAGTGGGTCCTGTTGGGGGAACTGTGAATGTTGTAAATTTATTGATGCAGAATGTATCCTTTCGTAAGGATATTATGTTGGACTTGGGTTTCCGGAAACAAAACTCAACAAAAAAGTCTTCACTCACCTTTAAGCTGACAGATTGTTGCGAGGTATCTATGTATCAATCACTCTAACTCTATTTTCTGCTGAAATGTTAACGTCTTTTCCTCTAGAGTCCCCTATCTGCGCACCCCCCCCCCCCAATAAGACAACCCCGCGGCTGAGCTTTCCACGGTGAACAAATCAGACCCCAAGCTCGAGCCATTTCGAAAGACTCTCCTCTTTGGGATTAATTTAAAGACAGGTGTGTGTGTGTGTGTGTGTGTGTGTGTGTGTGTGTGTGTTTGTGTGTGTGTGTGTATAATCTTCTCCGGCGATGAATTCAGTGTAGCTGGGATTTCAGAAAAACGTGAAAGAGAAAGCGCAACACCGGCCGGTGCAAGCAGTGGGCCCCACCACTTGCCAATGGGAATGGCGCGGCCGCGAACTCGGCCTTTGGGTCACTCGCGCCCGCAGTCGGGGCGACTCCAGCCTCGTCGCGGGGAGCCCCAGGCCCCTGGCTCGACCTCCGCGACCTCAGGCCGCAGCCAGCCGCTTTCGAAAGCGCGGGGCTCAGCGGGGCCAGCCCTCGGGACGGGGTGCGTAGCCACTCGACCCCAGGGAGAGCGGAGAAGCGAGGGTCCTGCACATCACCCTCGAGGCCCCTGGAGGCCGGGAGCAGCGGCCGCTGCCGGGCATTGCCGACACCCGTGCCCAGGGCTCGTCAGGACCGCTGCAGCCACGCGGGTAGCCGAGAGGCGAGCCAGGAGCCGGGGCGCGCAGGGGTGGTTCGGGTCGTGCTCGCGTCACTCAGACCGGCGGGCCAATGAGCGCCTCTTCCCGCGGCAGGCGGAGCCAATGGGACGCGCGGAAGTTTGTGAGTGGCATTAAGGGAGGGCGGGAGAGAGGGAGCCCGGGAGTGAAGTTGAAGCTAAACCCGGTGAGCTATAAAGAAGTTACAGGGGGGCGTTTTCGGCTTCCAATTAGGAATAATACTGGCTTCGTAGCAACTACCGAGGAGGAGGATTCTAAAACCACCTCACCCGTCCCAAAGCCTGCACCCCCCCCCGCACC
Source organism: Mustela nivalis (assembly GCF_964662115.1). Classification (NCBI taxonomy): domain Eukaryota; kingdom Metazoa; phylum Chordata; class Mammalia; order Carnivora; family Mustelidae; genus Mustela; species Mustela nivalis. The sequence continues at coordinate 30,467,277 of NC_139024.1, forward strand.
CCTCCCCCAATTCATGACCGAGAAAAGAAAAGGGAGCCAGGACGCGCTCCGCTCCTCTCTGCCGGTGGGAAGCCGAGAGGCCGGCGGAGTTGGATGGTAGGCATGAGTACAATTAAGAGGTGGGCGCCTCTGCACCCTTTGCCGCCGGCGGGGACCGAAGGTAGGTGAAGCGAAGACACCTTGCGCCCGCCCAGAGGCACCCGCAGCTCTGCGGCGGACCGGGAGAGGCCGGTACGCTCCCACCGCCCCCCTCCCCGTGCCTGCGAGGGGCTGTCATGAATGTGCCACCTGTTAACCTGGCGCTGCCGTGCCCGGCGTGCTGCCGCTCCTGCTGGGCAGGGAGAGCCCTGGGTCGCCTTGGGAGTCCCGAGGGACTTGATGCGTAAGTGCCACTTTTTGTGGAATCCCTGAGAGTTGAGACCCAATTTAGAGAGATAGCCGAATTCCAGATCTGCCCAACTGGGGGGCCTGAAAGGCGGCCTGAGCACTGTGGAGGAATTCTGATTTGTGGAACCCTGCTTTCTGGGACGTGCGACTGGCCTGGGCGCGGGCACGGGGACCGGCGACTGAGGGTCTGCTAAGTGTCTTCAAAAATATGCATTTTGTTATTTGGGCAACTTCCCAGGGGGCTGGAGAATGTGGTTGGCATGGAAGAGGGAATGCGAGCATTATTTGCAGGGGGCTCAGTCTCGCCCCTGATTCCTCCATATCTTAAACAAACAAACAAACAAACAAACATACGCACAAACAAACACGGAGCCTGGAGGGGCGCGCTGAGGCCCTTTCCGGCCGTTTTTCAGAATTCAGGGAGTGTATGGGTGATTGCGGAGCTGTAGATCCCTTATGCTCTGATGCTGTTGTCTTCACAGTGGCCTGAAAGAGTTGTCCGGCGTTCCTGTGCTTCCCAAGTTCTTCCCAAAGGAGCTCGGAGCCGCCTCAAATGCCTCGGGACTGAAGAGCAAACGTCGGGGATTATTATGTCGATTTTTTGGGGACCGGGTTTGGCCGCGCGGAACAGAAGAAAAGGCTGGCTTCTCAGGGGTCCCGCCGGCATTTGATACCCAGAGACTCCTAGGATTGTCCTGATTGCCGTGGATCAACAACTTTCCTACGTTCGCGTCCCGTATTTTTAAAGAAAATAATTTTCTCTTCGCTGCGTTGGTCTTTCACTGACATCAGTACACTGAAGCAAAGACTTCCGTCTCTTCATTCAAAGTAGGCTTTATGTGTTTGCCAATATGATCTCCAATTGAGAGTTTAATTTTGCTTTTGGATGAATCTGTGGAGCTTATGTTGTAAGAAGAAAGGGAGAACGAGACACAATGAAAGAGAAGTCCAAAAATGCTGCCCGGACTAGGAGGGAGAAGGAAAACAGTGAATTTTATGAACTGGCTAAATTACTGCCTTTGCCCTCAGCTATCACCTCGCAGCTGGACAAAGCATCCATAATCAGGCTCACCACCAGCTATCTCAAAATGAGAGTTGTGTTCCCAGAAGGTAAGTGACTCTGCCCAGATGGAATTTCAAAGGCAGAAGGGGTAGAGGTTTGCCAGTGAGTGAGCCTACACCACTGAACAGAAGAGTGCATTCACACGTACGTACACACTCTCTGCAAAGGGAAGTTTAGCGTGGCTGCTTGACTCAGGACCTCTCTGAACTTAGATTGCTGTTGCCTTTTTGTGGCCCTTTCTACTTCCCCATTAATACTTTCTCTCCCATGCATCGGATATGTTTGGTTGGGATGCAGCCCAACAGTGCTTTTGTCAACACTTCAGATACTGAGCTCAACTGAAAGTACAAGTAATCCAAACATGACTGACTGACTTGCTTTCTTCCTTTCTTTCTTTTTCCCTTTCTTTCTTTAATTCCTCTTGTTAGAATTGTATCTAGCAGGAGGCAGGAACATTGCCAAATTCTTGTATTTTTGCTCCATTATAGATAGACCCATGGACATGGAACTAGCTAAGCTAAATAATAATTTCTAAGTTTATAATTCTACAGAAGAGAGGCAGGCATATTTAGGAACAAATTTGTCCTGGATTTACCCAGTCTCTTGATTGCTTATAGCAAATTTATTCTGAGTTTTTGAGACACTCACAGATTCTGAAACTAACTCTGGGGCTTCATGATTTGCTACTCTGAGTTTGGTATTATCTCTGAGATTATAGGCTAGGATCCAAATACTTAAGGTTGAATCAAGAAGACTAGCCTGCTTGGAAACTATCTTCTAGGAGGCAGGTTGGCAAATGGGTCCTGGGAAAATTGTCTTTTAAGGCCTAGAAGGAAGAACAGCTGAGCTGGTCATGATTTAAAACATGTATATAGATGATCAAGATTCACTGTGTGACGACAGAGCAGCCTTCAAAGAACACTGCCCTGTATAAAACCATATATACTCACTAGGAGAAGAATACTTCTCTCTTCCTTCTCCCCATCCTTTCCTTTACCCACATTCAAATAATATGTACAGATTTTTAAAAAGTATTTTATATGTGTCTTTGCTAGAGGAGAAAGATTGGGAAATATAAAGGAGAGAATACAAAACAAACAAAAAATTCCAAGAGAAAGAACCCTGTTTATTTACAAACCAGAATGTCTTATTTGACCCACAGAGGTTTATGTTATTGTTGATTTTGGGTGTTTGGGGTCTACTGTTTTCTTTTAAGGAAATGGGAAGGAAATAGCCATTATCAGGCTTGGAGTTTCACTTTGTTTGATCTTGACTAGAAGTTATTATCTGAATCAAAATCTCACAAAACATGTGGACAAATTAGCCAGGGGCACTAAAAGAAGACTTTCAAATTTTAGTTCAGTTTTACCAGAGAACTACAAGTAGTGTTATAGTTGTTTTGTCCTAAAGCAGTTCCTTGAACAGTCTCACTTGACCGTGGAAACCACAGGAAGAGAGGAATCAAAACCTAAAGTTACTGAAAAGTTAAAAAAAAAAAAAAAAGAAAGAAAGGGGGCACTTATATAGTAAAAACCATATTTCCCATTCAAACTGTGCTGAGAACTGCTGGTGGGAAAAGTACTATTATGCTACACTGTCTTCTTCTTCTTCTTTTTTTTTTTTAAGAGATCTCGTTGTCTTTTATACTGTCAGCGCCCACTTTATAAAAATAAAGCTATTGCGAACTCGGCTGGCCGCGCTGTTCCTAACAGGATTATTAGCAGTGATTTGTCAGCCCCTGTGGTCTCAGTGGGCCCCCTTTCTGCGTGATTTCTAGCGGGTCTCGTCAATTATCAGTGCCGATGTCGCTCGCTGTTTGATCAGAAGAAGCATATGGTGCTGCTTGTGGGGCTCCGGGTAATCGCGGGAGGAAAAGAATAGGGGATCGGCGTTCCCGGGCAGGCACAGAAAGAGGGCTGGGGGCGCCCAGGGAGTTGCCGGGCTGGGGGCGCTCGTCTTTGTCGCGCAGATCCCCTGCTGGCTCGGCCGGGAGGGTTTCCGGCTGGTTTTTGTTGTTTTGGTTTTGTTTTCTAAGAGAGCAAGCTGTCTTAAGTGCTAACTCCACAAATTATAAATCGCGTGATAAGTAGGAAGAACAGAAAGTAAGCTCTTAGCCAACTTCTTCTTTTTAAAGAGAGCACTGGCGAAGACTCCCTCTGGGGTCCCCTTGGTGGCCGGCGGATCCCCTGTGGCTACTTTAAGGCGACTGTGCTTTCTGCAGCCCCCTCACCGTCTTCCAGAGCCCGGGCCCCTCCCCTCTCCCCTCTCCCCTCTGCTGTGGACTCGTGTGAGTTTATGGGGAGGAAGGGATGGACGATGTGTGAACTCTGGGCACATCATTTATTTCTCCAGCTACTGTTGAGCTCATAACTCACTGGCCGTCTCCACCGGTGAGTTGGACAGGGTCATCCGAACAGCTGGCTCCTAGGGATGAGGTTTTAATTTTGAGGATAGAGCAGCTTCAAAAATCCAAAACCCAGACACCGCCCTTTAAAATTTTAAACGATAACAACAACCCCTCACCCCCCGCCAAAATCCCAACATCTTTCAAAGGAGTGGAATCATCATAAGCGACAAAACCAGGCACAACCTGCAGAGGGTGCTAGATTTGGGTTCAGCTGTGTAGTGAAGACAGCGAGTAGACAAGACTGGGTCTGTGTGGCAGTGGGGGAAACTGGGTGCTTTCTGTGGAAGTAACCCTTTTTAGGAACGAGTAATGGAAAGAATTTGAAGATGTAGTTCATGTTTACATCTATCTTGATCCCATTCCAGAACATATAGGTCTTAAATTTTGTTCTAAGGATGGAGTAAAATATAGCTATTTCACCATGGTAAGCATTCTGTCACATATAACATGGGGATTTTGCAAGGTATATAATCTAAAATAATCATAAATCTGATGACATCTCAGTTATAGGCACAACAATGACTATAAAACGCCACCGTTTTGGTTCAGATTACATTTCATCTACAGTACTTATTAATATCAAAAGACTTAAATCAACAAACAGAAATCTTTCCATACTTATATCTGAAAAAATAAACAAATTCTTAAAATATAGCTAACCCCCCAATAGTTCCTATCTCCCCCCAGGTTCCTGTAGATTCCTTGTCTAGGGGCAAACTTCAACTTTCACTTATCTGAGTAGATAAAATTGAGCTCTTTAAAGGAAAATGAGAGATTGAGAACATAGGAACAGTATATGGGTGGCTGGAATAACTAAGAATAAAGCAATAGATCGGCGGCTTCATACTTTAAAAAAAAAAACGCAGGAAAGATTACTGTGAAATCATTAAAACTGCGTATCTCCCATTGGCAGCATATTCCATTCTGAAATAACTTTGCAAAGAAAAAACTTGAGAAATGTATGTCTTTAGTGTTACCAAAGCTAGAAAAGCAGGATAAAAAAGAGAGATGGTGTGCTTTTGTGTGCAAAATAAGACAAACTCAACCAAAAAGACATATCTATTTGTTATCCAAATATAATACAGTTTTGGCTGGGGGTGTAGTGGCTTGCTGAACAATCTTTGAAAGGATCAGACATGTTTTCAGATCTATAGCCAGTGGGAATCTTGGTAACATCACACTACCAATTCATTGTAAAGATGTCTTGGGAAAATAAAAATAATCACAGAATTGAAATTAGTAACTGTGCAGGATAGGGAGTCCCTACAAAGGCTGGAAGGACAAGAATGATTAAACAAACCTCCACAGACCCTTTCTATAATATTCACCTCAAGATTGAAATCCTTAATCGCCTTATATTTTTTTGAGGCCCAGAACTGAAAGAGAAAAAGAGGCCCCATTTCCCACGTGGATGGGTGATTTAAGGCTGTTTTTCTTGCTGCTCGGGGAAATGATTGAGCATTAGGTTTCCCTGTTTATTTTCTTACAGAAGTTTTTCTCATTTAAAAGCCTTTAAGCCCAGTTTACGCTCCACGCTGGTTTTCTCTGTTTAATTCCAGTTTTGATGTTGACTTAAAATGTAGAGTGCAGAACTAAACTCCATACAGAGCATTTGCAAGGCAGATTTATGTGCTAGAAATTGTAGATCAGATCAATGAAAAATATACTTTTTTTTTTCTTTAAAGGGAGTAGTCACTAATAAAAACAATCACAACAGCAAAACAGGGCATTATAAGCTATAGCAAGTTGCTTTTAAGCAGGGTACAATCACACACCTGAAGCTAAAATCACACTAAATTTCCAGAGGACAAATATGATTTCTAGGGGAGTTATTTTTCAAACCTGAAGCTTGGAGCTTTTGCAGACACATAAGTGGACACAATTCGAGCCCACGGATTCTGGCTGCATTTCTCTATGTCGGCCCAGGTATTTCTCAAGAGAATGAGGTTTGGAGCCAACTAACACCTTATGATGTTAGCTGTCCACCCATTGCCGGTCTCTGATTCAAGGAATTTTAAATTTTGCATGGGGGGAGGACAACCGTCAAGTATTTAGCAAGGGGGCTGGCTATTTAGTACTAAAACACTGTTCGAGAAGCGCGGAGCAAACTTTCTGCATGGAGTCCCCATCCGGGAGGCGGTCCGGTGCGGAGTCGCTCTTCCTTGGTGGCTCGGGACAGACTGGAGACAGAGACCTTGTAGAAACCTCTGCCGCGCTCGGGTACGCAACGAAGCACGCAGCGGGGAGAAGCCTGTATGCTGCTACTTGCAGGCCAGGTTGGCGCGGTGAGGCCCATTCTGTTCCGGCCGCGGGGGGCCGAAGCCGAGGGGGCGCCAGCTGGAATCTCCGCACGGTCCAGACTAGGTCTCTACCCTCCAAGGTTCGAGGACGTTCCAGCTCGCCTGCCCAAGCAGAGGCCGGGCCGGTGCGGCCGTGCTCCCTCTGTTATTCGTGCTGCCCGTGCCACTGCCCCAAGGTCGGTCTGTTTAAACCCGAAGTCAAGATCCTGCCAGAGCGGACCGTAGTGCGGCGGTCGAGTCTGGCCGCAAAATGGAACACAAGCCTGACACGCCTGAACAGCGGGGCAACCCCGTCCGCCCACCCGCGCCTGCCTTTGGGGCGATGGCATTGCCCCTCCCGGCCACTTTTGAAGACCTGGAGCCCTGGGGAGACACCACTTGACGTTTTTCAGTGTCACGCAGGCATTGTTGTCAACCCCGAGTGCATTTTCGTCCCACAGTTTACTGAAACCCTTTAGCTCCTGTTCCTTCGCTGCAGCCTATGACGCCGAAGGCCAGCTTGGCTGGCCTGCTCCATTCCAACTTGGAAGCCCTAGCTCCAGGGCCAGAGCTCAGCAAGGGTGCAGAGACAATCAATGCTGTGACCATCAGTCTCCACCCCAGATTTATAACTAACATTAGCGGATTCCCGGGGCGCGGCCAGGGGTCTCAGAGGCGCGCATGGGAGAGCACGGCACTCACTGCCATTGCGGATTGCAGAACACACAGGGGAGTTCGGGACACACACACGGTAGGGTCCTGGCTGCTGCGCGGCACAAAGCCCGACCTGGCGCTGGATCCTCGCGCTCAGGAGGTTGGCCACACCCTCCAGGTGGCCGGAGGGGGCCTCAAGCGGGGAGGGTCACAGCGCCCGAGGCTTGAGGGTGGGTATGCCTAGACACAGGAAGCAACCTTCTATCCAGTGACCACTCCTGGCGGTCTAAGGGCTTGTCTAAAGGCCCCCAATCTCCGTCCCTCTCTTCCTCAGTGAGCACAGCTTCTGAGGCCCCAGAAGCCCTAACAGGAAGACCCATAAGTTGCTGGACAGGGGTGGTGGAAGGAGCCCAGGTGGCTGAGACAAGTCCCCCCCGGGACCCTATGTTAGGAGCAGAGTTTGGAAGGGCTTTTCCCACTTCAGTCACCAAGTTGTGGTCAGATCCTGGGACAGCTCTTCCAGTCCCCTTCCAATTCCTATACTGCCTAAAAGGTATATCAGGATCTGCAGTCAGATGAAGCTTTCTGGGAACTACTATAAGGAGGACACATTTCTACTGAGATATAGTTTATTTATTAAAGAAAAAGGGAAAAGAACAGTAGACCAAGCTCTTCTCTTCCTCCTCTTCCTGTCTGAGTGAAGGAGGCACTGATGCCAGGTCTGTAATCTATATTTTGTCAAGGGCATGAAATTCATTCCGAAGGAAAAGCTCGATCAATTTATTTTTGCTGCTTGTAATAACACAGCTGGATGATGCTTTGAGCTCACGCTAGACTGGGGCTCATCATTCATTCGCCAAGAACGGGCCTAAATTGTGCCTGTGGGATTAGGTCAATTTTAGTGGATCTACTTCGCCTCATTTGGTTACTAATTGGTTTCTTGTTTTATAAATCGAAATCTCATTTTCAGGAAATTACAAAACCCGTGCAGTCAGTCCATTGAGGTAATCCTTGGGTCAGGGGGTATTTAAATGGAAATGCCTCAACCGAGCACTGAGGGTAAGAGTGAAACTTCGCCCGGGGTTTTCACATGAAATGTGAGCTAGCCCTTTAGATCCATAATAGATACATCCCTTCTAATACTACTTATGTAAATATGATAAACCAGACTTTAAGGAAAGAGCGGGGAGGGGAGAAGCAAAATTTATCTGCTAAGGTTAATGTGGCATATCTTGGAAATCTTCCAAAATAGATTATGTTTTCCTTTGTCTTCGGCCACTTTAGCTGGGGAAAATCCTTTTGTCTAAAACCCGATTTAGTTATCGCCTCCCTCGCAGAGCTCCTTTTCTCCTTTGCAAAACCCCGTTCCCTCGGCCTCACCGAATTACAAGAGAATCTTTAGATCTTGTTCCCACTGTAATCCTGCCGCAAAGGGAGCTGGTTTCCTCCTCATTTTAAACAGACAATCAAAGGATTTGTGAATTTTCTGCGGTAGGTCAAGTGCAGAAACGAAATCTCAGCTTACCCCCCTCGCCAACTGAAATTGGGTGCGGGAGCGCGTCACCGCGGGCAGGAGGTGAGGGGGTCTGGGGAGAGGGGTCCCTGGCCCACTGCAGGATTTTCGGGAGGCCCAACCCTTGACCCGGGGCTTCCGAAGGTGTTCTGGGAGGGCTGAAGGGCGAGCTCAGCCCTAGGATTAGGTCAGGAAAGCCTGGCAGGTAGAGGAAGGCAGCCAGTGCCTTATAAAACATTAACCCAGACCAAACCGTGTGGCGGCGAGTTCAACCGCAAACATAGAGGAGGCAATGCTCCGTGAAAGCAAAAGGTTCCCTAAAAGGTGTGGGGGTAGGGGCAGGGGAGGGCGAGGGAGGCCCCTGTTAACCTGCGCCAGGCGGGCTGTTTAGTAACCTGCGGGGAAGTCTTATTTTCCCCTCGTAGGCGCATACTAATGAGGCCGCAACCCGAGACAACAAACAGCAGAGGCTGGCGCTGCGGTTCGGAACCAGTACTTAACCCTGAGCCCAGCTCGGGGATTTTCAAATGATTCGGGTCGGGAGGCCGTTCCCGGGCTGTTTCCAGCCGACTTGGGAGAACTTCACCATTTTAGAATAAAGACGTTTGCTGGCCCCAAGCGCAGGCTTCGCACCCTTCCGGAAGACCAGATTCCAGACGCGAGGAGGCCTCTGCCTGCTCCCCGGGCGCCGGGAGCGCCCCGGCCCTTCGCCCCCGCGCAGCCTGGCGCTTCCAGGCCTCGGCCGGGCCCGGGTGCCCACCGGCCAGCGCCACCCGCGTCCGCGGCTCTCCCAGCAGGTTCTTTTCCCTTTCCCCCAGTTTGGCCTCCTCAGCCAACAACCCCCATCTCCCTTTCCGCCACTTTTGTGTGTGTGTGTGTGTGTGTGTGTGTGCGCGCGCAACGATGAGAAAAATGAACGCGTCGTGCCGGAAAACCAGGCTGGATAGCTTGGCCGAGACCCAAGCAGCGAAGGGAAGGTGACACGGCGGAGGGGTGGGTACAGGTGGCTGTGGCGGAGGCTCTCCTAAACAGTCCAGGAGGACCAAAGCATCTGGGCCGTGGTGTCACTCCTGGGAGGGAAACTGGGGCGGGCTAAAGAGGCAGGAGGGATTGACGAGAGGCGAGGGAGGGAGAGGAGTCCGGCGGCGGGCGGGGAGCATCAGTGTTTGCAGAGCGGTGGGGAAATCGTTAGATTTATTTAGATGTGCAAACACCCAGAAAGACCCGATTCGGGCTTAAGGGGCGCTCCTGGTTACTCGTTACCAGGGTTTTGATCGCTTGCTTAGGAAGCAGCTCCTGGCCAACACATTTTAAGAGTCCAACTCCATGTTTTATTCCGAAAGATCCGCCCTCACCCCCATATTACAATGTGAGTGTGTCTGTCACTGTGTACTTCATGGTGATTTGTACTTTAATGCAGCAAATCAGTAAATCACCCCTCTTTTTGTCATGTTAAACCTTGTTTATTGGTGGAAGAATAAAAGAGTTTAACTACCTAGTAAAATTAATTTCAGCAGCAACACTGTTAAAAAAAATATTACCTGTAAGTAGTTACAGGTAGTATAACCTCTGTCTTAAGTTTCCTCTGCCTTCTTTTTTTTTTTTTTTCATTTTCTTTCTGCAAACAGGTACTATAGCAGATTCCGTATTAATTTTTTAAAACATCAGCCATGGGTATGCAGAGAATTGTATTTTTTTAGGCATCATCGGAGAAATGATTTCTGGCAAAGCCTGGAAAGATCTTAACGTGGTAGCATCCAGGAGAGAAAGGGGCTGTCTTTGTTAATAGATGGTGCCTGGGAAGTAGAGAAACTGAATGATTGTCTATATCCAATAGGGAACAGGAAATATTGCTTAAGACGGTATAAGCACTTGAAAGCAACTTCAAAAAAAGGGTATACTTTTTTTTTTTTTTTTTTTGAAAGGCAAGGTTAGGATGTGTAAATCGAGGGCTGGCTCAGGGTGGGAAGAAGGGGAAGCAGAGGAAGAAGGATTGTTCAGGGATGTTGGTGCTGGGAACCATCGGCAAGCAAACGGATTTCTACCGAGGGAATCGAAGTCAGGGGGCTAGGGGAGGAAAATGGCTGGAGAGCCTGGCAGCCAATGAGAAAGCCCACCAAGGACCAGCTGGACCCTGCTCTAAGCCTCAGGTATTCGCTCCTGGCACTTGCTGGATGTTCGGACACACTAGGCCTCCTGATAAGGAAGATGATGACACTTTGGGAGAGAAACAGTGTCCCTCACCCCTCTAACCACACTAGTGAACCTATGCAAAAGTTAACCGCGGGGATTCGGTGTCCGCCCCTTCTGGACACAGGCGGTCCTCAAATTCAGCCACTTGGGGTACTGCCAGGAGGGGCTCTCAGCCAGGGCCCTGCCCTCCCGGAGAAACCGACGCCTTAGAGTCTGACCTCTAAGCGGTCCTTTATAAGTCGAGAGGGCGGGCCGAAATTTACCCGCTTGCGTCCTAGGAGGTCCCGGTGCGGTTGATCTCCGAGGGTATCGGGTCGTGTGTGCGAACTTGGGGGGAGTGTGACAATAACGGAGAGATTAGACTCAAATTGCTAGCCAGGTCGGAGTCCCATCGCTAAAGGTTGTCTCTTTGTCTCTACAGGACTCGGCGAGGCGTGGGGCCACTCGAGTCGCACCAGCCCTTTGGACAACGTGGGCAGAGAACTGGGCTCCCATTTGCTCCAGGTAGTGGCGTGTCAGCACACAGGTTTTGAGGGCTCAGGTGCCTGGCCCCGCACTGGGCTTCTTGATCTTTAGGGAAATGGGATGGGTCCCAGACGTGGCCTTCTTGCAGTCCCTACAGCTCCTTCCAAAATTAAAACGTTGAGCTCTTAACCTCATTGGGTGAGGATGGCACCTCTCCAGGCAGAGAGGGAGGCAAGGTGACAATGAGCACGCTAGGTTTAGAAGGGAGTCCCTCAAGGTCCCAAACCAGGATGGCTGAACTGAGGGAGGTGGCCATTTGACACCATTCCGCCAAAAGAACCGAGCACGCTGGGCCAAGCTGCAAAACCACCAGAAATGAAGGATTTACACAGGAATAACGGGAATCTGGTAGAAACGCCCAGCAGTGCTTTCAGTCCACACATTCCAGATCCAGCTGCGTCTGCAACTCTTTCGTCTCCTCCCTGTAGCTTGCGAGCTCCCTCCTCTCTCTCCATGAGATCTCACCCCAGGCCAGCCCAGCCCGCGTACAGACCCTAGCCTACAGACATACAGCTCCCCAGGTAATGAGTTTACCCAATGTGGAGGCGCCCATTACAGCGTTGTTTGCAGTGTACACCGTTTTAAATTGCCCGTTGCCCGTTTAAGTCGCATAGCAAATATTTAAAATAGCAAAACTCCCTGTGGCATTTTTAGGCTCGACACTTGTCTCCCACCCTCTACCCCCTTATCATTATCCATGTCCACCGCCAGCTCCTCATGTGGGAGCCTCAGACCCAAATAGCACCGTGAGACTCTGAGCGGCTTCTTCCCCGTGGGCCGGGCAGGACCCGCATCTCATGTCTTCCCCGTCCCGCTGCTGCTACTTTGTCCCCCTCACCCCCCACCCCAGTCCTGGAGACAAAAGAGATTCTAGTGCCACAGAGCACAGAAAGGCCAGTGTAAGCATTCCCTCACAGGCCTGGCCTGTGGCCTCCAAACCTCTGAATTAAATAGAAAGGCCTTGTCAGTCTCCTTTCTCAGAGACACCTTCATCAGTTGTTGCTCAACAACACACTCCCGCCATCTTTCCATGCTCCCCTCTAATGTCCCTCATCAAAGTAAAGGAAAGAACAAAACCCAAACAATCTTCCACTCCTTCCAGTTCTTGCCCCGTCTTTTCCCTCTCCATCCCACACTTCCGAAAGAACTTAATTATCCTCTCAGTTTCCTCACTCACCTTGCTCCCCTCACTTCCACACCCCTGCAGTCTGGCATCTCTCCTAACTGTTGTGCTCTCCCAGGCTCTATCACCTTTTGATATCAGCATAAGGATGCTCATCTCTTATCCTGCCTGACTTTGTTTATTCCACAAATATAGGAGGGCCAAGTATGTGCCAGACAGAAAGTCCTGCCCACATGGAGTTTACATTCCAAGGCCAGCAGCCTTGCCAACCCAGACAGGGACATGACGTAGTATAACAGGTGCTGTGGAGAAAAGTAAGAAGGGGAGGGAGGGGCTGGGTTTGAGTAGTACCACTTAAAATGCGGGCATTGCAGAGGACCTCACTGAAAAGAGAACCTCTGGGGAAATCCCTGACAGAGGCGACACTGCTTACTCAACATTCACTCTCTCCCTTGGCTTCTAAAGTAGCACAATTTCCTAGATTCTTCTCCCTCTCTGCTTGCTCCTCTGGTTTCCCCACTGCTCTCTGGCTACAAATGCTGGCATTTCTCCAAAGTTCCACCTCTGTTTCTCCTCTCACAGCTTCAAGGCCTCAGGGTAATCTCAGCCAACACCATCACCTCAACTTCTTTCCCACATTTGCATGACTCCAGCTGGTTTTCAGGCTAGACACCCTTCTGGAGCTCCAGACCGTTCTCTCTTACTGCCAACTGGATATCTGCATCAACCTGAAGTTTAGCATCTCCAAGACAAGGATTCATTTCTTCCCTCCTCCAGTCTTCCACTCATAGAAAAACTCACCATGCTTCCCTAAATTTTCAATCTGGGCTTATGGTGTTAGCCTCTATTCAATGACCTTGAAGTCACTCTAAGCTTCTCTTTCTGCCACTATTAAATTCCACAACTAGAACCATCTTTGACTTAAACTCTCCCTCTTCCTCATCTGCCTGTGACCACCCAACTTTAGGGTCAACCACCTCTGAAATCTTCATCCCCACTTTTTCCTCCTATAGATCACTGTCCACATTCTGCCATTAAAAATCAAAACAAAATGAAATATAAACACTAGTGTGTGCACGCACACACCCCTAAGCATGCTATTTCCCCTCCTTACCTGCTTAGAAACTGCTGGAAACCTGATGCCTACAGGAACATCTCTGAATTCCTCTGATCGATATCTCAAACTCTCCAAAAACCCGGCACTGGTGTACTTTCTTAGCCCATCTCTGGCACACCAAGTCCCTCATGCCTGAGTACACCAGATACTCCCTCCTGCCCCCCAATCCCTGTCAAATCATTCCTTCTACCTAGGATACCCTTTCTCTCATCTCCAGTTCAAACGTCCACTTCAAGGCTCTGTCAAAGAGTTCCTCTGAGGCCCTCTGATTCTCCCCCAGGCCTCTGGTCACTCAGCCTCTGGGCCCCTATAGCCCTGTCTCTTTAGCTGTGCTGCCATCATGTCTGTCTTAGCGGGTCACTGCTGCTGGACTTCCAGCAATTTGAGAGCAGAATCTGACGCATCCTTATGTCCCCATTGCCCGGACTAAAGCCTCATTCACAGAGATAGGGGGATAGGAAAAGTCTAGCATAGGAGTTTCTTTCACGGAAAGTCTGTCAGTTTGATGCATCAATGTAAACACACACATATGTGAACACTATACCACTACTCTTACAGACTTGCTGCCTGGAAAGCCTCTCATTTCCTAAACCCCTTTTCCCAGATTCTTTCTGGAGCTACTAGGCAGCTGCCTTCTTTCTGTCTACAAACTTTTCAGACTACCAGCCCTTCCATATGGCTCAGTGCCCATTTCCCAAGCCCTGCTGGTACTCTTTCCATTATAGGATGCTGCCATTATGGAGTCCTCCAAGGCTGACACAGGAAACCTTTCATTCTTTCAGTGATCATCCAAGAACATCCCCAAGAACCTACCCACCTCTTATTGTAGGCTGTGGTCCCTGTCCCCTATGTGTGTGTGTGTGTGTGTGTGTGTGTGTGTGATAGATATCCATTATATCCATATAGATATAGATATCCATTTTGGTGGATCCTGAGTCTTGGAGGGCAGTAGTCTTGACTGCTCCTTCCTCCGGGCGTCTCCCAGTGGGCCACATATCCCAGATGCTTACATATTTGGATGAACAAGAGAGGGGCTCTTACGGCAGGTATTCTATGCCTTATGTCCTACCAGCTTCTCTACCCTCTCTGTCCACTCTTCTGGCTGAACATCTCTCGTGTTCAGCCCCATGGCCCAGGGGGCTGACCATTCAACTCTGTTTCTATCTCCCTAGACCCTGGATGGCTTCATCTTTGTGGTGGCCCCAGATGGGAAGATCATGTACATCTCAGAGACAGCCTCAGTCCACCTGGGTCTTTCTCAGGTAGGTGAGTGGTCCATACCTCCAGCCTTCCATGTTTATACTGAGAGCTGGAGACCCACAGTAAGGGTCGGGGTGCGTTCCCAAAGCTCTTATATGTGCATTTCTGGGACTGGAAACATCTCAGCTGGCAGATCTACGTCTCCTTTTTCCTCTACTTCCCTATTCTCACCCCTTATTCTGTTACCTTTTAGAGTTCCTACCATAAGTCAAACACCATGGGTGGCGGTTGCTTACTAAAGTCTAAAAATGTCTAAAAAAGTCTAAAGATGTGTTCACTTGAACATTGTCAGAGAACTACTACTGCTAGTACTACTATTACTGTAATTACTATTACAGTAATGAGGAAGCTGAGACTTAGATAGACTGCAATAGGTAGCCAACCACACAACTGGGTTAAAACTCAGGGCTGTCCCTGAAGCTTTCCCTCCTGTCCTCACAGCCCTGTAGACACCCTGGTCCAATCTTCTAGCCCTGCATGGGCATTCCTCCAACTCGGAGAAGCTGATACCCCCCTCTTTACAGGTAGAGCTGACTGGGAACAGCATTTACGAATACATCCACCCCGCGGACCACGACGAGATGACCGCGGTGCTCACGGCCCATCAGCCCTACCACTCTCACTTCGTCCAGGGTAAGCGGCGCGAGCCTCTGACACTTGGGCCCATCTCCCTTGGCTTGTGGCTTTTCCCCCCTTAGGCAAGGCAAGGGCGGGGGCAGGGACTGGGTCGCGGCACCACCCATCTCCCTGGCTCACAGCCTGCCCCTCCCTCCGCTCCTCTCTCCCAGAGTATGAGATCGAGCGCTCCTTCTTCCTGAGGATGAAGTGCGTCTTGGCCAAGAGGAACGCGGGCCTCACGTGCGGTGGCTACAAAGTGCGTGGCTGAGAGGGACGGTCCGACCCGCGTGTAGGGGAAAAGGGCAGGACAAGAGGAGCTTGCGGCGTGGGAGGGACATTGCTGCGTCCCCGACTGCCCCGACGGCATCCCCACCCCCGCACGCGTCGCAGCGCTGCCTGCCCGGGAACACCTGGAGAGTTGTTGTCATTTGTGAACACTTGGGGGCTACTAAGTTTTAAGACTTAGTTTCACTGTGTCCGGTTAAGGCCGGGCCGCTGGGACTCTTAATCTGGGGCTTAAAATGGGCTTTAGGGGTGTGCAAAGCGTCTGAAATGGTGGGTCATTTTTGCGGATTCTAGAGTTTACGCACAGCGTCAGATTCCGACCCCAAGGGGTTACGAACCAGAGCTTTAGCTCGAATCCATGGTTCTCCGGTTCGGTGAGATGAAGCACGATTAGAATGCAGGTTCCAGAGCCCCACTATACGCTTTTGAGGAGTTCGGGTCGGCAGGTGTTGCCAGGCCTCTGCATTTTTACAGGCTCTCGGGTGGATTCTGTGGGGGCAGGACAGTCATTTCCTTGAGACGCTGGAGCTCCAATAACTTTGGACCTCTCAGTGCGGGGGCGAGGCCCACCCGGCCTTTGTGGCCCCGGGGGGTCGCCAAGTATTTCAATCCCTTACCCACCTTTTTGGAGACGTTTCCGGGTTGGGGCTGAGTCTCTCCCCCACCTTTCACCCTCCGCTGCAGGTCATTCACTGCAGCGGCTACCTGAAGATCCGCCAGTACAGCCTGGACATGTCCCCCTTCGATGGCTGCTACCAGAACGTGGGCCTGGTGGCCGTGGGCCACTCGCTGCCTCCCAGCGCCGTCACGGAGATCAAGCTGCACAGCAATATGTTCATGTTCCGCGCCAGCCTGGACATGAAGCTCATCTTTCTGGACTCCAGGTGGGGGGCCGAGGCGGGAAAGGATCACGCTAGCGGGAGAGGGGTCTTGCTCAGTGACTGAGAGCTCTTCCTCGACCTTCTGAGCCCATTTTGCAGACGGGGAGACTCACGCGGCCCTGCGGAGGGGGGCGGGCGCCCAGGTCTGAGATGGCTGTCCGGGGCGGGGGTGGGGGGGCATCCCGGCGCTCTGAGCTCATCCGCGAGGACTGCTCTCGGCAGAGTGGCGGAGCTGACGGGGTACGAACCTCAGGACCTAATCGAGAAGACTCTGTACCACCACGTGCACGGCTGCGACACCTTCCACCTGCGCTGCGCCCATCACCTGCGTAAGGCACCGCTGTTGCCCGCACGGGTCTAAGCCCCGCGCGTCGCGGGGAGGGGAGAGGGCGTGATTTCAGTCCGCAGTGAGCAGAAGGGTGGGAGCCCTGCTCGCGGGGTGGTGGTGCGAGGCCCTTGCCAGGGAGCGGCTGCTCCAAAGCTGAGACCAACCTTGTTTCTCTCATGTCCGCGGGAAGAGTTTCCGAGTTTCTGGGTAAATTTCCCCCAGGAGGGGTTTTATGCTTCCCCTCCTGCCCGCTGCACACCTCACTGAAGACAGGAATAAAAACTGAAGCTAGCCCACTTGACTCAAGTGCACCGACCTGCTTCGGCTTTTGTTAGAGCTTTGCTTTGAACTTAATTTCGAGGAACAGGGACCCTGAGTCTCTGAGTTCAGCTGCCCAGACCCCACCTTCCTTAGTTAGAAAGCTGAAAGGGGAAATCCCCCAATTTTAAGCGTCCCCCACCCCTTTGCCAATCGTTAGGGACTGGAGGACGTGATGCAAAGTAACAGAACAATCTATTCCTTTGGGAATGTAGGGGTTGTCTCTCCCTCCTGCCTGGGCACGATTAGGGCCCAGAGGGACCCGCACTCCCACCGCCAGGGGTTGCATTTGGGCCGGATTAGCAGCTGATTCTTCACTCCCAGCAGCCTTTTGTCTCTCCCATCAGTGCTCGTGAAGGGGCAGGTGACCACCAAGTACTACAGGTTCCTGGCGAAGCACGGTGGCTGGGTATGGGTGCAGAGCTATGCGACCATCGTCCACAACAGCCGCTCCTCCAGGCCACACTGTATCGTCAGCGTCAACTATGTCCTCACGTGAGTGCAAATCTGGAACACTTCGCCCACTCCAGGCAACCCTGGTCTCCAAGAGGGTGGTGGGCACTGCGGGTTAGAGGAGACTGGGGTCCACTGGGGCGCAGGCAGGTTCTGACCCCACAGCAGGCTGTGCTGGGAGGCGGCAGCTGGAGCACGTTTATCTTTACAAAGTTATATTCCAAGGAAAGATTTAGGAGTTTTTCCATCTACAGTCTATATTTGCTTCCTGCTCCCTCTCTCTCTTTTAACCTTTTAAGCGAACTCTGCATTAAATAAAACTTAATGCGGCAGAAAGAAAAAAGAGGGAGAGAGAGAGGAAAGGGTCCGACGTACGGAGCCATTTATGGTTAACAAACAGGACATCTGGTTCACTTTTTCAAATCTGGGTTTGAAGTTCTTAATTTTAACCAGAGACTCCAAAGTTAAGAGTTCTGAGAGAACGATTCTTCCGTTGAAACGCAATGGGGGTTTAAGTGACCAGGCGGGTGTGAATTTAACCTCCAGAAAGCAAAGGGACCCAGGCTAATGCCACGAGTCTTGGCGGGTGCCCAGGCCCCACACGTTCTGGGACCGTCTCACGAGGTGAGGAGCTGGCCTCGGAGTGCCAGCAACGGGCACAGTTGACTGGGCTGGACGGCCTTGGTGGCGGCAATGGAACCTTATTCTTTCTAGAAACAATAATTATTTCTGGTCCGCGGTGTGGCCCGGCAGGCTGATCACGTGGCCTGGTGTGCGGCTTGTGAAGAAAGCGCCTTCTGTATAATGTTTGTGAAGTTGAATTGCTCAGGTTTGAAGCCTTTATGAAGAGCCCTTTTGTGTGCACAGTTTCTGGGTTTTTTTGGGTAGTCACTGAAATTCTTGTGATTTTAGGGGACCTCAGGAGTTATTTACTCTGGAAGCATTGACACACCCAGCGCTTAGTAGAAATGCTATTTTCTCATTGGGAAGTTAGTTAAGGGTTTCTGTTTGGAATCACACTATACTAATAGGCCACGAGGACTCTCCACTCATTCTACCTCGTTTTAAATCACCAAATTAAAAATGTAGTGCTTGAAAATATGGTGCTTGGAAATAGACTATTTACTCTGTGGCCTGTTTAATAAGAAATTTTAATTCAATAGACTTCAGAAATGACTTTGGTTTAAATGAGGATTCAGTATTCAAGAATAATAACTGGTTATTAAGAGGAATCTTTTTATTCCTTTCATTTAATAAATGGCATTAAAATAAATACTGTTGGGTTTTTGTAGTAGCAAGAAAGCTGTGGATTTTAATACAGAGCCGAAAACATACCAATATTTTGGGTATCATGAAATAAAACCGTCTATTTTATGAATGCATTTTTTATATTATCAAAGTACACATAAGGGAAAATGGCAAAGCATAATTCATAAAATAAGCCACTCTGTGAAGCAAAAGTATTAAGGAGTGAAAAATTATGTCTGCTTACCATGGAAAGGAAATGGACATTCTTTAAGAAGGTGCTTTGTATGGCTGAGACATCACAATTCTTATACATGCACTCTGTTCTCTGGTGGGTGCCCGTGGTTAGTAATCATTTTTTATCAAACAGCAGGGTATATAGTCACACAGACCCACATAAATGATCAGAATGCAAGTTAGACCTCCCAAAGGGTAAGCTTAATTTATGTTTGGAGTCATTTTGAAATATTCTGTTTTGTTTCCCAGTGGATAAGTGTACTTCCTTTCCTCTGTTGACTCTGTCCTTCTTCAGTTCACACACTTCTCCAGAGCTGCAGGATTAGGCTACCAACTTTATATCAGATTAAAAAGATGTAATGAGGATAAATGATTTTCAGAAGGAAAAATAGCATGGCTCATATTTTTCTCAATGTTTTATACCTCGGAATGAAAATGGAAATAAACACACAGAAGCACGCAAGATGAAAAGCTGAAATTGATTACCCTTTTATGAGCCTCAACTCCAATCCTTTGTATAAAAATTCTTAAGACAATTTTTATAGCTGCAAATGTGGAAACTGCCTTAGACGAAATGTCATCAAGTGGCTCTGTGTGTGTTGACAGGATTTTCATAATGAACAGGTTGCAGTTTGTTTGATGTGTATATCACACATCTGGCTGGAAGTTACTAATTTACATTGTCTTAGCAAATTAAATAGATGGCTATTGATTCTCTATGGTAGCAGTGAACTACCACATACATTTGTTCTCAAGGCTAGTTCTCTTTGCAGCCTGAGAATGATAAGTGAATTCTTTCCAAATATATTACCTCAAACAATGTACTTAAAACCACAATTGGGCAGGCCAGATGTTTTCCCAATTTAGACATGTTAGTAGCATACATTTTTCAGGGATTGTCGTATCATGAAAGTAGAGAGAATTTTAAATAAGCATTGGTTAAATGAAGGAGTGACACTGATGGAAGCTGAATTCATAAGAAACTCATTTTTTCAAATTTCCTGATGGCCAATTTATTGTTGAAGTTAAAACATGCCTAGAAATACTCATCATTATTATCTGACAAAAGTGATGATGAATAGAAATATTCAGTAACCTTGTTCTAATAAGCAGCCGCATCTGCGAATACAGGCATTTTAGAGGCTGAGGTAACCGTCTTTGTATGACCATCACACACGTGTTGGTGTTCTGAAAATCTACAGAGGAAAGGGAGAGGACACTATGATTAAATTTTTAAAAACTCTCTTAGTTTTTCTCTGGGTGCTTGAGGGTCCCTAAAGCTTATACAGCTCTTCATTAAAACTCAGAAACAAAAACAAAAACAAAAGTCTTCTCTCAAACCAAAAGACTGACCAGTTTGTGATTTTCTGTAAGACACACATACCTGTTAGCTTTATGTTCCACATTGGAAAAAAAAAATCATTCTTACAGGTCTTGAGTGCCCATAGGCTTTGAAATAAGTGTTCAGTAGGACAGGCCACTCTCCCTGATTATTTTCAGGAGGGTAGATGAATGGAGATACTGTCTAGTAACACTGAATGTTGGGGAAAGTCCAGACAAGTATGAAGAGTATAAGGAATTCTGTGTAAAAACTGAGTAATTTTCTTAAATTCATATTTCCTTGGGTTTGTTTAATTAGTAGTACTAAATATTCATAGCCAGTTCAGATGGAAAACATTAGTACTCAATGTGAAGAAAATTGAAATTGTAGAACACCCAATAAACTATGAAAAGTAATTTCTAGAAAAATTAAGAAGAATCTTGATTCTTTTTAGGTTATTAAACTTCATATGTTATAAAGATAAAACTTTAAAAATCTACTTTTAAGGATAAATCGTAGAAGTATAAAAATCGCATTTTAAAATGTTTAAGGACATCAATTTTTCAAACATACAGAAAAATTGAGAGATGAGTACAGTGAATACCCACACATCGTCTATAATATAAGCCAATTTTTGTTTTATCTCCTTTTCTATCTATATGTACGTCTATCTGTATGTGCATTTTTTTCCACTAAATTATTTCAAAGTAAGCCACAGACATCATGATTCTTCATCTTAAATAACATCCTCTTACATAGTCACTGTACCATTTATAGCGGCACATGTGTGTAGAAGGTTACAAAAATGATCATGAGATCTAGTTTACTGATGCCATTAAAAACAATCTGTCACTGACATTCATCAAGTACTCACTGATATATGACCTCAGTAGGTTGACTGATAGTTGGTGTTTTGTGAGGGGACTTCCGTGAGATATAGTTATAAATGCTAGTGTATTTTAAATTAGACTTCTAGTGAGAATTATAAGTTAATACAATTCTGACATTGTTCTCTGGAAAGTAAAAGAGAGAGATTTTGAGAGTTATTTTGGTAACTTGGGAATCACAGACTTAATATCTTTAACCATTTTTTGTTGGTGAGGGAGGCTTCTCTGCTTATATCCTAAGTTTAGGATTGAACGTTGTTTTAGTGGAAAATCTCACAAACTGCTTTAGAGTGATTCATCGAACACATAGGAATTTTCTATGTTAAAATTTCTATTTCAGTGTTATAAAAAGCAGAACAAATAGACAATTTGAATTAGTGGTCTATGCAACACTACCTGCTAAGTAATCCTTTGCA
This sequence comes from Mustela nivalis, assembly GCF_964662115.1. NCBI lineage: Eukaryota > Metazoa > Chordata > Mammalia > Carnivora > Mustelidae > Mustela > Mustela nivalis. The sequence goes on from NC_139024.1 coordinate 30,488,787, forward strand.
TTTATAGAAAAGTTTGGGCAAAATGCCAAAGGAGACATAACTTCCTTCATGTAAAAGAAAAAAAAAAAAGGGTCTCTACATTGTAATTATTGCAGGTCCAATATGCTAGTGTATTTTAGTGTATTTTGCTTTTCTTTTTATAAAACATCTGTAGTTCCCACATTTATTTATTCATTTATTTAAAAAATATTTTATCTTTTTAGTTACCACATTTAAAAAGGGTCTTTAAGTATTAACATATTCTGTGACTATAAAGCCTTATGTATAAATTTATCACAAGGCAGCAGATGTTAAAATATGTTCATGTTAGTTTGCTCTTTCAAGTGTATTAATAGTGCTGAGTGAAGTTTGACATTTAAATTAAAAATTATTTTTTTATTAATTTAAATTGTTATTACTACTAGGAAAGTTTAGAAAATGCTTTTTAAAAACTTGACCAATAATATATAAAGTTATAGAAATAGATTTTATTTCTCTGGTTAACAAAACCATTTTTTATATTATAAATAATGTCAAATGAAGTGCCTTTTGACTTAACAAGCCATAGCAAAATATAAAATAATTTACTCTCATGCTTTGGATTTGTGGAGCACTTGTTGCTTAGATTTAATTTTTTGATCATTAAAAATAATAATCATGCTCTAATGTATACCCGTAAATTAGATTGATCCTTAATTGTGTTTAATCTTTATTATAATAATATTGAACATCAAAGCCCCAGTTGTCCTTTTTAAATGATCTTTTAAGTAAGTGATTACAGAAATGAATTGAAGACACATTTGTATAAATGGTAATTTTTAACAGTAAAAACTATTAATAGTAATTAATAGTGATTTTATAACTACTAAAACACTTTATTAAAAGAAAGTGCTCGGGGATTTAGTCTGTTTTATAGTTCATACCACCAGTACTCACTTAAATAATGTTATCCGTCATATCCTTTCTACTTATTGTAATTTTTTAATCAAAATGATCTGTATTTAGTTTTGAATTCATCATTTATGTATGAATTTTGTATTATTATTATTATTACAAATGCTGAATATAGCATAATTACAAAAGCTGAGTATTTCTTTCAAAGAACTGTCACATTCATTACCTAGTTTGCTCCTTTGATAGCTCTGTATGAGGGTGAGGGCAGGGATTTTCTAGGTGAGGAAACTGACATCAGATATGCCAATAAGTGGGGAAGCCAGGATTAAAGCCTGGGGTATTGACTCCTACTGTATGCCAGGTTTCTCTGTATGAAGGTGGTGGGCAGAGGTAGTTGCAGGGGAGAAAATATCTGGTAGAGAGGGATGGATTTAAATGGGTGAGGCCTGTGTTCAGCCCACCCACCTTCCAGATAAGCTTTCATCTGATCTCATGATAGAAAATTAAAAAGCTGTTTCTCTGTTGCTGCTTCATAAATATGTACAGATATTGACAATATAGTGGTTTAAATTTAGCAATGCTCTTTTCTCAGTCACATTCAATTAAAAATATATCTTTTCCCCCCTGTCTCACTAAGGACATTTTCATTTTATAAGAAAAAAATGTGGCCTGCAAAAATTTCAATTTCTCCCTGAGTTCCTTGCCTTTAGTTTACATAGATACATTCTTGCTATTCCTAAGTATTTCATTTCTGCAACCAGACTTAATATTTTATGTTTTTGTTAAATGTGTTAAAACAAACGTCAGTGGATTGGCAAGCTAAATCATCCTTTTCATCAGAGGAGACACAAATGACCTCCCATGGTAATGGGGTATTTCCTAAATAGTGTTTTGCTTTTGAGGTTCCTGGATGGCTCAGTGGATTAAAGCCTCTGCCTTTAGCTCAGGTCATGATCCCACCATCCTGGGATTGAGCCCCACATCAGACTCTCTGCTCTGCAGGGAGCCTGTTCCTCACCCCGCCTCCCCCTCATGCCCCCCCCCCACCTACTTGTGATCTGTTAAATAAATAAATAAAATATATATTTTTAAAAAGTAGTGTGTGTATATATATATATATATATATATTTAAAATTTTGAGGGAAAATGGCAGAAAATGGTGTCTCCTGGGGATTCTGTTGGTGGAGGGAGGCTTGGGATGCAGACAGAGCCTCCCAGCATAAGTGAGTCATTCTTGGCCCTTTGGCAATGCTGCTACTGGGCTGCTTCCGTCTCCCCAGGCTTCTCTGGCCTCCATTCCTTTCTTTGTTCTTGCCCTGCCTGACCTGGAGGGCGCTGAGTCACAGGACTTCTTCTTTAAAAGATTCCTATGGGGAGGCCCTTGGTATGTGCTAAATGACCAGCCTGACCACTCTTCTCTGGCTGTTGCGTTCTGACAGTTGCTTCTTATCATGGAACAACATGGTCATTAACTTCCTGAAGGCAGGGATATACATGTGATTGCAAATGGACAAATGCAAATGAAGCTTTCCTGGAACTCCTGAGAAGTATGTTTTCATCTTCTGACTTCATTTGTCTGACTTCACAGTTTGTTTCGTGAACACTGTTACGTTGATTCAAGGTGTGTGTATGTATGTGTGTGTGTGTGTGTGGGTGGATTATGCATGTCTTGATGATTTAGTAAGAGGTTGTTACTTATTTCCATGTATCCAATGCTTTCCTGTTTGTTCTCACGGGCTTGTGGCATCTTTCCAGGTGAGCAGGTAGTGATAGAAAATTCATCTGGGTTGAAGTGCCAGTGTCTATGCCTCAGTAGTCCTGCAGAAAGGATTGGTTAGAGTTTAGATGAAACCTGGAAATGTCTGAGTGCTTATCGGTAGAGGAATTTCATTCTGGAATTCCGTTCTGTCTTGTTTGAGGGGGTAACTTCTCCACTTCCTTCTCCTGCCTCAGGCATTCTGAGGTCTAGGGAGCTGGCAGGGGTGAGAAAGGTGGTCCATGGTGATGGCAGGGCAAGGGGGGTGGTGAGAAGAGAACTTACTTTTATGGGGCATTGACAATGCTTAGGGTCTGGCCGAGGCTGGACCATCTGTTTACCATCTGTGACTTTTACTCTGGGAGGTTATATTGCAGTTGGATTGTGATTTTGTTTTTATAAAATCCCACAGTATCATTGGAAGCAACCTGCAAGGGAAAGGCATGGGCTTTGGTTTCAGATGTATCTGGGTTTGAATATGCTTTGCTGCGTTATAGCTACGAGACTCTGAGCACAGCTCTACTTCTTTGAGCCTCATTTTCCACATCCGTGCAATGGGGATATTTTTACTCACCTTTTAAGGACTGAGGAAAATTAAATAAAATAATGTATATATACAGCACAGAACCTGGCAGAAAGCAGATGCTCAAAATAACTGTTGTTATCAGCTCTTGCCAATTATGTGATGTCAGCTGAAAAAGTTTGAAAAGGGAAGAGTGGTTCCCTTTTTAACTTGAATTGCTATATCTTCAAATTCACAAATATAAGTGTTTATCTTCCTTCCCCTCCCCAGTTCCTCAAGACACACATCTCCAAGTGTTGCGCTCTTTGTGGGTGATGGTTTCTATAGTTTGGTTAAACTCACCCTGTTTTTCATTGCTGTCGTTATGTATTCTACAGGGAGCTGAGCTTTGTGCTTGGAGGGAAGGAAGCCAATATTTATTGAGCACCTTATTTGTCCCAGGCAAAATGGAAGGTGCATTACAGGGAAAAAGAAGGTTCTCGGAACCTAGCTTTTATCAAATTTCTAAAGTTAATTTAGTTGGAACCAATATTTGCCAACTTTACCAATGTCAGTAGTTATAATTTAAAGTGATTAAAACATGCAGTACTGGCCTTTTTGATGGTTTCCTTTAATCTGTATGGCCTGGGTTTGGATAAATCAAGTGTTTCAGAGAGTATGCCAGAGTGCAATGATTTGTTGCATGAATATACGAAGCAGAGGTCTTAGCATCTCTTGAGGAGTTTACAGTTTAGTTGGAAAAGTAGAAGAGTTCCATTTAAGTATTTAAGAACTCAGATTAGTACAGTTGGAAAGGATACCCTTGGGCTATTTGTTGAGAGCACAGAATTCAGAGAAGCTTGAATGGTGGAGCTACCAGGGGAGGAGTAGAAAGTAGGGGCGGAAGGAGAGGTGCGGTCTTTTGAGATGGAACGGTGACATACGCATCTTTGTCTCACTGTTCTTTTTTCCATGAATGTTATAGCACAATTAGTATTATTACTCTTCAAATTAGCTTCAGTGCTTGTCTCACTGTTCTTATCTGTGCTGGGTTTTCTTTCCTCCTCTTACCTTTTTGCCCTCAACTTTTTTGTTGGAACTGAATATGTTTCATCTGGATTGGAAACTCTTTTCTCTAAGCCTCTTACTTTTCTCAAATTAGTGCTAGCATATATTTTGAACATGTTCACCCAGCCTTAGTAATACTGTATGTGTGTGTAGACACATACACTAGTGTCTAGTGTGTGTGTGTGTGTGTGTGTGTATGTCTAGCATACGTATATATATGCCTGTATATATACAGGCATATAACACAGCTTTTAACATTTTAAGAGATGTCAGTATTCTGAATGGAAAGTGGAATCATATTGAAACAAATATACAGTATTGCCACATGTATAATGGTCATATTTTAAAAATCATTTGTAGAACAAAATGTGAGGTATACATTAGGACAATGAACATCCGCAGAATGGATGAGAGAGAGGTGCAAAGAACCTGATTCTTTCGTCCCAGATTTGCAGGGCCAGAAGGCCTCCTCTGTCCTGTGTTTGACATCATAATCATAATGTTATTAGAATATGATGCAGTCTAAATCCTAGGCTTTTTAGAACGTTTTAACCCTGATAACCGTAGGGATATTTTACAAGGTACTTGTAATATGTTTTACAAGGTACTTGCAAAACATATTATGAAATGAGCTATCTCTACTGTATTATGCAACATAGCTTAGTAGTTAAGAGCTTGGGTTATGGGTCTATTGCTTATTCAAATTCCAGTGCTGCTATTGGCTATCTCTGTGACTGTGAGCAAATTGCTTAACTTTTTTGTCTTGTTAATTTTTTAACCTGTAAAATGTGGGTAATAATAATAATATCTAGTTCATAGGGTCACTGTGAACATTAAATGAGAAAAAGTGTGAGGTTCTTGGCTCTGCGCCTGACACAGAGTAACATCAAGTAAATATGAATTATTAGGGTGGTTGCTTCAGCGAAATTAAATAAAATAATTTTTGGCTTGCCAGTAAACACAAAATAAATGCCTGTGATCCTTTGGGCTGAAGGAGGGAAAGCGTGAGTCTTAGGAAGGCAGAGTGTTGCCCAAGAATGAGAAATCCCCAATCGTGCTGATCCATCTGGAATGGATTGTTAGATCCTACTTCAGATGATTAGGACTAGTAAGCTTTTAAGCATTCATAAATGTTTTCTTGAGCACCTATTATGTGCCAGGCATTGTGCCAAGTTCTGGGGATATCAAAATGAATGAGACAGTACCTGCTGTTAAAAGAAATAAGCACAAGTACAAGGTCTATTCCAGCTTAATTTCCCTATAGGCTTGCTGAGGATGGATTCGTTCCTGGAGTGAGGGAAGCACTTCCATTCACAATTAGAAGAAAGCCCCAAATGCCTTGGCACTGTTAAGGTCACCTGGGGAATAAGCTTGGAGGAGTGGTCAGACTCCCCTTGGTTAGATGGTGGGGAGGGAGTGGAGGCAGTGAGAGGGGCTGAGCCCCTGGGGAGGGCTGTGCATGAGTGCCTTCAAGGGAGATCTTGATTGGTTGCAGGGTAGGGAGTCCATCTCAACTCCGACAAAAACACTGTTGCCTAAGGTGGATCCTGAGTATCTCATTTTGTCAGGCCGAGAGAGCAGGTGTGTGTGCCAAGCTGATTTTTAACCTGTTGCAATGATATTGAGCTGTTTTTTGTTCTGCTTTGAATGGAGTTTTTAGTATTTTGTGGGGTTGACTCCTAATAGGATTAGGAATCTTACTGAGTTTTAAATGGAAGAATCACATTAGAGTCAAAATAGTCTTTGCAGATTTATTACATTAAAAAAAGTTTCTAATAATCTTAGGTCTTTGTAATATTTTTAACTTTCCTTTTGTAAGGGGTAATTCCCAAGCATTGCTGCCCTGCCCTGGAAAGACTATGTGATTGTCAGCTGCAAGCGAAGGAGGGGTGGGAAGATGCTCTGTTTGTTGTCATACTTAGAAAGATCAGGGGGTAAGAAGGACTTACATTCAGGAGGCTGCTGCTTTACGCCAGAGGCTCAGAGAAGCCAAGTAACTTAGCCAACACAACACAGCTACTGAGTCGACATGCTAACCCAGAGACAGGACTCCAGGGCCCACCTGATTTCCTCTTTGGCATGTGTTTAAGTTGGTAACCTTGTACTAAGGTGGACCATATGAGGGGCGCCTGGGTGGCTCAGTGGGTTAAAGCCTCTCCCTTCAGCTCAGGTCATGATCCCAGGGTCCTGGGATAGAGCCCCGCATCGAGCTCTCTGCTCAGCATGGAGCCTGCTTCCCTCTCTCTCTCTGCCTGCCTCTCTGCCTATTTGTGATCTCTGTCTGTCAAATAAATAAATAAATAAATCTTTAAAAAAAAAAAGGTGGACCATATGTAATTGCTATTTCTTTACATTTAAAGCGGTCTAATATTGGCAGTTTCGTATGATTCCACCTAATATTTGGGAAGTAATAAGACACTTTGAAGAGCTTTTGCAAAAGTCTGTGGATAGTTCACTAAAAGAGTCCAATATGGGGTCTCCACCAAGTGACCTAATAGCTTCACAGAAGTTTTGATGTACTCAGAACCCAGTCAGCTACCACGCCATGTGCTTAACCCCTGGGTCGGACCCTACGTCCCCTTCGCCAGTTTAGGCATCAATAGTTATGACCTTTCCACAGAACAGCAACACATACCCAGAGAACACTATTTTATTTGGAACATCTAATATTTTACCAGGACTCAAATGGGCCTTGCTGTCTTTACTGGAATGATATTTTCCCTTTGATTGATTGTTAAATGGATAGAGACCGTGAAAGGATCTCTCTCTCTCTTTCTCTTTTTCCTGGGGATTTCTTGTTCAAACAGAATTTGTTGTATCCACATCAGTAAAGCCGTGCTAATATGGGCTGCTGGCCAGATCGTGGAAATAGCCTCATTATATTGAACTGGATGTCATAATGGTCCCCATTAAGGTGGGATTCTCTCTATGTTTGTACTTTTAAACCCAAGTCCCTTGCCACTTTTTACATCTCTCTGAGAATAGCAACATTTTCTGGTAATACAATCTGAGAATGTGCTGTCTCTTGCCTCCTCCTACTGAAAACCATTACAAAAATAGAATCCCTGGTTCTGAGCATTTTTAGGGGTTTGTAGCTTGGTGCTGTTCCTCAGTCATTCATTTTACTGTCTGCACTCGTGATGACTATAAAGTGTTTCGGTGGCTGAAGGTAAGAACCCATGAGATTTACTTCTTTCGACACTCCCATTAATTGATATTGGTGTCCAAATAGATGACAGGAAAAGAGCAGGGTTTTTGTTTTTTTTTTTTTGACACAAACCAAATGAAACACAAGTTTTTTCATTTTAATTTTTATAAGCTGTTCAGAGGCTAAGACTGTTGAAAGACAAAGCATTTCTATTAGCTGTTGAAATTTTACTGTAGTCCTGGCAAAGTGAAGCATTTGTTGTGCTGGATTTGGGTAATGGAACCCTGCAGGATTCCAGCTCAGGAATGCTGGAAAGATGAAGCCCACAAAGCAAAGGGCAGAGTGAGTGTCAATTTCATCCCTCCAATTACAGCAGTTAAAGAAATAACAAAATGCAGGGTAACATTTTATTGTGAGGGCTAATTGAAAATCAGGGGGAAATATTTAGGTATGCTATGTTATCATCTCTTTTCTATTTGTGTCTCTTCCCAGTTGACTCAATAGGACCTCCATTATGAACAAATCTCTATCATTAGCATTAGCTGAATTTTTGTTGTTATGATTAAGAGGATGATAAGAAGTGTTGTAGAGTGTAGTCCTTCCTTTAGCAAATGGGACAGTTCTTGCATTCACACAGCAAGTCTTTCCCCAGTGCCCTATGGGTGCTAAGGTCTATAGGAGGGTTGTAGTGTGACCAAGACTGACACGGTCCCTACCCTCATGGAGGATAAATTTTAGTAGGAAGAAACAGATAGTACTAATAAACAAATAAATATGTCCTATAATGTCAGGAAATGAAAGAATTAGGCAGGACAAGGAGATGGTGGTGGTAGAGAAGGCCTCTCTGAAGACTCCTGAAAGAAGGGAAGGAGGTAGCCATGCTGATACCAGTAAGAAGGGCATTCTCAGCCGTGGGAAGCAAATGCAAAAGCCCTGGGGTAGAAACCAGCTAGGTGAGTAAGTCAATGAATGAGGTCACTGTAGCTGGAGCAGGGAAAGGGAGGGGAGGGGCATAAGAAGTTGATGTTAGAATAGGCAGGGTCAGACCATGCTGGGTCTTAAAGGCTTTGGGAAGTCACTGGAGTTTTGAGCAGAGGCATGGCATGGCATGAACTAATTTAAACTATGAAAAGGTCACCTGGCTGATGTGGCAAATAAGCTTTGGGAAAAGTGGAGGGTAGAGAGAGGGAGACTAGTTGGGAAATGATTGCCATTGCCTTGGTGAGGGAAGATGATGGCTTGAAAGAGGGAGGTAGTGATGGAGGGTCAGATTTGGGATGTGTTGAAGGTAGACAAATGGGATTTACAGATAAACTATATAGAAGTTGGGAAAAAAAATAAGGAGTCAAGGACAGCATCTATGTTTTTAGCCTGAGCAGCTTGGGTGAATGGTGGGAAGGAGCAGATTCACAGACAGAGGCAACAAGCAAGAGTTGTGTGGGGGCCTATTTAGAGATGCCTGTCATTCATTTGAGTGGCGATGTCAGGCAGGCAGTTGGATCTGGGTGCCGTGGAGCGGGGAGGTCTGGCTGGAGAAGGGGGTTGGTCATCAATGTGTAAGATTTAAAGCCAGCAAGAGAGCATGAGATCCCTGGAGAGTGAGCTGTAACTGAGACGCAGCCTGAAGTCCAAGCCCTGTAGCTCTCCAGTGTTGTGGGATCTGCAGGAGCAGGTAGTGTCCCCAGAGGAGGCTGAAAGGAAGCAAACAGGGATGGGGTGGGAACAGTCTGGTGAGATGCGCAGTAAGGCTGGGCCCTGGGGAAGGCGTGAAGTTTGTCTTTCGAGTGTCCCCTCCCTTTACAGTGGTTTTCCATCTTCTCTGTGGGACTTTTATCTGATTTCTTTTGTTTTTCTTATCCCATATAACAACTGCCCCAGTTTTATGGGCACATGGGCACCCCCTGACTGGCAGCATGGGCACCCCCCAGGAGCTTGTTAAACATGCAAATTGCGGGCTCCACCCTAGACCTACAAATAAGAAACTCTAAGGGGTGGGGCTCAGCGAGCTGAGTTTGAAGGAACTCTTCAGGGGCTTCTGGTGCATGAAGTTTGAGAACTACTGCTGTAAAGAAAGTAGTCGGTAAATGGAACCAATGAAAAATCATAGATGAGACTTGACTCTTTTAACCTTTTCTGAGCTCTCTGTCTAAAGGCAAAGAGGTAAATATCTAACAGTAGATTTTAGGCATAAAACAATGGGCCATTCTTGAGACTTCTTTGTGGGGGCCAGGGAAACTTCTCAAGCCCTACAATTCATAAATGAAGGCAGATGCCTATTGTATCTCTGGTAACGAACTCTATGGATAACTATATAGTCTGTGTAGTATTATATAAGCTCTCTGAGTCCAAATATGAAGGCAATGAAAATTTGGGCATTTTGGTGGGCGATCCAAAATCTCTAGAGATAATTCACAACTTATTTTGTTTGAACACTTATTTCGTTTAAAGTTGTTTATTTTTTAAAGACTTATTTATTTAAATTATTTTTATTAACATTATCTGTCCCAGGGGTATAGGTCTGTGAATTATCAGGCTTACACATTTCACAGCACTCACCATAGCACATACCTTCCCCAATGTAAGATTTATTTATTTTACAGAGAGAGAGAGAATGTACAAGAAGGGGGGAGGGGTAAGGAGAGAGGGAGACAGAATCCTCAAGCAGAGTCCCCACAGAGACTGGAGCCCCTTGCAGGGTGTTCCTGGGGCTTGACTTGGGACCCTGAGATCATGACCTGCATTGAAATCAAGAGTCAACTGCTCATCGAACTGAGCCACCCAGGCGTCCCTGATTAAAGTTGTTTAAACACTACCAGACAATTTTAAATAATACCTCATCAGCAAGACATATAATAATAATAATAATAATAATAATAATAATGGCAGAACATTCATTGAATTGTGAATTTTTATTCATAAAATACACCTCAAATTTATTTTAGCAATTTAAATAATAGAGTTTTATGTATATTTAGTCAAGCATTACAGTAGTAAGGGCTTAGGGAGATTAGAAATAAATGAATCCAATTAAAGAACACGTCTGTGAGATTTGATATGTCATAGGTATGAATGAACTGTTTGCACAGCAACTGTAAAGAAACCATTAATGATTAACTACCTAGAAGAGGTTTAATCAAGAATAAATGCTATAGGACATATTTTAAAATATTTAAGTTAAACAAATGAAGATTTGTGCATTTGAAAACATCGCATCATGCCATCATTTTTGCTGTGTCTTTTCCTGAGGAGTTCAAAGCCTAAGGTTCTGCTTTTCTTTTATCTACAGACATGCCAGTTCCTTTGTGCTGTGCAGAAAAGGGCAGAGCTCTCAATGGTGCCATGAGATTTAGCCTTGTGGGGTCTCTCCATAAAGTGTGGGGAGTTGGGGACCCTCTGGTCTTGAATATAGAATGCAAATTTCCCAGTGTTGTGGAAGATTATTTCTTTGGGATCACAAGGACTTTTTCTGTTCCAGGAGTTTGTGTGAAGTTGAAAATAGGAGGTGTGCTCTTTTTACTCTTTCTGCCAGGGGGTTAGTTATAGGGTTTAGGAAGGACCTTTGTAAGGGTCAGAAGTGGGTGAGAAAGCTATTCCTGTGGAGAATAGAACCTCAACGAAATATAAGTTGTTAGGTGGTGGGTTCCCCTATTACTTCTCTATCTTAGGTATTGACAAAATTCTAAAGGAAACACACACTTGAAAAGCGTCAGTTTAGTAAAAGGACAGTGAAGGTGAGGGGGATGGGCACAGAGGGTGGGAAGGAGGAATGGAAAGACGTGGAAAGCTGGGGCCAGAATACCTTGTATGCGTCTTATTTTCTATTTGGGAACATTTTTAAAAGTAAGAAAAACTCGGCTGGTATTAGTATTTTCTTTCTTTGTATTTGGCCCCCCGCCTCCCCAGAAGAGGGCTAAAATTAGTGGTGTTGATTATAGAAAAGGAGACTGGCATTTTAAAATTTATGCCTTTGGTAAAAGAGACAGCACATTTTGCACTGAATTGTTTGGATCTAACTTTAAAGGACCAATACCTCCCTACCTGCCCCTCAACCCTGGCCCAACTTGGAGAAAATAAGAAACAAAAAAGCTGTAAGATCAATAGAATTTGGAACTTAGTTCTGTAGGATATAGTACACCTAAACTTCACTAGCTCTAGATGTAGAATAGATTTCTGAGCATAAAAAATTAAGTTTTTCAGAACAAAAAATGTGGTCCTCAAAGTAGGGTTTACTTCATTTAAACCATGATAAATATGCCATCTATAACTCACAGGAAGCTGAACTTTTTTAAGAAACTACATGGCAAGACTTTCTTTTTTTTTCAATTATAAGCAATAATTTAGGTTATATTCTCCAAAGAAGGAAACATAGAGTCATAGAGTTCACATGAAGGTCTTCAGAGACAGATAATTCTGTAAGGTAGGAAGGGTGGAAAATAGATCAGAAAGTAAGTGAAATGTATAGGCACTGAGAGAGCATATGGACATTTGGACATTTTAAAATTATAAATGGTGTTCATGAGAAGCTGAACCTGTGGGAGAAGAACCTGTGGTGTTGTTCCTCCCATAATTTAATATTACTCACAACGAAGAAATCCTGGAAATACAAGGAAGAATAATTGGGGAACCATTTCAATACGAGGTGGGAGTGCCTGGTTTGCCTCAATTAGAGTTTCTTTTTCATGAACTCTTTTTTGATTATGAAAATGATACATATTTATTATAGAAAGAATGAAGATAATACGGAGAGGTATAAAGGGAAGGTAAATAACATCTTTAACCTATTTTCCAGATAGTCACTGTTAACATTTTGATTTTTTTGTTTCACCCTATGTGTATGTAAATACATGCATATTGGTACATGTTAACTTAAAAAGAGATAATTTTTCACTTTATCATTGGTATTTTTCGCATCATTAGAATAACAAAAATTGATGCCTGCATAATATCTTATCACATGGGTAGACCATAATTAAGTAATGGTTCTATTGTTGCTTTTTATTTACTTATTTACAATTAAATATAAGAAATTATGCTAAGTACCCTTGTATATAGACTTTTGATGCTTATCTCTGACTATTTTCATAAGATATATTCCTAGAAGTTGAATTACTGGATTTAAGAAATGAACATTCTTAAGACTCTTTTTTTTTTTTTTTAAAGATTTTATTTACTTATTTGATGGAGAGACAGAGACACAGTAAGAGGGGGAACACAAGCAGGGGGAGTGGCAGTTGGTGAAGCAGGCTTCTCATGGAGCAGAGAACCCAATACAGGGCTGGATCCCAGAGCCCTGGGATCATGACCTGAGCCAAAGGCAGACGTTTAACAACTGAGCCACCCAGGTGCCCTATTCTTAAGATTCTTGATAAACACTTATGGTTTACTCTTTTTAGCATTAGTATATAAGAATGCTCCTTTACTTCACCTTGTCTTCATTGAGATTTTAGTGTCATTAAAATAAAATCTTTGTCGATTTGAGAGAGAGAAGTGACAAAAAATCTGAAAGCTGCCTTAATTCATATAGATTTTTACAAGTGAGCTAAAGTTTAAAAAAATTGTTCCTCAGCAATTTGTAGATTGTTTACATCGTTTTCATATTTTTCTATTTCAGAGATATTGTATTATCAATTTGTAGACGTTATTTCTCTGGGGGTTTAAAGTACTATTCCTCCACACCCCTTCAGTACAGTTGTAATAGTTCCAAATAAATGGTTGAAGATAAAACCAATTTAGCATTTTAGTTTAAGTATCACATATGCCATGCCTGAACCACAACTTGACCAAAAAATCAGTGCATTTTCTTAATCTGCATAATGCCAAAACAATAGCATGATTTGTTTCTTTAATTTAGGATCTCACAGAATATCAGGATGATCATTATTATTTATAATCTTGGAGTTTAAAAATCCCTCACATAAACTTACTTACTTAGTAGGTATTTTTTTCTTGCTTATGTAGAAAGATTTGCCAGTTTTTAAAAATTTTGGTCATTTGGATTTAAGATAAATAAAAGTTTATTGCATTGAGAATTATTTTGTTAATCAGTTGCGAGAGAGCATCTGCTCTCTGTAAGATATGGCACTAGACAGTAAACGGAGAGTATGATAAGAGAAAGAATTTAAGAGATTGTTGTCTGATACACTATTTGCCACACTGTGTGACAGGAACTAGATGTGCGTTAGAGACCGTGTGAGCGTTAGAGACCTTGGCCGGCGTAGGCGCTGAGGGAGGAAGCAGGAAATCACTGTGGCCTCTGTAGGTAAAGAAACAATGTTTATTCTTCCGGTCCATGAACAGGGAATGGTACAGATGCATGTTGTGGCGGGTCTGGACTTAGCTATATTTCAACTTGTTGTCATGGGTTTGTGCAGAGGTTTTCCATAATCTCTGTTGTGAGGATGGTTGACTTTGCTCCATCTCACCAAACTATTACAGGTTTTTACTGCTTCTTAATTATTATTTGCCTCTTATTTACACCCCCTGTCTTTCCTTCTTGAAATTACAGTGTGAGGGTAGATTTTGTGCCTAAACCATCCCTCCCTCTTGTCGTGCCATCCTGTCCATAGCATGTTGGAGGAGACCTACAAAATAGAGGAGAAAGATGTTTCTAGGCAGAGAGTCTATGTAAAACCAAAGACTTTCGGGGAACTACTGAAATCACCAGAGCAAATGGAGAAAACCACAAGGAGCAAACACAAACCCACTTATTAGTATGAGACTATTATATTTCCAAGGGTGCCTTAGCCTAATTTCCCAGCAGATGTCTTCATTTGTGAGCCTCTCACAGTATGGAATCCTCCTTATCGGCTCTCTCTGCTGGGCTCCATGGGAGCCTGAAAATGAAACATAAACTAGGTCTCTCTGCTGCAGAGGTTTACCCAGTGGCCGGGCAGTAACTCTGCCAGAATATAAAGAAGGTCATGCACTTCGTGTGACAGTGATTCGAGAATCCAATTAAAAAGTTTAGTGTAAGACGCAGTCGTTCCAACTTAATCTGATCACACTTTAATGCAATCCTCTGCTAATTGTAGTCAGCGCCTTGGAGCCAAATCAATTGTATGTCTCTGTTTCCACGTTTTCCTCCGTAATTTGATCACCTTCAGCTGGTTTTTTTTTTGTTTTGTTTTGTTTTGTTTTGTTTAAATAGCTCAATTGGGAAATCTGGCAACATCTTTTAAGAATAGCCACATAACATAAAGCCAGCAAAGACACTTCAGAATGTCCAGCTTCAAAAGTGACATGACAGCAGCAAAAAGTCACTTGTCTACAATGGAAATGCACTAGGAGATGGCAGAGTTGAAGAGGAAAGGTTCTTGGGAAGAATCTTGACTCACCACAAACTGAGAAAATGCTGCTGATTCCTTATCTGTACAATCACTGCAACTCACTTGAAGTTGGCAAATATAGTCATGCTGCTGTTGGCGCCATGGACACCAGTCTCCCAGTCAAAATGATAGAAATTATATTAATGCATTTCTCTGAAGCTAAAAGTACCTCTTAATGGTGAAGAGAGACCTCTTGTTTGCTTTGCAAGGGCATCACACTGAGGTCCCCTATGGCAAGTTGGCACTTACCTCGTGAGTGGTCATGGCATATCGCTGAAGGCCAGGAAGGCCAATGATGCAAAAATGGCCCCTTTTATTCTATTGGAATTTGAGTAATTCCAAATATGTACATGGCTATTATAAAGTTTAGAGTAGACTCAGATGGTTAATTCTTCAAATTGAATGATTTCTGACTGTCCATAATGGAATAAGAGGATTACTTTGGTCTGTGCAAATATGAGTGAGATTGACAAGCTGCAAGTCCTAGTGATTGCAAATTACCCATTTCACATTGCTTTTGGAGCCAGGGTACCGGAGGATGTCTGCAGATCTAGTACAAGTCACTCAACGGAGAAAAAAAAAAAACAAAAAACAAATGTAAATTGGTATCAATAGCCATTTTGAAAAAATATGCCCAAGGGCATATGCCCACAGTTCCTCTTTTGATATGCCCATTGTATCCTGGAGAACAGCGTGAGCTGCCCTCGTGAGGGGAGCCTGTGGAGTCCTGAATATGGTCTATGTGGCACTTTTCAGGAAAGCTTTACAAGTAGAGTAGGGCTGTGTCCTGTCCCTCCTTTACTAAAGTCACCTAAGTCTCATTCCTCACTGTACTCATTCCAGAGTCCCAGGGTTGTGCACCCAAGTATTTTATTTTGTCTTGCTCCACAGGAGAACATTGAACGGCTTTGCTAACTATGGTGTGTGTGTGTGTGTGTGTGTGTGTGTGTGTGTGTGTGTGTGTAAGAGAGTGAGAGAGAGAGAGAGACAGGGAGAGATACCAGAATGTGCCTCACTGCTGAGAGCGGGGGGAGTGTCTGGGTTTGGAGGAGGGACATGGAACTCATAATGTGATTCCCATCAGCATCTAGACCTTTAATCTATACAAATGAAATGCTCCAATTTAATAGAATTCTAAAAGTAAAACAAATGCTTTGTTCTTAGTGAATCTGTCATTCAGAGCTGCTCTTGGCAGCACATCAACTGTACTTGAAATGTCTTTAAGTGGGTATTTTTTTATTGTGCTTTTCATCTTAACACATCTTTGAGTTGTTAGAGGAATAGGAAGGCTGAGTTCCTCAGTGTATCAGGTCTGTGCTACTCTCAAGACCCCATTTGCTTACTCAGCAGCAAAGAGCTTACCTTCATGAGTATTTTGGCCGTACTGCAATAGAGCTTAGAGACTAAGAAGCAACAGAACAAATTAATGTGAGTTAGAGGTAGAGAGGAAAGAAATACGGCATGAGGAGATGTTTGTAATAAGGTGTATTATAATCACTACCAAAGCGGAACTATTGTTTTGGGGAAGTCAGGTGCCAAAAAGCACCACAAAGTATGGAAGTAAAGAAATAATACTTACTGTTTGTTGGGCATTTACTATGTCCTAGGCACTGTGCTATGAGCTTTCCATATAATATTTCTCTAAACCTTAGCATATCCATTGCTATGAATTATAAAGAGGAAATTGAGGTCTAGATGGGTTGTCACACAGTAAGTGGCTCAAACCATGGTCCACCTGACCTCATGATATTTTTGTTATTTTTGGTGGATTCTTTATGGTCTTTTTAGATGAACAGCAAAATATTGATATTTTTATTTATCAAAAGTATTTGCATAACTCTTCTTATATTTTTTAGCATTTTCATGTGACTCTGTAGAATTTCAAATCCTTTATCTGTTTTGAATTTTTATTTAAGCCTATCTGGAGTATTTCTATCATTGTAGGCAAAAACTTAGGGAAGACTTCTTCAGTCGTTGAGATGCATACTTCCAGTGCCTGATAGTGTATATGAGAGAAATGAATCCTTGTTTGCTCTCTGCTTATTGCCATGAAGTCTCTGTGCTGAAATGTTGCATTAAAAGTGTGTTTTAAATTATTGTGTAATACCCCAAATTTTCAGGGGTGCAAGGTTTTTGCTATCAGTCTGGGTCCTTTCAGGCAGAGACTGAATGGATAGACCAACGCTCACTTGACACAGGAGATGCCCAAGCATAGGAGCTGTACCTCCTGTCAGAGCTCACCTTGCTCACTGTCACATGCATGTGATCTCAGGGAAGATGGTCAGAGACTCACAGCCCAGAAGGTTCTTTTCTAACAGAGATATATTGTTGGGCTGTTGGTCATTAATAGTCACTGAGGAAAAGAGTCCTGTCTGAGTTGCATCTTTATCTTCTTCCTCTTCCAGATGTGTGAAATATTATGCAGTTGACATTGGAACATAGCAAAACGTCTCTTGACTCTTGCCCTCTAGGAACTTGGAACCCCGAGGAATGATTAGAGATTATCGCTTGAAAAATAAGGTTGGAGGAGGAAAAGGGTATTTTCTGGTCCCTTCCATACTTGCTGCAGGAACTGGCCTTGGTGTCTTCTTCCTGAGCACAGCAACTTAGTCCTTCTGTTCATTGATATCTCCCCAGGACCTCCACAGAGATACTCAGTAAACGTGTATTGAAGGAATGAATGGGGTTAGCAGTTGGAAAGGCCTTCAGAGGCAAGTAGGATTTAAGATAGTTCTTTATTAGAGGAGTTCTATAGGTATGTGTTGGAGGAGGAAGAGAGGAAAGTATAAGGTTAGTTTGGGGAGAACAATTTTGGGTGAAGTGAAGAGCTGATGAAGGAAAATTTTCATATATTGTCAGAAAAATAGGTGGGAACCACATCTCTAAATTTCAATTTAGAAACTGAATTTCTGACCAAGAAGTGCAAAGAGTCTGTGTTGTGTGTTTTCCTTAGAGACATGATTAGAGTAATAAAGCACATCAGTCGTATGATTCAACTTCCCAAGCCTGGAATACATATCACATGCCCACCTTCTAATTTTTTTTGCTTGCGTAGGATAATTTTTTTTTTAACTTGCCCTGAGTAAATGGACTATTTGATATAAAGTCATTGTAATTTGCTGACATATACCACTATACTGTAGTTTGTGGCCATGCTATTATTGAACCTGTTTTAGCTGATTTCTATCAGGTATAATAGGTAGATAGATATTTCTATCTATATATATATTTATATATTTATATATATTTCTCTCTATATATATTTCTATATAGGTATATTCTATATATTTCTATTCCTTGTCACTCGTCACTTGCTTGAATTTTCCTTTGCCTTTGCCTGATCTCTCTGTAGAAGAATAGGGAAAAGGAAGAGAAGGTAAATGAATATTTGCTGATCTCTGGAAATCTACCAATCACTTTAACATTTTGAACTTTATTAGTTTATTACATTTAATATACCTACCTTATTCCAAAGAGTATTAAAAATGCATGTAAATTTTTTTTAGAAAAGTGAACCCATTAGATAAAAGGGAAAATAAAAGAAGTCAGTGTTGCACAAAAATGCCTGCCCTGAGGTCTTTTGTATACTTATTAGAGGTTACAAATCAGATTTGGGGCTCAGAGCTTTTTGACTTCCAGTGGAATGGGGGAAACATGATGGGTTGTATGCTTCACGGTGTCTGTGAGACAAATCAGTTTCCCAGGAGCAGTCCAACTAGTTCTGGAACCTGAAAGGGAGTTCTCCCATGGGTCCTCATAAAGAAGACTATGAAACATTTTATCTTGGCTGCCAGTGGGAAGGGTTGATAGCTTCTTGTGGAAACTGAGGAGTCAGTCAAGATTCTCTCTCCTGATGCGGTCTGAGGTGATAGCTGTGGGCAGGGCAACCTATCATCTTCAGTCCCTAAATACCTCAAGCCATACCTTTGTAATGAGCTCTCCAAGATATACTCTTTATCCTCTTCACATCGCAGTCTGCAGTTATTAGGTTTCATATTTGTTTACCGTGTCTTCTTAGAAATAGATTCTAATCTGTGGAAGGGCAAGGACTCTAGGCTGCTTACTCATTCTTCATCTCCACATAGCACAAAGCCTGGTATATATTAGGAGCTTAATAAATATTTATTGAAGATGGAATGGAAAGAACTGGTGGTAAAATGTACCCAAATGTAACTGAATTAGTTAGCCTGTTAAAAGGGAATTTTAACTACTTATAAGCCTAGTTTCACTGGTTTGCTAGCTATAAAAATACTAAGAATGTTTACCACAATGATTGATCTTGGAACAGTTAACATTCTTCTTGCCAATAATCAGATAGCATCAGATGGCCAGTTGTCTGTTGAATTCACCCTACACAGAAAATCTGTTAGAGTAGATTTTATAATCTATACCTCACCCATGAGGACACAAAAGCTCAGAGAAGTTGAATTATGGATTTATTTTCTACTTATAATCAAAAATGTATTTTAAAATCAAGACCTTTTCGTGAGTATATCATATAATTTGGCTGTTGTATATGGGGCAGCTACCTCTGTATACATTAGTTAAATGTTAGGCATTTCTAAAATAATCAAGGTGTTTGTGGCAACCAGTTATATGGCTCATTTTTGCTGGCTTTTTTTTCAAATATGGATTACTGCCATTCCTGGGGAGAGAACACATGCACCCATTTACTGTGGTGGCAGATTCAGGGCTGTGTCCTCTCACTCCACAGGGACACAGAGTACAAAGGATTGCAGCTCTCCCTGGATCAGATCTCAGCCTCTAAACCAGCCTTCTCCTACACCAGCAGTTCCACTCCTACCATGACTGACAACAGGAAGGGGGCCAAGTCCAGGCTCTCCAGCTCAAAGTCAAAATCCAGAACTTCCCCATATCCTCAGGTAGGTGCACTGCCATTTTGCAACTTTCTTTTCTTGTTTGTGTGTGGGGGTACCTTGGTTTGGTCTCAAAGTTGAGGAAGTATTAACACAGCTTGGAATTTCATTATCTGGTTGTAATAAATTTAAAACTTCCATGTAAAGCTTTCTAAAACTACCTTCTTCCGCTCTTCTCCTTTTAAAATAACTATGCTAGTAAAAATTTGAAATGATCTTGTGGTTTGCTGCTTTTATACGGAGATCGTGAGAGTCTCAGTTGCAGTTGGAACCATAACTCTGTTTTTTCAAGGAGATTGATCCTGACCGAAAAGATGTAGCTGGCATAGCAAAATGTGGAAAACAAGAGCTTAACATGGTAAAATTGATTCTTAGGATAGGAACCGAAGTAGAGGAAAATGAAGAGATGGAGGCCAAGAATCAAGGCCGCGTCTTGTCATGAGATGTGTGCATGTGAGGACTATCTGGGTAAGGAGGGAAGTAGAATCTACCAGATGGCAGGAATGGTAGGAAAAGCAACTCTCTTCTCATCTTGACAAAGTGGTGAGCTGATGAGACCCAGGTGAGGTACTCTAGTAATACTGCAAGGCAAAGGATGAGTCTGTGCTCTTGGAAAGAAAAATATTATTTTTCTGATCAGTCAATCTTAGAAACTAGACTCTACCAAGATACATGCACAACTGTCTCCTGGCCTGGAAGAAGTGGGATAGAATTGGGGATTCTCTACTCCTCGAATCTTAGGTCCATCTCACCTCTATCCTTTTCCTTAAGGTGCCACAGCACTCGAGTAACTCAGGAGAAGATTCCTAGGCTTATATAAAGCCAAACTGGATTTGGAGTTATTTTGTCAAAGTGGTCTCTAGCATTTATGTTTTAAATATAGTTTTTAAACTAAACATGGCCATCTACTGGTTATAGAAACTGTTATGGCCTTACTTATCAGACCGATATTACTCTGTTTTCTACAAATGTGTATACTATGTGAGGAAATGTCATTCATTGAACTCATGGTTACTAAGAAGCTACTATTTGCTAGATTATTTTAGCAGCTTGGTATATAAAGATGAGAAGATCATGGCCCCAAAAGATTTATGTCACACAATTTAAAATCTCCCACAGAAGGTTAGATCTCTTTGCTCTGACAAAAGGGAGGGAATTGATATGTGATGCCTAGACAGTTTTCAGTGTACACCCTCTGTTATGAGGACTGAGCACTTTACTTAAAAAGTACATTTTAGTTAAAGTCACCATGGAGGAGGAGTTGCTTCTTTTTATTGAACATCTGAGAACCTTTTATTATTACAATCTTGTACCTTGGGGAAAAATTTTACTGCTCTTTTTATTACTTGGAAGTATCGACTATGCCTTTGGGTAATTTTATCCTTAAATAAACAGGAATGTTGAACACATAGATGAAAGAAGAATTTAAATTAGGAAATACTATGTTAAGAAGGCATTTATCTATTGTTATACAGAAATTAAGCCATAAAATATCTCCCAATTGGACTTCCCCAAACTCACTAATTCTGTTCTTTCATTCATAGCTCTAATATATAAAATTTCTATTAGTTTGCTCTAATGGTAGACTGCTCATTTTTTAAAGATTGATTAATTGATTGATTGATTTCAGAGAAAAAGAGAGAGAACACGCTTGAGTTGGGGGGAAGGCAGAGAGAGAGAGAATCTTAAGCGTGCTCTATGCCCAGCATGGACCCCAATGTGGGGCTCAATCTCACAACACTGAGATCATGACCTGAGCTGAAATCACAAGTTGGACATTTAACCAACTGAGCCCCCCAGGCACCCCTAGATGACTCATTTTTTAAAAAATGTGGTAACTGCCATTAGACTGCTCTTTGTACATGTGGTCATATGTGGAGGAGGAGTTAATTTGAAAGTTATATAAGTTTCCTAGTTTATTTTAATTTTTTAGAAGATTTTATTTATTTGAGAGAGAGAGAGAGAAAACGCTTGCAGGAGCAGAGGGAAGCAGCAGAGGGAATGGGAGAAACAGGCTCCCTGCTGAGCAGGGAGTCCGAGGAGGGGCTCAATCCCAGGACCCTGGAATCATGATCTGAACTGAAGGCAGAGGCTTTAACCCACTGAGCCACCCAGATGCCCCACATGTTCCCTAGTTTTAAAAAAATACCGAAGATTGTCTACCTTGGACTGGCTGCCTCTGCCTTTGGTAACTCCTCTATATAAATTCTCCAACCTACCAAGGTTGACCCATAGGTAGGGACATCTCTATGCCTCTATTTAGCAGGAACAAGGTACAAAAGATAAGACCTTCCGCTCTCAAGAACCTTAAAGATTTAAGGGTCAAAATTGTTTAGAGGGGGAATGATGTGGAGAACAAAGGCAAGAAAAAAAATGTAGATAAAATTGTATTTCCTTATAACCTGCAACCCACAGACAAATACTTGAGGCTGGTAGAATAGACATTGCTCTAGGAAGCTCCACTCTCACTGTTCATGCTTTGCTAAAAGGGAAAAACAGCCTTAGCTTGACAATAGTAAGGCCTCCAGGATCCTGTGCATCTTCTTTAGCATATGAATATTCTTTCGGAAACTTCCCTTTTTCTTTACCTTCCTCAACTCCAACTTATATAATCAATTGCTCCTCATGACCCCAGTGCAGACTTTTCCGTCCACGAGTCCTGTCCCCATGCTATAATAAAAACACCATTTGTACCAGAAAAAAAAATAATAATACAGAAGAGTGAAACATAGGGAGAAAAAAACAAAAACAAAAAACACCTCTATTACCTTATTTTCCCTCTCTGAAATTGCGATTTCTTCTGGAAATATTCTAGGGTGTATAAAGATCATGAACATGCCCACACATGTGTCCATATAGGATTTCTCTTGCTGTTTGTATGTCCATTTTTGTGGCTAGTACTTATATATATGTAGCCCTTAGAACTTGGCTCTGTGTCTCATTTGAAATCACACAGGGGGCACCTGGGTGGCTCAGTGGGTTAAAGCCTCTGCCTTTGGTTCAGGTTGTGATCCCAGGGTCTTGGGATCAAGCCCCTCATTGGGCTCTCTGCTCAGTGGGGAGCCTGCTTCCTCCTCCTCTCTCTCTCTCTGCCTGCCTCTCTGCTTACTTGTGATCTGTCTGTCAAATTAATAAATAATAATTAAAAAATCTTTGAAATCACACAGGCATGAATTAAGTTTACTTAACATATATGTGCGTGGTAAAGGTTATTTTTTAATTGTGTTTACTTTAGACAATCGTGGTGCTAAGTCAATCATTGACTGAGTTCCTACTATATGGGCTACTAATATGTAGAGATCAGAAGTGGAACACACTGCCTTTGCTTTCAAGAAGCCACTCCTATAGACAGATGAGGGAACAGGCATCTGTAGGGAATTGTCATGGGGTGAGCAGAAGGCCCTCTGGGGGCACATTGGCAAAGCATGAAATCTAGGGCAAACTCCTCACTGTATCTTCTGGAAGAAAGCAATTGGGTAGCATCATCTTGAATTCCAAACCCTTAGAAATGTTAAAGAAAAAAAATTAGCTACTCAGAAGTCCCATTTGTTTCAAATTGTCCTTATATTATACTTAACCTTTAATTTTCGTGCATCACTGCTATTACGTGTCCTTGACTCAGAAGATGCTCACTGATCCCCTGCGTTAGAAAGATGCTTTGCTGGCCATTGTGGTGAATGAGGGTAGGGGTTGGGTGAAAGTTGCTAGAATATAAAAAAGTTGTATAAGAAATGTCCTTAAGCTTTACAGGACAGCTGAAATGATCATTTACACTTTAGAATCAGTACTGCATAGGAGAGAGATGGTGAACACAAAGGGCTTTATGAGTGGGACCAGCTGCAGGGACAGTAGCCTGGGTGACTGGGGAAGTCATTGTGCCTGACCTGGCTTTGAGAATTGGGTTCAGGTGTACAGCCGTAAGGAAAGGCTGAGGACACTTCAGAAGACCAAGATTATGAAGAAATGGCGGAGACGCATTGTGATTGGAACTGGAGCCAAGTGGGGAAGATTTTCGTCCCTGTGGTTGAGGACTAGGGATGATACATTGGGAAACGTTGTTTGGTTCCAAGTATCTGCCTGGCCAAGGAATTTCGAATTTGTTTTGCGGAGAGCGAGTAAAGGTTTTTGAACAGGAAATGAGGGCATTAAGGTGGTTGAAGCAAGGCAGACTCCTCATGTGAAGAGCCGTGGCATGCATCGTGAAGATCTGAACTAAAGTTCTCTACAGAGGTAAAAGACCTTAGAGAAGAAGAATGGATGAAATCCTTTTTATCCTTGGCTGCTTGCACCAATTCTCCTTATAGAGTTATTTTGATCATTAAAGCTTTATCTTGAAATTATACTTTTAAAGATTTTATTTATTATTTGACAGACAGAGAGGCAGGGAGAGATAGAGAGAGAGAAGCACGCTCCTGGCTGAGGAGAGAGCCCGATGTGGGGCTCGATCCCAGGACCCTGGGATCATGACCTGAGTCAAAGGCAGAGGTTTTAACCCACTGAGCCACCCAGGCGCCCCTGGAAATTATACTTTAAAGCTTATTTTTTTGTAGTCAATGACAAACTTGTACTGTCTATTCCTTCATAGGTTAATAGATCCATAATAAATGCATTTTTGGTTCCTAAATGACCAAGCTTTTGTGTTTAAAGATTTCATTTATTTATTTGACAGAGATCACAAGTAGGCAGAGAGAGAGAGAGAAAGAGAGGAGGAAGCAGGCTCCCTGCTGAGCAGAGAGCTGGATGTGAGCCTCAATCCCAGGACCCTGAGACCATGACTGGAGCCAAAGGCAGAGGCTTTAACCCACTGAGCCACTCAGGGGCCCCAAGCTTTTGTGTTTAGTTTTGAATATATCTGCCCCTTTTCTCAAAAATAAAAAGAAAAACTTTTCTGTTATTTGCATGGTTAAATGCCTTCAATGTGCAAATTCTTCTCATTAGAATTTTCAAGAGGCAGTTTCCACAGCAAAGCTGAGCTCACATGGTACATCTTGCTCCTCTTATTAGTTATGTAAATGGTGATTTAAATGATTCTATCAGTGTTATTTATTAGGCTCTTTGCTCTATGATACGTTGGGCATATCTAGAAATCTCTCAAAGATGTCTGCTGAATGGCAAATAGTAACACTGCTTTTTGGAATTATTTAGGCACCCTTCTTTGAACATGTGAGACATGCACAAATTGTAATTTGCTGTCACACCCAGTTTGCAGTAATAGGTGAACCTTCAGGTCCCTTCCTGATATGAGATGCTCTTGGGAATGATTTTAGACTTGATTATATTATAGCCACTTAATGAATGACTCAATCACCTTTGTACCTCTATGCATTTCTCAGGACAAGAAAGGTTAAAACAGAATTGTTTTTGAATGGTTTTGGAAAAATTGTCATCGGCACTATTATAGTTGATTTCCGAAGACTCTGCACAGAGTTATTGTGCTTTTCTATATTAAGGCAAAACTGTTAAAGCCTGGGGATACATTATGACAGTTGTATTTTATTGTTCCTGGATTTATGTTCATGAAAATAGCAACTTGTTTTTATAGTTCTGTTGAATCAGAAATGTTGAGCTTGTAGAATCTATTTTTCAGACCTTACCTATTAACGATTGCTGCAATATTTTTCACCTGTCTTTATGGAGGGAGTCATGGTTACTTTAATATAGTCGGATGTTATTTTGCTATGGTTTAATCATGTCAATCATGAATAATTTGCCTTCCTATTCCATAGCCCCCAACCCCCATTCTACCTCCTTATTCCAGTTTCCTTTTAAACTTCTCATTATGGCATGTTCATAGTTGTTAGGTTTATTGTAGACAGTGCGTGCCCTCTTACTTTATTGCATATTCCTGCCCTCCTCTGGCTTTTTCCCTAGTCAGCAATAACCAATACACCATGTAATTCTGTAATAACAGCGCATGCAAAAGACTGCTTGTGTTTCTGAAATCTGAAAGTATTTAATCACTTGCTGCAGACACACTGTACCACTTTCAGGTTTTACTCCACATCTGTTACCTTAAATAATCCTATAGAACCCTCTTAATTTTCACTGCCAGCAATCTGGCTTCCTTTTGGTAAAGGTAAAATCTCTCTTTCGACAAAGGTTCTTTCTGGCCTCAAAAGTACACCAGTAACTGCTATGCTAAGAGCCTAACATCTTAAGTTCCAGAAAAGAGAAGGGCCAAGGATTTTTCAAGTATAGTAGTTTTATGACTATCAGGATAGACGTATTCTCATTTCATGTTTATATGTAGTATGAAAACATGTAATTCTTGATCACTAACCACAAGAGAAGTTTTTAATGCATCTTTCAAATAAATGAGGTTATCTTTTCAGGAATTTTTGTACTATATAGACTTGCTTATATTTTCTGGCCATGTATAAACTTGAGATTAGTCTCTTTGTCCTACAGAAATATCAGAAGAATTATTAGAGTGGTCCTTTAAAACCATCTTCATAAATGAAACTCTGAGTATTATTTTAGAAAAGATTCTGCTCAGTAGGAAGAGACCTCTGTGTTATGGGTTTATTCTTTGGTTTTTACTAACTTTTAAATTTAGGTAAATAACTATTATGTACACTACAATGCTAAAGGTGGGTCCTTAAGGAACCATGCGCATGGTCTTGTTGGGGAGGCAAGGCAACATTTTAGAGAGGAATTGTAAGACATGTTCAGTTGTGGGACCTCAAGGCCACAGCTTCAGCCTTTTAGTTCTTTTGGCACATGGTTGAGTCAGGGGCACCATGTGTCCAGGATTAGTGCACGGATGAGCCATGTAGGGGAGGTAGAGAAAGAAATAGGGCAAAGATGAGATCTATTAAGTTCTGGGATATATTCTTTGCCCCAGAGGGCTTACAGATTCATTGGGGGGAGATAAAAACGTAATGATAATTTTTTTAAAGAAAAAACAAAACATGAGGAATAGCATGGAGGACATTAGGACAAGGAAGGGAAAAACGAAGGGGGAGAAATCAGAGTGGGAGACTATGGACTCTGGAAAACAAAGTGAGAGTTTTAGAAGGGAGGGGGGTAGGGGATGGGTTAGCCCTGTGATGGCTATTAAGAAAGGCAGGGATTGCATGGAGCACTGGGTGTTATACAGAAACAGTGAGTCATGGAATACTACATCAAAAACCAATGACGTATTATAAGCTGACTAACATAACAATAAAAAAAAAAGAAACAAAGCAAGAGATGAACATAGGGGAAGGGGAGGAAAAATAGAGTAAGATGAAAATGGATAGGGAGGGGCGCCTGGGTGGCTCAGTGGGTTAAAGCCTCTGCCTTCGGCTCAGGTCATGATCCCAGGGTCCTGGGATCAAGCCCCGCATCGGGCTCTCTGCTCAGTAGGGAGCCTGCTTCTCTCTCTCTCTCTGCCTACTTGTGATCTCTGCCTGTCAAATAAATAAAAAGAATCTTAAAAAAAAAAAATAGATAGGGAGGCAAACCATTTAGATGCTGAGCTCTAGGAAGCAAACTGAGGGTTGCTGGAGGGGAGGTGAAGGCGGGATAGGGTATTTGGGTGATGGGCATTAAGGAGGGCATTTGATGGAATGAGCACTGGGTATTATAACTGATGAATCACTAAATTCTACCCCTGAAACGAATGATATAGAAAATGTTAACTACTTTCAATTTAAATAGAGAATTAAAAAAAAATAAATAATTTTTAAAAAGGATTTAAAAAAACTGTAAAAAGAAAATTGAAGCCCAGTGTAATATATGTGTGATAAAGGCCTGTGGTGGCGAGTGTAGTGGCGTGTGCTGGGGGCTGACCTGCCCTCCAGCAATGGATTAGAGGTTAGAGTTGGGGACTGACAGTGAGAGATCCAATGGCCTCAAGGCCTAGAGACCTCACATGTCGGGAGGAGTTATCAGCAAGTGCAAATTTGTCCTTGTGTGCAAAGTTGCTGGGGGGCTGTGGAATGACAGTCAATAAAGCCCTTTAGCTCATGGGTGCTCCCTCAAGGACCAGACCCCATGCTTGATCTAGCAGCTGTGCTTTTTTATCTTCCCGCCCACTTACCTTTTTCCCATTGCTGATGTCCTAGAAGTTCTCTCCCTCTGGAGGATTGCAGTGGTACCTTAATTTTCCCTCCACTCTGGGACATTTTCCTCTACAGCTTGCCCTGTTTCCCAGATTGACCTTAAAAGAACACCAATCAAGTCAGTGCATAGAGACCTGCCTGAGCCCTAGCTGCTACTCAAGGTCACCTCTAATTGGGTCCTAAATGGCCCAAACCCTGTGATGCAGGCAGATCAGTCTGCTCACCATTTGCTGAATCCCTTGTTCTTCCCTGTTTCCGTGCTTGTGCTTGTGCATTTATTTCTGCCTGCATTGCCTTTATTTTTCAAAATTCTGCCTATCTTCCAAGGTCTGGATTGAGTGGTACTTGTTTCATGAAATATAACTGGATTATATTTCCCTTTCGGGTCTCGATTTAGAATAACCTACCTTCTACTGCCTCCTAGATGTGTTGTGTCTCCTCTCTTGGATTATAATCTCTTTAGAAATAGTAACCATGTCTATGTCATATCTATCCCAACCCTACCTCAGCATCTAGCATGGAGTCTTCCACATGTTTATTCACCAAATGTTAAAGGAATGAATGAATGAATGAATGATTACATTAAAAAGTGTGAGAATACTTTGTTGGTTGCCTTTAGAAATATAAAAACTCCAAGGAGGGAAAACATTCTACAAAAGAGTTTATAACCTTTGTAGAGAGGCAGAAGCTACACACCCAAAACAACCTGGGGATGGGTTTCACAGGGGCAGAATCCTGCAGCACAAATCAGGCTCCCAGGTGCTGAGGAGGAATTAGACGTGTTGCAAGAGTAAAACTTAGAATAAGCCTCTGTTTCCGACTCTAGGGGCAGGAAACCATCCACATCTCAAGTGGGCTTTCTGTTCTCCGTGTCCCCACTGCATCTTCAGTGCAACAATGGAGAGATGTGACAGCTGATATTTGTGTGCACACATGTGCGTGTATGTGTGTGTTATGTGTGTTGATTACAAAATAATTGCATTGACATTTGAGTGTCTGTGCATGAAATGTCGTTTGGCATGTCTTCCGTCTCAGAGACCCGTCTTTGTTTGTAGATCCAGCCCTGGTTCTAGGGCTCAGTTCCCCTGACCTGTGGATACTTTCCAGAGCACTCTTCTTGTTCTTTTAATAATCTATATGCACTTTTTGTGTTATACCTTTAGTAATATTATGCTCTATGTGGGGTAGATTGCTTCTATAAGAAAGGGGAAATTCTCTTAAAACAGTTTTTTTTTTTTTTTTTGGTTTGCTGGTTTGGTTTGGTTTTTGATCCTTTGAACATAAAGGGTTTTGTGAGGGTCTTGTTGCTTCGTTTTTCTTGTCCCTTGGTCCTTCTCCCTATTCCTCCTGTCTTTGTGTGGTTCCAGGCTCTCTGGAATAAAACATCACATTTAGACTACCTCCCGTGCCTCCTTATTACTCTTTCAGTTTCTGATCATTCCTGCCAGACCAAATCATTTTTGGCATATATCCACCTCATTACCCTCTTCCCCTGGCCCTACTTAAAAACCTACAAGGGGCGCCTGCGTGGCTCAGTTGGTTAAGCATCTGCCTTCAGCTCAAGTCATGATCCCTGGGTCCTGGGATCGAGTCCCACGTCATGCTCCCCGCTCAGGGAGCAGCACCTTCCTACCACTCCCCTCCCCACCACTCATGCTCTCTCTCTCTCTCTCTCTCAAATAAATAAATAAAATCTTCAAAAAACCAAAAACCTACAGAGGCTCCTTGTTATCTGTAAATTGATCTAGGCTACATCTCCGCTCCTGCCTGCCTTCCTGCACCGGAGCCCACAGTGTCCTTGCAGACGCCTCACTTGTGGAGCCCCTCAAATCCTGTCTACCCATAAAATCACAGCTGCAGACTGCCTCTCATCCCCATAGATTCCGGGTTATAAGGCATAATTCATGTTACACACATCTGTGCCAAAACAGGATAGTGTGAATCTGGGG
The DNA here is from genome assembly GCF_964662115.1 of Mustela nivalis. Classification (NCBI taxonomy): domain Eukaryota; kingdom Metazoa; phylum Chordata; class Mammalia; order Carnivora; family Mustelidae; genus Mustela; species Mustela nivalis. The sequence goes on from NC_139024.1 coordinate 30,518,330, forward strand.
GAGAGTTAGTGTCAAAAAAAAAAAAAAAAAAAAGGGCACCAGGTAAAGCAGTGGTGCTAAATCAAGTGGAAAGCTTCTGCCTTTGGCTTAGTGGAAGTGATAGCTGGAATGAGCAGTTCTGCTCCCCAGCTGAACAGAAAGAGGGAATGGAGGGTCCCTGGGTGGCTCAGTGGGTTAAGCCTCTGCCTTCACTCAGGTCATGATCTCAGGGTCCTGGGATCAAGCCCCACGTCAGGCTCTCTGCTCAGCAGGGAGCCTGCTTCTCCCTTCTCTCTATGCCTGTCTCTCTGCCTATCTATGATCTCTGTCTGTCAAATAAATAAATAAAATATTTTTTAAAAAAAGAAGGAATGGCTGAATCTACCATCAAAATGTATCCAGGGGAATTTATCTGAACCGAAAATTTGTTTAATTAAAATTTATTAAAACCAAAGAGTGAAATTAAAGACAGCAATGCCTTATTTGACAGTTCATGGTGGGATTTGCCCCACTCATAATGGGAACCTTCTAGAGTTAAGAGTTAGATTGGATATCTTTAAGAAATTTAGATTTAACGCTTCCTTCTTTCACAATTTTTAGGAAACTCCTGTTGCATATTATTCTGCATTGGATTGCTATGATTTTTCCAGAGAAGTCAAGGTTCTGGTATAGAGTATTTAATAGTTAATGTTATTTTAATTTTTCTCATTATTTTCCCGAGTTTGACTTAGCTGAAGAAGAGATGGAACCATTTTTCCCTTTACAGATTCCACTTTGAAACTGATTAACTTCTTAGAGGGCCTTTGAGCTCCAATTTCTTTTCAAAAAATTGCAAATCTGATAGATCTTCTCTTTCAGCAGGCAGAAAGCAGGTAATACAGCTGCCAATCTATAGACCTAGTTCTAGAACACTGCCAAGAGTAGCCTGGACAGCCAGTCCCTTGTCCAGACCAGATGAAGCCAGTAGAAGACCCAACAACACTGCAATAAGGAGTTGGAGCAGGTGGCACTGCCTGTATCCATGTAATTCATACCCATCTAATCAGCCACTTCTATGTGAAAAATCAGAGGGTGAGTTAGAGCATTGAGGAAAGGATGGAAAAGGTTCTGGCTCATGCCTGAAGCCCATCATGGAAGAACATCACCATCAAAATGAACGTTACTGATCCTAGAAACCCATGATTTTCCCAATGGGCCAGAGCTCTTTCTGATTGTCTAGACAAGTTGGGAAATTCCTGATCATTACAGTTGCCAATGCCATGACATCAGGGGCTGAATTAAATGCTCCTTCTGTGTTCATTACCTGTCCAAAATCTTTGGTGCAATGAAAATGCCTGCAAGCCTTTAGAATCTTACCTTTGGATTTATGAAAGGATGTGAATCATGGATTTCATGGTTTGGGAACAGCACTCTCTGATTGGAACCCTATAGGAGATTCCTTATAGAATTCCACGGGAGGAAAGCTTGCCTCAGGCCCTGGGTGCTGATTCCCTTCCAGCTGCATATCACCCTGACAGCTAATGAGATGTCAAGTATGGTTACCTTTCTGTGAGTAAAATGAGTGAAACAGATCCCAGGAACATTTCTTTAACTGTGGGGGGTGGATTAAGAGAAGGCCTATGACATTTCAAGCTATACTTAAGGCATGTTAAAAAACTTCCCATGTTTCTCCTTCATAAAATATAGCAGGGAACTTAAGAGGTATGAAGGATTTCTCACCAGAATATTCTTTGAGCTAAAAATAATATGTAGATTAAAGTGAAAAGTGTAGACTTAAATGTAGATTAATGTGAAAAAACAATGTCACAATAAATAATAGTTGTAGGTAGAGCAAGCCATAAAAACACATTGTGAACACATTTTTAAACAGTGATTATGAGAAGCTGACAATACCATTTTCTAGATGAAAGAGGAAATGACCAAAATATTTAAAATTGCGAAGAGTTGAATTTTGAGTCTATATTTGCTTTCTAATTGTTTATGGTATAAATGGACATATTTATTGCTCAGTTTTTTTGGTGAAACCATCCTTGACTCTGGGATGTGACTCAATTTTTTTTTTCCTTTTAAAATGCATTCTCTAATTTTTCTTGAGGAATTATTTTAAAAGCTTAACTCCTTGAAACCTATATGTAATTCAACTGGATTTCGTAAAACAAAAACAAAAACAAAACTCATGAGGATTCTTTTCCAACGCTAAACATTTTGCTACTCGTAAATAAGCAATATTATAGTTAGCTTCTCTTGATGTGCGTTCTGTACAGAATTGATTAATAAGTGTTGATTAATAAGTTAATAAGTTAGAAATAAGTGATGCAAGAAATCACTACCTACAATTAACAGGAGTTCAGGAATGTAGAAAATAATGTCTCCTTGATACCCTGTTTGCAGTTTCAGTTACTGATGACTTCTAGGTAGCACAATTTTTCAAGTTAGAAATGGACTCTGTTATTTCCCTGCTGTTCTGGTACATTGTCACAAGCACGTGTTTTCACTCAGCTTCTCAGATTAGCAAAATTAACCTGCATAATTGTTTTTTAAAAAGGCATTCGATTTTGATGTTGGTTTTTCTCTTACCCTTCTGTTATCCTTGAGAAAACCCCTGGCAATCTCCAATTGGTGTGAGCCAAAGTCATTCTTCATCGTAAACACAACTCCTGTTTGAGGGGAGCATCTCCGGCAGTGGGGGTTTATTTTAATGGACATGCTGTATTACTTTAATCTAACCCTTTTACCATCTGTTCTTCCCGTAACAGTGAATGAAAAAAAAAAAAAAAGAACATATTTTATGTTTCAGGGTTACATTAGTAAAAAGTAAGATAAAAGTGATTTAAAAGCATGCATATGTTCTTAGTCCAATGCAGTCCGCATCTGTGATGTTTTTTCTCATGGTTCAGACACAAATCAAGACGAAAGCTGCTCATGCCTGATAGAGTGAAAGTTTTTCATGGAAAACAGGACTTTGCCGTAAGAGGGTCTCTATGTTTTACAGCTAAAAATGATAAAAGCTTCAATGAGCTGCCAGAATAAAAATAGATAACTGTAACTTCTTTTGTTGGGACATCTGGCATTTGTCTTGAGCTGGGTGGTTGTTGCCACCTCCAGAGGAGTGCGGAGCACCTGTCTAGAACATTCTGTTGAGGCAGGAATGAACCTCGTGACTGTTGCTAAAGGCAGACTATCTGTGAGTGCAGTCGTGGTGGAAGAATGTTTCTGTGATGGGAGAACATCACCCAAGCGTGTGGGTTGATAGTTTACTGTAGCGTAGGGCTTGAGAAAGCCTTCTGTGTGAAAACACGCTTGGGGACCTGGTGTCCATTACTGCTTAGAGAGTAGGATGCTGTTGTCCTTGGTATCTCAGTACACACGTCTAGGTGAGTCTGGGGAACCGGAAGGAGCAAGGGCTCTGGAATTGGGATCTCTCCTCTGAAACTTCAGTCATGTGACCTCGAGGTAATTTGTTTGTTTGTTTGTTGAGCTTCACTTGCTGCATCTGTAAAGGGATTAATAATATTTTTAAAAGTCTAATTTAATTTTTAAAAAAGATTTTATTTATTTGACAGAGAAGCAACGAGAGAGGGAGCACAAGCAGGGGGAGTGGGGAGAGGGAGAAGCAGGCTCCCACCTGAGCAGGGAGCCCGAGGCAGGGCTTGATTCCAGGACCCTGGGATCATGACCTGAGCTGAAGGCAGAAGCTTAACGACTGAGCCACCCAGGTGCCCCCAATAATACTTTAAAGATGCTGACACTTAATAAGATGGTGTCTGTGGGCTCTCAGCATAGTGATTGGCGCTGAGCAAGTCTTTGGTAATGGTAGCTATTGTGGTTGTTCTGGGTGTTAGATAGCATATGCCAATCATATAGTCCATTGCCTCTTAATCAGTCATAAAGTCCTGTTTACCTTCCCAAGCAACTACACTGTTTATAGAGAGGGAAAAATGGCCCCGTTCTTTGAACTCCTAAACTATATGGGTTTTCTCTCTATTCAGGCCAATGCCATTTTCTAGCTTGTATTATTAAAGTTATGCTCTGTGCACTGTTTATGTTCTGTTCACTGGTGGGAAGGTGAAGCTGTGTTTCTCAGATCACCAGGTATACTGCTCTGCAAATAGTAGCCACTCAATAAACATTAAACTGAATCACAGGATGAATTATTACAAAAAGTTCCCATTGGATGCATGTTAGGCCCCTGCCGATGGTTGAGACCTGTAACCAGATGAGGCAGCAGGGCCTCCTGGAAGGGATGATGCTTTTGTGAACTGAATCCCGAAGGGAAGCCGGGGGATGTGGATGTTGCTGACATCTATTTCTGGCAGTCATCCAAGCTCTTTGCCTGCCCGCTTTAGCCCACCTTTCGTGGGTGGCATTGGGTTTCATATTTCGTGAGAACAAGGGCATCTTTCACCTGACTTATTTTTTAATTTGCCAACATGAATACCTGTTTTGAAAATTAAATTTTAAATAAGAAATAGGGATGAATTAGGGTGCAGAATATTTAGGATGACAACATATTTTCTACGGAAGAGAAACAGAGGTTTCAGCAAAATAAACCAAAAATTAATCTTCAGTGAACTTTTTTTTTTTTTTTTTTTTTTAGATTTTATTTATTTATTTGACAGACAGAGATCACAAGCAGGTAGAGAGGCAGGCAGAGAGAGAGAGAGGAGGAAGCAGGCTCCCTGCTGAGCAGAGAGCCCGATGTGGGACTCGATCCCAGGACCCTGAGATCATGACCTGAGCCGAAGACAGAGGCTTAACCCTCTGAGCCACCCAGGCGCCCTTCAGTGAACTTTTTTTGATGGATGTAACCTAATTAAAATAGGGAATTAAATCGTTCAGTTTCTTAGCATTAAATACAGGAGAAAGCACCCTTACCTTTTCAAAGAATAGCAGATGTTCTATAGATCCTAAAATATTATTTTGTTTTCCTTGAAATTAGTGTGGATGTCAGCAGTTGCTGGAAGAATCACCTAGAGGGCTTACATGTATTCTAGTCTATCATGATTCCCATTCTCTCTCCACCCTCAAAACACACCTTTGAGGCTTTTAAAAAAAATTATTATATTCAGTTAGCCAGCATATATAGTACATCACTACTTTTTAAAAAAATATTTTATTTATGTATTTGACAGACAAAGATCACAAGAAGGCAGAGAGGCAGGCAGAGGGAGAGGGGGAAGCAGGCTCCCTGCTGAGCAGAGAGTCCAATGTGGGGCTCCATCCCAGGACCCTGAGACCATGACCTGAGCCGAAAGCAGAGGCTTTAACCCACTGAGCCACCCAGGCGCGCCACATCACTAGTTTTTGATGTAATGTTCAATGATTCATTAGTTCCGTATAATACCCAGTGCTCATCGATTAAAGCTTAAGCATTAAGAACCAGTGGTATCGAAGTGCATTTCAGCTTTGAAAATCAGAGTATTTTGAGACGCCTGGGTGGCTCAGTTGGTTAAGCAGCTGCCTTTGGCTCAGATCATGATCCCAGCGTCCTGGGATCGAGTCCCACATCGGGCTCCTTGCTCAGCAGGGAGCCTGCTTCTCCCTCTGTCTCTGCCTGCCATTCTGTCTGCCTGTGCTCGCTCTCTCCCCCTCTCTCTCTCTGATAAATAAATAAAAAAATCTAAAAAAAGAAAATCAGAGTATTTGGAAGAAAAGGCCCTTGTATTCAGATGATTGACCAGTGGCCTGATTTCTTTTTACAGTCAGAAGGCTAATTTCTTTATCCTTTAATATGTATGTTTTATCTCTTTCATACCTGTAGGGTGGCACTGAAAAATAGGACCTCTAGATAATACAGTCTGGGGAAAAATAGTTTTTACAAGATGGTGATATGAAGCATTCCTGCTTACCCAAGTGAAAGTTACTAATTAAGGGCATTTACTTCATACATATGTATCTATAACATGTTTGCATTTTTAAGAGTGCTTTGCTATATATTATTTATTGGTCCTTGTTGCAATACCACACTGTTGATAGTCTGTTCCCGTTTTGCAGATGGGAAAATCAAGACCCAAGGAAAGTGGTCTTTTGTACCAGTCACAAAGTAGTGCAGAGGTTAGTTACTACTGCATAATCACATGAGAGTAAACCAGGGTCCTCCCATATTTGAGTCCAATGTTGTTTCTACTGGAATCCCTAATGGATAAATTAAAATTACATTTTTATGTACAAAATATGAATAATCAGGAATAAAACAAAGATATTTATATAACTAAGTTACAGTATTTTTAAAAAAGATTTATTTATTTATTTGACAGACAGAGGTCATAAGTAGGCAGAGAGGCAGGCAGAGAGAGAGGAGGAAGCAGGCTCCCTGCTGAGCAGAGAGCCCAATGCGGGGCTGGATCCCAAGACCCTGGAACCATGACCTGAGCCAAAGGCAGAGGCTTTAACCCACTGAGCCACCCAGGCACCCCATAAGTTACAGTATTTTGGGGTCAAGTTCCCATTTCTTCAGAAAAATATTTTCATTTAATGGCTTTGTCTCTATTCTACAAATAAGGTATCAGTGTACTCAATGGCTTTTTTGATTTTAAAATATTTTGAAATGTTTTCATACATAAAGGAAGGAAGCAAGAATAGGAAATTATTCCTGTATACTAAACCTAGGTTCACCAGGACTTAACATTTTGCTGTATTTGCTTTATTTTCATCGTCTCTATTCCTCGCCATCTTCCACATTATTTTTTTCTAAATCATCTCGTAATAGGTTCCATATATGATGTCTCTTTACATAAGCCTTAATACTGCAATGTGTATTGCTTGGTCTAATGATTCTTTAGAATAAGGAGCTTGCAGGGTTTAAAAACAAATTTAAGATTTATTTATTTATTTTAGACAAGGAGAGTGAGTGGAGGAGAGGGGCAGAAGGAGAGGGGGAGAGAATTGTCACGCAGATTCCCCACTGAGTGAGGAGACCCACTCAGTACCAGGACCCTGAGATCATGACCTAGGCCACGATCAAGAGTCGGTCGCTCAACTGCCTGAGCTACCCAGGTGATGACATGGACATTTGCAGTTTTTCTTAAGAATTGCCAAATTAGGGGCACCTGGGCACCTTTTTATTTCTTCATTTTTATTATTTAAGTGTCTAAAGCTGTGTATCCTATAAATCCAGACATGTAATATTTTCATTATCTTTTTCCCAGAAAATCTATAGTTTATGTTTGCATTTACTTATCTTCCCCAAGAATTATTTAATAGTTTGGGGGGTTTATTTTCAGTGAAAGAGTCTTATAAAAATTGTTTTTAATTTCTGTTTTTTATTCATTGTTGTCAGAGTATCAGTTGTAATATTTATACTTTGTGAAATTACCTGAGACTCTCTTTGTGACCTACTATTTGATTAATTTTGATGATTAGTCATGTACACTAAGGTTCATCCTTTATTATCAATATTCGAAGTTTGATTGATAGCCCTAAAATTTAACTGGTTTTTTTTTTTTAAGTCTTCTGTGTTTTTTTTTTAATTGACTTTACTTATTTTATACTGAGAGTGGTTTCTTGGTCTCCTATTTCTCCTTGCATCTTCTCTAGTTTTTTCTATGCGTAGGTGGTATTGATGTGTTATGAGTCATAGACAGAAAGACATAAAAAAAGAGTGGTTTTAAGCAGGAGAGTGGCATGATTGGATAAGAGTGTCAGAAAGATCTGTGAGGTGGCTAGGTTCTGGGAATACCTAGTGTTATGGCAGCCAGGGGTTCCTGGGATTCATTTATTTTTCCTTTGACAGAAAGTTGAGTGGTGGTTTCCAGGGGCTTGAGGGAGGGGAGAATGGGGGTAATTGTTTGATGGGTATAAAGTTTTAGTTTTGCAGGACACAGAGTTCTGGAGATGGGTGGTGCTGATGGTTGCACAGGAATGTGAATGTGTTAACTGCCACTGAAATGTGTGCTTAAAAATGGGTATGTGCATTTTACCACAGTTAAAATTTTAAAAAGAAAGAGCACAGTAACAAAGAGGACCAGAGGGACCTCTGGGAGGATCAGTCTGTTAAGCGTCCAACTCTTGGCTTTGGCGCAGGTCATGAACTCAGGGTCGTGGGATCCAGCCCTGAGCTCAGCTCTGAGTCTGCTTGAGACTCTCTCTTTCCCTCGGCCCCTCCTCCTTGCGCTTTCTTTCTCTCTCTCTCTCTCAAATAAATAAATAAATCTTAGGGGAGAAAAGAGAACTAGGATGTGGAAAAAAAGGTACTGTTCTAGACATTTGTGTATAGGTTTTTGTGTGAATATAATTTTCCTTTATCTGAAAAACGTCCAGGATTGCTTATGGTAGTTGTATGTTTAGTTTTAGTTTTTGTTTGTTTGTTTGTTTTTAGAAACTACCAGACTATTTTCCAGGGCAGATGTACAATTTAACATTCCCATCAACAATGTACGGATGATCCAATTTTCCTACATTTTTGTCAGCATATGTTGTCACCATTTTTTTTAATTTAAATTTTTTATTTTTTTTTAACTTTTTAAAAAAGATTTTGCTTATATATTTGAGAGAGAGAATGAGAGAGAGAATATGAGAAGGCGGAGTGTCGGAAGGAGAAGAAGATTCCCTGCCAAGCAGGGAGCCTGATGCGGGACTCGATCCTAGGACTCCAGGATCATGACCTGAGCTGAAGGCAGTCGCTTAACCAACTGAGCCACCAAGGAGCCCAGTTGTTGTCACTATTTTTAATTTTAGCCAGTCTAATAGGTCTATAGTGATATTTCATTGTGGTTTTAATTTGCATCTCCCTAATTGCTAATGATATTGAACATCTTTTCATGTGATTGTCATCTTATTATCTACTTGGTGAAATGGCTCTTCAGGTCTTTTGCCCCCTTTTTTTATTATTGAGTTTTGAGAGTTCTTTATATTCTAGATTCTAGTCCTTTTGTTGGGTATGTGGTTTTGAAATGTTTTCTCCTAGTCTGCAGCTTTTCTTTTCATCCTCTTAACAAAATCTTTTACAAAGCATAAGTTTTCAATTTTGATCAAGTCCAATTTACCAAAAAGTTTTTTAATACACATGTTTTGTTATCAAATCTAAAAAATCTTTACCTAGTGCCAGATTTTAAAGATTTTCTTCTGTTTGTTATTTTCTAAAAGTTTTACAATTTTATATTTCTATTTTTAAGTTTTTTATTATATTTATATTTTATATTTAAGTCTGTGATCCACTGAGTTAATTTTTATATAAGGTATGAGACCTGGGTTGAGGTTCATTTTATTTTTGCCTGTGGATGTCCAATTATTTCAGCAACCATTTGTTGAGAATCTGTCTTTCCTCTGTTGAATTGTTTTTGCACCTTTGTAAAAAATTGGTTGGGCGTATTTGTATGGTTTCCTTTATGGGTTCTGTATTCTGTTTTATTGATCTGTACATGTATTTCTCCATCAATACCACACAGTTATGATGGTAAGTCTTGAAGCTGATTTTCTCTTTCACTATATTCTTCTTTTTCAAATTGTTCTGACAGTTCTAGTTCCTTTGCCTTCTACATAAACACTATGTATGTATTGAGCCTTTTCTATCTTCTTTCAACTACTTTGACCTTTTAATTTTCTCTATCCAATTTTTGTATCCTTACATGTTTTCCAACTTATCTTCAATTTCCCTCATTGAATGTCCATTCAAATCTATACTTTTCTTCATAACTTGCAACTGATTCTTCACTTATTCAATTTCTGTGTGTTTGGTCAGTTTTCGTTGTCTTTTTTCCTCTTTTGTTATTGTTGTTGTTGTTAGGTGGGGTTTTGGGGTCCATCGCTTAGTTTTAACACTTCTGGTTCTGAGCATGTGTGCCCAAGTACATCACGTGTGCTTGTTAAAGGTTCTTATTTTAGGTTGGTGCGTTGTCTTACAACTTTCCTTTGTGACATAGTTGGTTATCTGATGAGAATTTTTATCAGCTGAGATGATCGTGTTTCCATTTCATGTTTTGTTTTCCTACAGAAGTTTTATAGAGAGTTTAATATTTCCCCCTACTCCTTAGCATTTCATGGGTTGAGTTAACTATTTAAAGAGCACGCTATCTTATCAATATTGTGAAATAAGTTGTGTAAATGGATGACGACAGTGGTAGAGAGGAAAGAAGGGATTCACCGGTCTTTTTTTTCTTTTCTTTTCTATTTTCTGGATCCCTAGTTTCCCCCTTTCCTCCTTTCCTTTCACTGCTATCTCCTTTCGGACACAACGCATTCTCAATTTACATTTTTCTCTTATGAAAACGATACTTGTCCCAGGCTGCTGCCCTAGATTTTGTTTGATTTTGAGCCCTTTCCCTGTGGCCAGTATGGTGAACTACCAGATACTGACTTCTGTTCTTATTTTAGCACTTACTTGTGATGTATTTTTTCTTTCTGTGGACAATTTTGTCTGTTTCGCCTTTGTCCTAAACTCACTCTCTCTCTCTCTTTCTCTCAAACTTCTCTCTTTCTCTCTTCTCTGGTTGACATCTCACTCTCGGAGTTTCTTATACCTGCCCTTATCCTGCTCTCTGGACCCACAGGTTCATAGTGTTGGCTGTTTGACTTTTTATTTTTATTTTTTATAAATTGAGATTTAGCATACTCTCTGCCTCTCAGTAATGCCGATAGCATGGGTCATGGGTGATTCCATTTGTGCTCTTTGTTCTAGGGGTAGTATTTGTGAAGAGGTACACATTCAAATGGCTGCCATTATCCTGTCAGAAGCCTCTAGAATATAATAATTTATTGACCAAAAGGCATCATGTAGTTCCTATAAAACTTGTGCTTTAAGGGGACACTTGGGGGAACATTTACATAATAGTAAAATAAAACTTACATAACAACTTTCTTTTTATAACCATGACAATAAAAATTCCTGGACTTGGATTATAGTTCTAAATAATTTATCTCCTTTAAATCAGTAAAATATAAGGACAGGCACAGGAATCCTATGTTTTAACACTAGAAAGGATACCGAATAATGATTCTATCATGTAGAATGCTAAAGCTGAAAGAAAAGTTAGAGAGCATCTAACCTAATCCAATACATCACTTATGGGGGAGCCTAAGAAAGTTAAAGTAATTTGCCCAAGGTTACCCTGAGAGCTACTAGCAGGGGTGGACCTGGAATCCGGTTCGCTTGGTTCCCTGTACCTATTTCCTCTTCCGTTAAATGGCCCCCATTCTGGTGTTGCCTTTGATAAATTAAGTATCTTCGTGAGCCTTTTCCTGTTGAGACAAAAGAAATTAAATTACTTGCCCAAGATTGTATATGTAGTAAGCAGCAAAGGTAGGTGTGAGGTCTTCCTCACACTTCCACGGAGTGAATGGCACATTGCGCATGTACTGGCCGCCCGCCTTTCTTTCTGCTCTCTCTCTTCCCTCTAAGACTTGACAAACACCTGAAATTTTTTCAGATCAATGTGTGGGTCTCTAGGGTTCTCAACAGAGTTTACATCCAGTGCCATTCATTTTAAAGGGGTGAATGTGGCTCAGAGGATTGATGATACACGCAGGTGCAGGTTTACAGGTCTTGAAAAACAAAGGTTTGATTCTAGTCTTTTGCTCTGTACCGATCTTCTTGGTCTAACTCAACCACCCAACTTCCGCCTGCTTCAAGGACAGTGTACTTGCTGTCATAGTTTCCTGACTATTGACAAGAGGCTTATCCATCAAATTCTTCTTTGGGTGCTCTTGAAACATGTACCTCATGTATGCCAGGGTTGCCTTGTGTTGAATTTTCTTTGTGAGTGAAGGACAGAATGTTCTTCTGTGCTGCGCCAATAGCACTTTCCCATACACACTCAGGGAAAGCTTTTTCCCCTCTCAACAAGGCTCAAAAGTCTTGACTGGAGTACTTCAGAAATAGGCCTGGTTTATACTTTTATCAAAACAAGAAGAGTCTGGGCAATTCCTAGCTTGGTAAAGCACTGATGATCTGAAATTTTCCTAGGCAGGTGCACAAATGGTGTTACCAAAGGGCAAATGTATGGCACTCTGATCCCCCCTCAATAAGGAAAGGGGTACCAACATTCCCTCAGTGGAAGTGAAGGTGGTGTCTCATAAAATGAAAGCCCAGTGTTCATAGGGAGAAAAGGCTGATGGCCTATGGAAGTGTGATGTAGGGAAATGGTACTTTGGGTGCCTTGTGGTTCTAAAGAAGTTACATTTACTATTTTTTTTTTCTTGGTGGCATATGCTGATAGTCCATATGTACCCTTGGAAAATTATTAAAGTAATAATGAGGTATGGTAACAGAAAGATCTCGAGCTTGGAATTTGTATAGAACTCCTTCCTGATCATGCTGTGTTATTAGCAGACTTCAGGGTTCCCCCAGAACCTCTGTACCACATCTCTCTGGCTCCAAGAGTCCCTAGCCAGAGCTGCCTGAATTTCTCCTGGGCCCCCCCACAGCACCACACATCCATCCCTCTTTCTCCTGGGATAAGAGAAAACATGTAATGGACTCATATTTTGGTTCTAGAGACTATATTTTGGTTCCTGCTTCTTTTCTGGAAATGTCTCTAACACTGGATCCTTTCCTCCCTCCTCTTTTCCTTGACAGCGTTTTCTCTGTAAAACATGGTTGGAGGGCAGGCTTTGAGCCGGGTGGACCGCAGGTGGCCATTCCATCTTATTAGAACACTCAGTGATTCAGTTTTCCCATCTGTAAAATAGAGCCCTGTTACTGCCCAGGAGGTTGTGAGGATTCAGTGATAGAATGTATGTACCATGATTAGCAACCGCCAGACGCATTGTAAGGTCTCAATAAATGGCACCTATGATGATCAGAACAGGTAACCTCTGTAGGGGACCCAGACTTGTGTTTAGCTTTGTGTAACCAAAAACTGGTAGAAACTATATTATTAATTTGAGTGGCTCATGAGGAACTTCCAACTGAGCATATCTCCTAGGGAGGTCTGCCAAACCTCTGGCATTTTCTTTCTATGCCAGATCAGTTAACTGACAGCAGAGGAGCGGTATGACTCCAACGAGGCACAGTATTGCGCGGCTGTTTTATCCTGAGGATCCCAGCATACTTGGAGTTTTACCTAGGAAAGGAATAAATGCCTCCTAGTGATTGGGTTCAGCCTATATGCGCCAGTCTTTTTAAAAGTTATATTGCCATGGAATTAGTTAAGCCTTCATTAGCTGTCCTAGCATGTATCCAGCATGGGCCTTGGGGAGTTCACAGGCCAGTGTGAAGAGTGAAGGTACAGCACTTTGGGCCTCCTTTTTCTTTTGTTTTTAAATTAAGAAAAAAAAATCTGAACAGCGAACGGGAATAAAACATGGAGCTTTCTTGGGCTCTCTCTGGCAATACCTTGTGGGACGGGATAGAGGACTTGGGTTTGAATTTTGACTCTGCCACCTGCTCACCTGTGGCCTTGAGCAAATCATTTTCTCTCTTAGGCCTTAGTTTCTCTAGTCATACAATGGGTCACTGATATCTTCGTTAAAGGGTTGATAGAAGAACGAGGTGAGGTCACTCACGTGAAGCCCTTCTGCTCTGCCTGGTGTTTAGTTCTTCCGTCCCTGTCATTACCACGTTTACCTCCTGTGTGACTAATTAAGTGATTCCCAGTGCCCAGTGTGGGGCTAGAGTTTGTAGAGTTTATTTTGGTGCTTTTAAGGTCTACATGACCTTCATGGTGTATGGCTGAGTAAAAAGGCTTTCTTTCCCCCCTTTTTTTTTTTTTTGACATCTACTTTTTTCATTCTCTTGATTTCAGTACTCAGGATTTCACACGGAAAGATCTGAGTCTGACCACGACAGCCAGTGGGGTGGAAGTCCCCTGACCGACACAGCCTCGCCTCAGCTCCTGGACCCCGCAGAGAGACCCGGCTCTCAGCATGACGCGTCGTGCGCCTACAGACAGTTCTCTGACCGCAGCTCTCTGTGCTACGGCTTTGCACTGGACCATTCCAGGCTGGTGGAGGAGAGGCATTTCCACACGCAGGCCTGCGAGGGAGGCCGGTGTGAGGCAGGCAGGTACTTCCTGGGCACGCCGCAGGCCGGGAGGGAGCCCTGGTGGGGCTCTCGTGCAGCCTTGCCCCTGACCAAGTCTTCCCCAGAAAGCAGAGAAGCCTATGAAAACAGCATGCCTCACATCGCTTCCATCCACAGGATCCACGGTAAGGGCAGCTGAAATGAGTCCTGAGCTGGCCGCATTGGGCCCCTGGGCAGGTTTCTGAGATTCTAGGTTTGACGCCGCAGGGACTGACCCGGTGGTTTTCTCCTTTGAATTGATAAATCAGGAACTGGCATCAGTGGGGTTTTACAAAGGGCAGCCACTCTTTTTAGGTGTACTAATCTTGCTCATGCTTGCCAGGTGCATTTATTTTTGACATGTGAGTAAAAATGATTCCCAGTGTAAACATCATAAAAACTGTAGAAATTAAGTGGAAGTCAAATATTGAGTAAGTCCGTTGAACATGGAATATGTATGCGTTTACATTTCTTGCGTATGATTTTCTTCTGTATTCTGATGCTTCAAAAGTAGACCTCTGTAGTTTTGGGGCTCATCAGCAGTGCTTCTCAGTGAGGCCGCCACTGACCTCCTGGGGAGTCCAGGCTTTGCTGTACGGTCTGTCGCTCATGTCACAGGTGGTTGATCCCTCCGCTGGGCCTTAAATACTGGTAACCACCCCCTCCTGCATTATTATGAAAACCCATAATGTCTTCTGTGGGGGAAAGATGGAATGATATACCGAACCCATGGAGATTGTCACCGTGGGGTTATTGTACAGTTTTACGACCACATAGAAACGGGCGCTGTGGTGGAAGCTTTGAGAGTCAATGACGTTCTTCTTTGTTCATTTCAAAGTAAACTGGTGAGGGAGAGCCCAGTCCATTCCAGACTGGAGCCCGGACAGGTCTCTGACACCTCCCTGTTTCATTAAAAGTCAGTGACATTACAAGCAGAGAAAGACAACTATCATATGATCTCCCTGATATGAGGAAGTGGTGATGCAACATGGGGGCTTAAGTGGGTACGAGAAGAATAAATGAAACAAGATGGCATTGGGAGGGAGACAAACCATAAGTGACTCTTAATCTCACAAAACAAACTGAGGGTTGCTGGGGGGAGGGGGTTTGGGAGAAGGGGGTGGGATTATGGACATTGGGGAGGGTATGTGCTTTGGTGAGTGCTGTGAAGTGTGTAAACCTGGTGGTTCACAGACCTGTACCCCTGGGGATAAAAATATATGTTTATAAAAAATAAAAAAAAAAAAGTCAGTGACATTAAGGTTGCTCTAACAGGGTACTATTACCCTTCTTGCTGGGTCTTCAGGGTCTTAGGGAAACGTGCTGAACAATGTCGTAGTCACCCGTAGGCTCCGTCAGACACCACCCAGGCACTGACGTCCTTCCACGAAGGATTTTCATTTGTTTCTGTTTTTGCTTTTTATTTTTCTGCTTTTGCTTTGAGTTTCTCTAGTATGGTAGACTGGTAATGGACACCCAGGGCAAAGGGCAATTGCTTGCCAAAGAATGGAGTGAAGCGAAAATCCTGGCTTAACCTACATGGTCTGGAAGAAAATATTAGAAATAAAATAAGAAGAAAGAGGAAAAGGAAAGCAATGAACAGTGTGATCCAGGGCTTCTCTTCTGCATTAAGCAGTTTACAGCTTTCATATGTCCCTCCCTGCTTTTCTTTTCCCTTTTTCTATTGACTTCACACTACTTTAAGAATAATGTAGCTTATGGAATATATTTTGGATGCATTGTTCCTTTGTATTAGATCTCTCTCTGGGGTTCAGAACAGATTGCTATTAACATTTTAAATATTTATTTGTTCTTTACCTTACTTCAGAAACTAAGATACCAGAGTTACTGTATGAGTATATGTGAAACTGATTTTTATCTCTAGATTTGAAGAGACAATATTTATATTTTTGATTGGGACAAGATATCTATATCCATGCATGCATGTATACATATATGTACTTATGAATATATATGCATTTATCTAACCCTCGAATGGTTTTAAAACTAACATTAGAGCTTTATTGTAATTCTACTTAGGATACACTTAACGATTTTAACATTTTAGATGATTTGGAATTGAGAAGGTAGTCTAGTCTCTGTCATTGTCTTCCTCAAACTCAATGGAAAGCATTTTCTAAGCATAACATTTCTCTAGAAAGTCTCATCAACCAAATGTTATGCATTTTTCTTTTATTATTTGCAGTCAGACAGGTCCAACGATATGTATACATGGAGAAGTATAAACACTCTTATCATTTTGTTAATTGGCCTCTAGGACCCGTGGGCAAGGTTTACTTTCTAAAAAACTTGTGATAAACTTCATCTGCACTTAAAAGCCACTGAAAACTATGAACGCCAGTACAATACATTGACGCTTTGTCGTGTGAGCCCACGTCTGTTTCAAATATTGGTGCATATATTTAAAATGAAAGATGACGTTTTCTTTTAATAGGAAAAAGAAACACACAGTTTTGGGGGTCCATTTTGAGACCACTTACTTTTTCCTTTTTCTAATTTCTAGGGCGAGGTCATTGGGATGAAGATAGTGTGGTCAGTTCTCCAGACCCTGGGTCTGCCAGCGAATCAGGTGACCGATACCGCACTGAGCAGTATCAAAGTAGCCCACACGAACCTAGCAAAATTGAAACTCTGATAAGAGCCACCCAGCAAATGATTAAAGAAGAAGAGAACAGATTGCAGCTAAGGAAGGCCCCCCCAGACCAACTGGCTTCCATTAATGGAGCTGGGAAAAAACACTCCCTCTGTTTTGCAAACTACCAACAGCCCCCGCCAGCGGGGGACGTCTGCCACAGCTCGGCTCTTGCCAACACTTCACCGTGTGACCACATCCAGCAGAGAGAGGGAAAGATGCTGAGCCCTCACGAAAATGACTATGACAACAGTCCCACTGCACTGTCTCGAATAAGTAGTCCCAATTCGGATCGCATTTCAAAATCCAGTTTGATCCTAGCTAAAGACTATCTGCATTCGGACATGTCTCCACATCAGACAGCAGGAGACCATCCTGCCGTCTCTCCAAACTGCTTTGGTTCTCACCGGCAGTATTTTGATAAGCATGCTTACACATTAACTGGATATGCCCTGGAGCACTTATATGACAGTGAAACCATTAGGAACTATTCCTTGGGCTGTAATGGCTCACACTTTGATGTAACTTCCCATCTAAGGATGCAGCCAGACCCGGCACAGGGACACAAGGGAACATCTGTTATAATAACCAATGGAAGCTGATGTTTTTTTCTAAAATATTTTGTTCTTTAAGGCTCTCTGAAACATATTTATAGTTTAATGCCCCATTACCAGCATTTACTATGCCACAGATGGTTAGAGAGGATAATTTAAGTTACTGGATATTTGACATGTGTTCCTGTGAAATCAAAGAGCACTAGCATTCAGGGTTACATGCAGATAATGGAGTTAAATGAATACATAAATTGCCCCTCTAATTATATGGGAACCAGAATAGATAAATTTTGATTTGAGAAGTACTTCTACCCAGCAGACTTGAATGCAAGATCTCTGGGTTCCAGTCCTGGCCCTGGCTGTGAGTTAGTTTGGGAATATTGATGTAGATTAAATGAGCATATATACCACATTAAAGGACCGGTAGAAGACAGCATTGCACTGGGATGCGCCAGTAAACCTCACACACGCAGACCCCCGTCCACACACTGCTGTGTACACTTTACATGCAGAAATGTTGACTGTAGACCTCAAATACAACCCAAATGGGTAAGTTTTCTTAACCCTAGCACATTAAGCTTATTAAAGAAATTTCCATTCCTAAAATAACTGAGAGAAAGAGAGAGAGCTACATCTTGTAAACTGGTTTCTTGGTTGTGGTTTCAACCAGTCAGCCCATTTGGTTCAGGCATAAATTAGGGAAATGGTTCCGGGTATGGTAGAAGAATGAGTTTCCACCTGGTATCCATTAGAAGCAATCAGGAAGTGGTGATTTTTCACCTTTTGAGTTAGGCGAGGAACAGGATCACACTGACATAGCAGTAAGGGTTTTCTAAGTAAAAGGACTAAGATGTTGGGACACACATCAAAAACCTGGTGCGTCCAATTGGAAATCGTTTAGGGAAGATGGACAGGACAGAGACAGAGAGAAATGAAATGATATCTCAACACAAAAATTTAAGCCTCTAAATACGTAATCAATATATTTGAGGCTATAAAACCAACCAAATAAAAGACTCAAACCAATTCATCAAGCAAAAAAAAAAAAAAAAAAGGCCGATAAGTGCAAAAAAGAACTAAGGAAAGCCAGTGGAGGGCTACATGGTGGCAGTGTGCACGAGAACATTTCAGAGCACAGATGTGCAAATGCGACAACATGTGGAAAGCCTCAGGGAGAGCCCAAGATAAAAGCTTGGGCTGATGGACAGGTGGCCAAAAGGGTAAGAGTCACTTCAAATGAAGCAACACGCCAAGCGCTCGTTTCCCTATTGTCTGTGAACGGTGGAAACAATGAACTTGGTGTTAAGTTCGTGCGAGACGGTAGAAAACCCAGCAGACTTGAATGCAAGATCTCTGGGTTCCAGTCCTGGCCCTGGCTGTGAGTTAGTTTGGGAATATTGATGTATCGCTCACTGTGCCTGGGCCCTTCTGACGTGCCCTGGTTCTGTGGATCACCGGTGCGGCAGAATTAGAGTTGATGACCCATTAGCTCTCCACTGTCCGTTGTCAAGACCATCATTCTGACTTGTCGGCACTCCTGCAGAGGTCCGGGTTCTTTGTAACTTCAGCGGGTACATGGGTCCTTTTAGGCATGTGTAATTATAGTCAACTTTCTGGTTCAGCCAGAATGTGGATGGTAAAAACTGGTGAGGGAATAGGAAAGCAAGGACGATTTATTTCATGCACTAGTCTCTAGTAATCAAAACAAAGTTAAATCACGCAAGCGATTAGAGAAGTTTCTTAGGCAGTATTTCCTAGGCGTCCCATGCCTGCAACCCTTGCCATCTGCAAGGAGGGGAATGTATTGGAAGAAATGGACTCATGATTTTGAAGACAGAACATGACACTGACCACTCAGGGATTAGTACTCTAGATTCCTCATTTAACACAGTTATTTGGCAGTTTATAGGTAGGCGACAATCTGAATGATGATAATCTGAGGGATGAAGAGGGGGTCATTTGTATATGACAACAGAAGTGACATGAAATTACATAAGTATTTCTTGGGTATGACATAGCGACATTTGTGTCATAAAGGGAAAAAGTTTAAGTGAGAAAGTTAGTGGTTATCGTATATACTTTCAAAAAAGTTCAAAGAACAAGTAAAACTACACATTAAACTACGGAAGCAAAAAGTGCGTACGTAGTGATTTTGAGAAGAATATTCATGAAAAACCTCTGGAATACTTAAAATAGATTTTTGATCAATTTGAAACATGAAATAAGGTTTTAGGAATGCTAAAGTTTTGGGGGAATTCTGTAGGTAGGTAAGTGGTTCAAAGGTACAGATATCGGAAGAATATGGTGTATTTTGGAAAGGAAATCTATACAGATGGGTTTTACTGATGGACATACACGCTACCAAAAATAAATAGAGTCCTCAGACTCAAGGAAAAGGAACTGATATGAAAGAAAAAAACACCATTGAAGAGACTTCAGTGAAATCCTAAAATGGCAGATAGTTAATTGGTGAAAAATAGATTATGCACTCTACCAATAGGGGATAATCAGAAGAAATAATGCTCTTTAAAACGGTATGACCAATATTTTTAAGTGAAGACAGAAATATCTATGTTACATCCTAATTAAAAATTTTGTTAGGTGACTCAGTTTTAAATACAAACAATTTATTTAATTTACAGGTCAATAATTTTATAGTGGCAGATTTATTACATTACATATAATGCCTTCCAGGTCCACAGTATTATAAGCTTACAATTTTTGCAATGTGGCATGATTATTACAAAATGGCCCCAAAATAAGATGAGATAGTTTATGACAAAGTATCTTTTTAATATACACAATGTGTTAAAATGTATTATAATCTACATTATCTTGTTCTGTCCAGGAACATATTTCCTCATAATGAAGATGTCAACTGTGTCTTTTTAAAATACAGGATGTAAAATGCATATGTTCCCAATAACTTACTTAGTTAAAGTTAAATTGGCCTTAGTTTTAATCCTTGAGTTCCATAACTTTGCTAAATGTTGAGAATCATGATACGTGATAGAAATAGAGAAGTATGATTCTTCTATCACACCTGGATTCATAAAAATGTGCTATATCCAATTGCTAGTGTAATAGGTAGCAATTCATTAGATGATACAAAGTTCATGCTTTCTAGTAACAGTAAGAATATCCTTATCACCCATTTTACCTACCTGTCAGACCGAATTTAACAATTTGGATGACCAAAGAAATAAATACTTCCCCAATATTCCTTGAGAAAATTCTATTAAAACTATTGAGAATATACAGATTTGATGTATTATTTTTGGATGCATAATATTAATGTCATAAACACTACAGATGGACATTTAGGTGTTGTTCAGTTTCACAAATCTTTTGACCTACTATGCTGAATATAATGGGCTAGCTTTTCTAAACCATAATTGCCTGATCTAGGATAATATGATAGAGTGCTGATGTGACATTCAAAATGAGACAGGATGCAATAAGTAATTAACTTTCAGTGTTTATACAGAAAATCCACTCATTCTCTCTTGATTATATTTTATAGGGCTAGAATATTTCCATCGGGTACTATTCTTAATTCTCTCTACACCCTGCTGCCACATGCTGCCTTTGGGCAGAGAATCCCACTTAAAATAAGCTTTAATGGGATCTTCCAGAAAAGGATAATATGCTCCATTTTCTTTTCTTTTTTGAACGAGGGATAAGGATCTATTCAATAAAAGGTCATTTGGAAAATATGCATAGTTATCTTAAAATAAAATGAAACGCTTTTTACCATCTAAGATCTAGACCTTGGTTTAGACAAGTTTGATAGAAGATACTACAGCTAAAGAGACATTTTGAATACAGTTATGTTATTTTATAGCTCACTCTCCCTTTCAAGAGCAGGACATGACTAAGATATTCAGTGCAATTCTATTAGTAGTAGTAGTGTTTGGAAGTGACAGAGTGAATGCTGATACTTGGAAAAGTGACGATTTGGTTATTTGGGGGTAACTTACCTTGCCCAGTGGACTAGCTTACACCTTAATACACTTTCTTTGCTTTAAACAAGTTTGAATGCCCAAATTTGGTTCCTCAGTTCATTCAAACCATAGAACATAGATATACATTTTACTTTCTGAATGATTTAAAGAATGTAAATCCTATGGCTCTCCAAATAAGTGATTCAATTTTCATGTAAATGTCAGTTTTTGTGAATAGGGATTTGTCTCTAAGACAGCAGAACCTACTGGTTAGTTTTTACTGGGACATGCATTGTGGATAAAAGATCATTCTAAACTTTAAATGAATGACAGGACAACTATGGGCACATGCAAAGGGTATCTTACGAAGAAAATGTTCTTGGGGGAAATGACCATGTGGCGCTCATTTCTTGTGCACAGGAGTTGTACGGGTAGTGCTTAACTCAAAATGTGATAGTGTGCTCATATTAAATAGGGGTTTGTTCAGAGTTCCTTCTCTAGGACTGTATGCAGAAAGGCTACACGTGTGTGTGTGTGTGTGTGTGTGTGTGTGTGTGTGTATCTCTATACACACATATTTATGTGTATATACATGTGTGTATATACATATGTGTGTATATATATGTGTGTATATATATATACACACACACACACACACACAGTTGTAAAGCAAGTAACAAGATTCTGTTCTGCTGTGCTCTTTAAAAACTGATGGTTCACACAAGAAATCCTAAAACTTTAGAACCAAACACTTACAATTTAATTTATTGCAAAAATTTCGCTGCATGGGACTTTGCTTTCATATACCTATATAGTGGAGAATTTGTCCTAATTTGCTGATCTGGAACACATTTAATCACAGCTGAATTTACACCAACAGCCCTGGTGTGTTTACATTTCAAAAGAAATGAAATTGGCGTGGAAAAATTTTTAGAAGTACTGTAACTTTTTTCCATTTTTTTTTCCAAAGGGAAATATTTCAAAAACTAAAACTTATGAGTAGGCACTTCAAAAAAGATAAAAATATTTTATGTTTGTTTTTTGACTGACATGCTATAAAAAGGATTATATTTGTGAAAGAAGATACTGATTGCCAATATTTCAAATACCATCTTGCAATGTATAGTTTTTAGTGGTATCATAGTATAAATCTGTAATTTGAACTTTTACTTTGGAATGTAAAGTAGAAGATATTAGCTATGTCAATGATATCTTGCAAAGTGTTCCCATTTATAATTATTTATATTGTAAATAGCTTTCTGAAGTAAATTTGAAGTTAATGTGCATAAAATGTATTTATTATGTGAGGAATTTTTTTGGTTTAAAATATAGTTACCAATATGCAGTTTGAGTCTGAATTATTCATTGAATGAAAGGTCTCTATAGGACAAAACAGACTGTCCACTAGAAGACTAGAATTGTAAAGAAATAAGAACAATTTTAGTTCTGGATTCTAAATCTAGGAATTGGAATTGAAATTGGAATTGGAATTGGAATAGGTAACACATCACACATACACACACACTTTACAGGACCTAGCAATAGAAGCTTACACATATACACAATAGCTATCAAGTAATGGGTCTGATTGTTACTAGATACTAGAAAATGGTTTTCTCAATTTAGAACATCTTAGGAAAGACTCCTGTGTGATTGCCTCTTTGCTAAAATAAAGCAAGAATTTTAAAAGTACATATTATATTTATAATGCCCAAGGGAAAAGAAAACCTATAATGATATTTTAAAATTTGCTGTCAATCAAAAACATGTTAAAAATCACATTTTGAATTATTATTACTTTTTTATTTTTTAAAGATTTTTTATTTCTTTTCAGAGAGAGAGAGAGAGAGCAGGAGCAAAGAGGGGGAGCAGAGGAGGGAGTCTGACCCTAAGTTAGATTCTAGGACCCCAGGATCATAACCTGAACTGAAGGCAGACCCACAATCCACTGAGCCACCCAGGTGTCCCACATCTTGAATAATTTAGATTTTGGAATCCAAAGTAGTTTTTAAATCTAGAATTAGTAATTCAGGTCAAACAGAAATAGATTTTCAGGTAGATCATAACACCAAGCATGCTTCTTTTTCCTTCTCCAGGGTTTTTTGATACACCTTCATGTGTTCTGGAAATTGTCAACCATCAGCTGATTTGACAAACTTACACAATGTATTTTTAATTCAATGGAAATGTTCGTATTTCATAAAGCTTTTTTGATAAAGCTGCCCCAAATACCATCACATTAATATTATAACATTTATCAGATATTTTTAATACGATTCTGTAAATAATTTTTTTAGCGCTTTAGTTTCTGAAAGTAAAATTGTTTTCACCACTTCATACAGCAAAGGAACTGTGCTTTCAGTTTGATCTATAGCATTTATGGAATACATACCTATGCCTCAAAAGGCATAGAAACCAAGAATCTTTTTTTTCCTTAAGATTTTATTTATTTATTTGACAGAGATCACAAATAGGCAGAGAGGCAGGCAGAGAGAGAGGGGGAAGCAGGCTCCCCGCTGAGCGGAGAGCTCGATGCGGGGCTCGATCCCTGGACCCCGAGATCACGACCCGAGGCGAAGGCAGAGGCCCAATCCACTGAGCCACCCAGGCGCCCAAGAATCTTCTTCATTGAAGGACATTCTAAGAAAGTACATAGAGATGGTTCTTGATTTCCCTTTTGTGTTTGAAAGTGTAAATTCTTCAGATAACCCTTAAAAACAACAAGCGTGTATTGAGTTGCATGTCACAGGCACTGAACCAAGCTTAGATTGTCACTGAAGTCTGAATAGACCATCACTGAAGGGAACACCAATGTGCTCCGTTTCCCTGAGGAAAGGGACACTCAGAGTTGGTACATGACTTAGTGACGCAGCCAGCAATGGCGGAGAAGAAATTTGAACCCAGGCAGGTTTACTCCAAAACTTTACCTTACTTCATTCTGTTTTCTTTATGTAATTAAAAAAGTAAAATAAAAGAGTGTCTGCATGGCGGTTACATAAAACAGATCACTTCGTTTAGTCTAGGGCCGCTCCAACAGCCCCATGTATGGTCTCAGGGCTAGAGATGCTGTTTCTCCATTATTCCACTGACACATGATGACCCACCTGAGGGAGACAGAGGCCAGGTCTGCCACCCCCTTGCATAATATTTTGCTTCCTGCCAAATGAATGTTCTAATGTTTCTTTTATGAACATGATACCAAGGAACGTCTAGGGCGCAATTAAGTACAGGTAATAGTATCTTAACAGGATCCCTATTATTTGAAAAAAAAAAAAAAGTGAGGCTTTCTCAATAAAATACAAGTGGTCTAAAGTGTAATTGAAAACTACACTTTAAAAAAAAGAAGAGCTATAGATTTTTACCCAATGTTTTCAGGATATGCACCAAAAACAGCTATTGCTCTTTCATTGTTGTCGTTAAATACTCTGCTTTATTTCATGGAAAACTTCCTTTCCTCTTTGCAGAAAGCCCAATCAAAGCCCACCCCACCGAGAACAGATGTGTCAGCACTGCCTGTATTATTCAAGGGCCTGGTTTCAAGGTTACTTTGAGGGTAGAGCTTACTGGACTGTCGCAAACTCTACCACATTATGTGTCTTCCTCACGTGAAGGAAACTGCTCCAAAGTTATCTGACAGGCAATCTGCCCCCCAGAACATAGATGATTCCTATAAGATGTCTTCAAGCAACAGCAGGAGCCCGCTGGGATCTCGCTGGCCTGGGGATTGTGGTAACTCGTGGGTGTCACCACCGTGGGCAGCCTGTTCAGCCATCCCTGGCCCTTGGTCTCTGCCTCACAGTATCAGGAAGGCCGATCCTTTGTAGCACTTCTCAGCCTTTTCATAATTATGCTTTATAACTTAACATGTGCTGTATTTACCGATGGAATTAGATCCAGGGTGGGAGAAATGTAAAACAGCCCCTGCTTTGGGAGTTTGTAAATAATCTTTGCTTTGTTCAGCTTCCCCCAGGTCAGGCTCCTGTGTGGGGAGTAATTCCATATGGGAATCTTACTGGAGTGCCATCTAAGTAAACCTTAAAGGAAATCTTGGCAGTATCTCCTGAGCCATAAGGAAATCATTCTCAGTTTCTGGTGAGGATTTTCTAATAGCTTTGTGTAGTATATATATTTTTTAAAAAGCTGAACCCATGGAGTCTTTTTATGGGTAAAGTCTCCGGAGTTGACTTGGGAAAGTGTAATTGGGATCTAATGGGAAAAAAAAAATCATCCAGGCAGTAATTGGGGTTCATTATTCAGTGGATTTCTATATTTCATTTTTTTTATTTAAGAGTTTTTTAATTTATTTTTTTTATTGGACAGACAGAGATCACAAGTAGGTAGGGAGGCAGGCAGAGAAAGAGAGGAGGAAGCAGGCTCCCTGCAGAACGGAGAGCCCAATGCGGGGCTTGATCTCAAGACCCTGGGATTGTGACCTGAGCTCAAGGCAGAGGCTTAACCAACTGAGCCACTCAGGTGTCCCTACTTCTATATTTCTAATTCCTAATTTCAGGCCTTGTGTTAGTCATATGCCCCATGAGTTAGGCTAGGCAGGTTTATCTACCATGGGATGCTAAACCTTTTTCCATTTAAAAGGTCAGAGACACATTTTTTTTTTTTTAAGATTTTATTTATTTATTTGACAGAGAGAGATCACAAGTAGGCAGAGAGGCAGGCAGAGAGAGAGGAGGAAGCAGGCTCCCTGCGGAGCAGAGAGCCGGATGCGGGGCTCGATCCCAGGACCCTGGGATCATGACCTGAGCCGAAGGCAGCTGCTTAACCCATTGAGCCAGCCAGGCGCCCCAAGAGACACATTTTTAATAAAGATTTGCAATTCTGTTATATAACTGAAAGTTACCAATAGCTGAGAAATTTTTTCAGGGTGGTGAGGAGAAGAAGTGGAAAAACTAGCAAGTACATTCCTTAAAAACTTTCAGTCACCTGTGTACCTTGCTTAAATACCTACATCTGCTATATACTTAACCCTGGTGTTTGGTTTTTTTGTTTTTGTGTTTGTTTTTTTGTTAAAGATTTTATTTATTTGACAGACAGAGATCACAACTAGACAGAGAGGCAGACAGAGAGAGAGGAAGGGAAGCAGGCTCCCCGCTGAGCAGAGGTGGGGGGGCTCTATCCCAGGACCCTGGGATCATGACCTGAGCCAAAGGAAGAGGCTTTAACCCACTGAACCACCCAGGCGCCCCACCCTGGTGTTTTTTTTCTGAAAAAGTATATAGAAGATGTCTTTTTAAAAATTTTTGTTCATTTTTTAAATAAAAAATAAAGCAGGGGGAGGGGCAAGCAGGGAGCCCAATGTGGGACTTGATCCTAGGATCCCAGGATCATGACTTGAGCCAAAAGCAGACAGTTAACCAACTGAGCCACACAGGTCCCTCTGTAGAAAGTGTCTTTTAATGTAAGACATAGGCTGTTTTATTTTTGAAATTCATTTTTCTTTCATGGGCATTGCTATTGTTCCACTTAATGGCCTCAAAAGGAAATAAGACGACTAGAAAATTCTAGCAGTCTTTCATATTCCCTTTGGTGGGTTTTCGGCCAGGTCTCCTTCTTTGGAGACTTCCTGTCATACTGTATTACTCCAAAATGTTCACCTTTTTCTCCAGTCCCTCTCATCTTGCAGACATGTTATTTTACTTCAGTGACCATCTCTCAATGAGAACGACTTTTAAACAGAGGCGTCTATAGCCATTATGTCACGGTCACACCTACAAAAATGAATGATAACTCCTGACGTGACACTGTTTAAAAGGGGGCGATGGAGATCAGGCGTGAAGTTCTGTCCTTGCGTCTGACGGTCCGGATGCCTCTCCGGACGGTTCTTTCACCCGCCGGCAGGCAGCTCTCTTCACCCACCGGCCCTTCTCTCCTTCCTCTCCTTTCTGGCTCTCCTCAGCTCCTCCCCTGGGTTTTTGCACATACTAGTGTTCTTAGGCCTATAAACACATACACGCCCGCACATGGGCGCGCACCCACGCTCCCAGATGAACCCGGACTTCTGTGTATCAGGCCTCCTTCCCGCTCAGTTAATCGTGGCTCCGTTCTCCCAACTTCTGTTTCAAGTCCTGAGAGCAACCGGAATCCTATCCTGACTTGAAGACCGAGGGCTCTGGGATCCTTGCTTTCCTGAAATATCTTGATTTCTCTTTCCAACATCTCAAAATGCCACCGTATCTTTGCCCTTCTTTCCTGCCTGCCTGTCTCATGAACCCGGTGACTCAAACGAGGGTGTTATGGGACGGTTTCGCATCCCTAAAAAACCTTCGTGAGCATCTGAGGAAGCAATGCCCAGGGAGCCCTCGGCGTCTAGCAAGTGCTGGGCGGATGTTGGCTCTGAGAATAGGCTCCTGCCATTTTCCACTTCCCCTCATTCATCATCCAGTCAGCATCCAATTAACACTTACCAAGTGCCTCCATGTACGAAGTTCAGCAATGCAGATAAAACACATGGGGCCCCTGACTCCAGAGGTTCACGGCTGGGGCGTTGGGGAAGGAGAACTCCAGCAGCCCTCCACCCCCTCTCCATTTTCCCTCAGCTTTTCCCTCAGCTCCCCTCCTCCGAACTCTGCGCTCCTGACCTCCCTTGACTGACCCCCCCTCCAACTCCTCCCCCACGGCCACAACCCCCTCCCGCCTCAGGACTCACTTTGTCTCTGAACTCCTCTTGTGGCTGTCCTGAGCCAGCCTGGCAATGACCCTCTCGGATTCTCCAGTGTGCTTCTCTGGGCTCCTTCCTTTGCAGCAAAGATCCTCGACGCACGAACTGTTCCCTCCCTCTCCCCACACCCCCTTACCTCGCACCCCAGTCCCCTAGATGCTCAATGCACCACAGAAATGTGGTAAGTATGCATCGGAAGAGTGAATAAATGCTCCCTCAGAAATGATGGTGAGGTAGTTCAGGTCACTGCATTTTGTTCTACAGTCCGCATCATTACACTTCCTGTGGCCTGTGCTACCCAAAATAATACTCTGGATCTTAGCAACACCATGGTCATGGCTTCATGTTTTTTCTTTTACTTCTTTCTTTTTTTTTTTTGAGAGAGGGGGTTTGCAACTCGCTTTCAACATTCTGATTTTGAGACCCGAACAGTCTCCTCCATGTTCATGATTTTTTCCTATTACTTGTATAATGAAGGAGGGGATACGTTATGTGACACTTTCTGTCAGTTCCTGGCTTACTGTGAGTATGCGCGCCCCCGTGTTCCACCTCTTCCTTTGCAACCCCCTCCCATCAAATCTACTTTTTCCCCTAATTTGCCCCTAAGTCTCTTTTATGTATTTCTGGTGCATATTACATATTACATGACACAGATCCTTTTTTTTTGTTTTTAAATTTTATTTATTTATTTGACAGACAGAGATCACAAGTAGGCAGAGAAGCAGGCAGAGAGAGAGGGGGAAGCAGGCTCCCTGCTGAGCAGAGAGCCCAATGTGGAGCTCGATCCCAGGACCCTGAGATCATGACCGGAGGTGAAGGCAGAGGCTTAACCCACTGAGCCACCCAGGTGCCCCAACACAGATCCTTTTTTAAAAACACTTTTCTCAGATCTTACCCTGTCCCTGCGTGAAATACCACCATAATCTGACTTCCTTACTCTCTTTCCAAAATCCTTTTCTTCTCCACCTAATTTCCTCCTCCTGTTCTCCAGGACTTATCTCCCTCACTGTTGCCAGGGTCTTCTTTCCACAGATTTTATGCCATTTACCTGCTTAAAAGACTCTTTTGTGTCCCGATTGCATCTGAATGAAATTTA
Source organism: Mustela nivalis (assembly GCF_964662115.1). Taxonomy (NCBI): domain Eukaryota; kingdom Metazoa; phylum Chordata; class Mammalia; order Carnivora; family Mustelidae; genus Mustela; species Mustela nivalis. The sequence continues at coordinate 30,547,165 of NC_139024.1, forward strand.
AACCCTTTGTCACAGGAGTTCTTCACAATGGAGCCACCAATTACCTCCTTGGTTTCTCCATCTGACCCGGCAGGCACCCCAGGGTTCTGCTGCACCGGGTTTCCCAACTTCGTGGACTGTGTCCTGTCTTTTGCTCCCCTCGTCCTTGGCACAGGCTCTTCTCTGGACTTCTTTACAGCCATTCTTTATTGGGAAAATTCCTCTTTGCCCTTCAAGGCACAGAGTTCTCATGTGATGCCTGAAGTCTGACTCTCCTTTGGGAGAGTTTTATACTTCCTTTCTGGGCTCACACAGCACCTGGTTCATGTTTCTGTTACAATATTTATAGAACATACTGGGAGTTGTAGGATCTTTCTTAAATTATGAAAACAATAGGCCAGTTACAAAATTGACACAATACCGAAGTGTGTACAGTCATAAAGAGAATACGTACAACTTTGTGACTTTTTTTTTCATTCAGCAATGTATTATGGGCATCCTTCATTTCAGTTTCCTTATATCTCTTTTATTCTCCTTAATGGATATATAATATTTTATAGTATTGATGTGCCATGGTTTATTTATTCCATTTTTTGATAGAGATCTACTTCTTTCCAATTTTTATTTATTATTTTATATTATATACATATATATAATAAACATCTCTGCAAATAGATCCTTTTGCATCTGTCACCAAATCTCAGTAGAATGGATTCTTAGAGGTAAAATTGCTGACTCAAAGGTTATCTTCAATTTTGATAAATACTACCCATTGCCCTCCAAAGACATTGTAAAAGTGGATTAACCCCTCTTGTATATGAGACTATATTCTTGTCCTTTAATAAAGTTTCGTATAGTCTTTGTGTATTTCTTGACTCTGTTCTTAGGTACTCAGTAATTCTGTGATCTACTAACACATGGATCTTTTTATATAACTTTTTTTTTCTAGTTTGGTATTGATAGCGTATAAGGAAACTGCCTAATTTTTGTATATCTTATACTAATTACATTTTATTTAACCCTTGATACTTCTGATAATTTTTAGTTGATGCCTTTGGATCTTCTGGGTAGACAAGAATCTCTATTTTCCTTTATTCAGGATTATTTATTTTTTGATTTCTATATTAGTAAGTTTGTAAATCTCAGTAACAGATATTCAGTTTTATCAAATGCCATTTTGGCATTCAAGATGATATACATTTCCTTCTTAATTTCCTAACTTGAAACATTCTTTCCTAATGTCAAAAAATCCTGCCTGCCTGGCCAAAACCTGATCAAGTTATTCTTTTACTATATTCTATATTCAGTGTGCTAATGTTTAACTAGAGAATTTTTCCCTGTATTCAGTTGTCATTAATTTCTTGTGTTTGTCTTTATTTGAATATGGGCTCTTTGAGGGCAGGAACCGAATGCTGTTCAGCTGGAACTACCCCTCACCTCACAGAACACTTGGTATGTAATAGATGTTAAAACTATGCCTCCATCTGTGTTTTGAAGAACTGGATTCAAATTCCAATCCTGTTTGCTTCTAATGTTGTAAGCGAGTCACTTATTATCAACCTGTTTCTTCATTTGTTAAATGTGACGTTACTTCCTCTGAGGGCCTATGGAAAGATGAAATGAAAGAACATATATAAAGTATTTATTTATTACAGTGTTTAGAGCATAGGAAGTAATTAAGATTGGTTCTTTTTCGCTTCCCTTTGAAATAGAAAAATAATCTGAATTTATCTGTCATGGGAGAGTTATCAGGACAATCTACGAGTTTTTAATAGACATGGTTATGGGTGACCCTGAGCCTCCACATTCTCACTGCAAAGCGAAATGCTGCATGTCAACCTTCTTTTGATTACTGTCATTAAATAAATATTTGTTAGGCAGCTTATAATTACAACTTGAGAAGACCTTACTATTGGATAGGTGTCAGAGGGCAATTTGGAAGACATTTATGTTGAAATTATAGTTCATCACTTCATTTTCTATTTTACTTACATGTGTGTATACCTGCCACACATTTTTTTTTAACTACCCCGCACCACCCCGCCCCCCAGTTTATCTCTAATATGTTCCAAGAGGGTAGAATTGATGCTGATTTGTTAAGTCACTAGTTTAGCAGGAAGCTTGAGAATTTCATAACGAGAATGGTTTAATTTGAGCTTTTGATTTCTACCAGAAGAGAAAAAAAAGAAGCTGGCCTGTTTAAACCTGAAATCTCCTTTTGCAAACTTAAATATTAATGTTTTCTCATATACAGAAGGATAAATTCTATTGCCTATGCATGAAGTTGAATCAATGCCTCGGTAAAGCCCTCTGGTGTCATTTCACTGAATGGTTTCAAATAGGAATACAAAGCCCAGATGAAACTGAGATGAGATCGTAGAAATTGTGACAGGGCTATTTTTGAAATGATGCTCTTAGGAAAAGCTGCTGATTGAAATCAATATCTCAAGACCCGGAATTTGAAAAGACCATTTCTGAGACCTGAGAGGGTCACTGAATAGAAGTGTCAGTTGATGGTATTCAGACCATGCAATTGCTTTCACCAAGGTGCCTCTGTGTTTACTTAAGTGACTTGTGGTAGCTGGTGGCTGAGCATACATTGAGAGAGTATCCCTCGATTCAGGCTCAGGGGAGGAGGAGGAGACTGGAGAGGACATTGTCTGTGGTTTAAATGAGGAAGTCCTAGTGCGCTATATTGGAGGAAATGAATTGAACTGGATTTTCTTTTTCATTTATCCCCTGGAAGAAAGAATCTGTGAAGGATACAAAGAATATAAACCTTTGTAGTATTGAGAAAAATTAGTGTACCCCAAACTTTACAATATTCGGTTCAGACCAAGTCCTATTTAATACGTTATCATTGATCCGAAAAAATTCATTTGCACAGATCTCTGCTAATGTTTCCAATTTTCCGCAAGGCACATGGAATCATTTTCTTTTTGTTAAGTGTGAGATTTTATTGGTGGTGATGTCCTGGGGAGTGGGGTAGCACAGAGGCTATTTATCCAACTTTGAATTGCCTTATATAGAAGGGGCCAGGTCACTTAATTGTTCTAAGATTTGAGATAATTTGAGGGGAGGGGAATAAATGTATTAACCTTTCAGTTTTTTTTGTGTTTTTGATTTTTTTTTTTTTTTTACTGCACTTGATTTTAAGATTTATATCATAGGGAAATTTTTTTTGTCTTTTTTTTTTAAATGTCTAAGTGAGTAAATTACATTTTAGTGCTCCTAGCACATGTGTATTTTAATCATTAATTTTGTTCATTATGTTTAGGACCGTTCGTTTGAATGGAACTGAATACTTTTATTTCAAATACTGAGAACTTGGCTCTCCACTTTACCATCAAACAATGGCACTGTTCCAAACTCACATGCATGTCATAGGTAGAGGTGACCATCACAAAAACAGGAGTAACGATCCCCACCCCCACACCCAGACTCTGTCTCATGTTGCTGGTCTGGACATGTTCTTCAGAAGGATAAACTTGACCAAGATGGATGAAAATCAAGCTTTGGAAATTGAAACAAAATTTTAAAATGTCAGAAGAACATCTCCATCAATTACCTTGGTTTTATAAGGTCATGTTTAAAAGGTGGGATGGCGATGGGGAGGGACCCGGTGGTTGCTGCCAGTGTTCTGAGAAACTCCTACAGTGGAGAAGCTGGGAACATAGCGACAGGATGAGAAGTAAGACAGGGTTGGGTTGTCAGGGGCATTAGGAGGAAAACAACAGCCGAGTCTTACGGGTCATCCAATTGTGTCCTGTGTACCGATACATCTGATCTTGACTCGGAGCCCGATTCTTGAACATTTATATGACATGATTACTGTAGCCACTGAGATTCTGCCTACAAGACCCAAGAGTGTAAGTTTGCTTCCTCGGTCTTTTACATGCATGCAAAAAAAAAAAAAAAAAAAAAAGTTGATGAGATGGGCTAATAGACTAGCTAGAGAAATACTCCACCATCTCCGCTCCCAGGTTTTTTGGAATCTGAGGAATCATAGAAGCAAGCAGTTTAATTAATGACCTCAAAGCCAAGTCTTGCTAATTATACTCTGTCACACAGCAATGTGACCTCCAGCAAAGTACTTGATCTCCAAGTCTCAGTGTTCTCAACCATAAAATGGGGAAGAGTCCTTACTATGAAGAATTGAAAAAGGATTAAAAAGCAATATATTCAAAGCATGGAAACACTCAGTACTTAGGACATAATTAGCTCAGAACTCAATCGATATTATTTATTATGATTAGTGCTATGACTATTATAATCATTATTTTGATACTGTTCTTTGAGCTAAATTCTGCAATTTGTATTTCTAGGGCTACACTGACGTTAAAATTAGTATTGATGGATATTTTTAGTTCAGGGGTTTTAAAGGACATTGCATCCCATCAAAAGCATTCTTCATAAAAAGAAAAAAAATGTTGGAATGTATGTGATAGTTCTATTTTTATTGTAGTTCTTTAGTGGAATTCCAATATTATTCAGCATGTTTTATGTTTACAGAATTATTTAGGGTATAATCAAGAATGCCATAATACTGTCTTCATAAATGGGCACTGTTTTAAAAACTAGGCATAATTAGCAGGAAGATATTCATAGTGTAGGTCTGACATTATTATGACTGTAATATAAATTCCACGAGGTGGAGAAGGCCCCGAGAAGGAAGCCTACAGATTTATCATCGTATGATGCATTTGCAATATGGATTGTACTTATCTTTTTATTTGCCACAGACAATGTAAATTAGGAACATCTGAACGAAGATTCAAATAATTTAGCATCTGCAGCCCACTATAAAATATGCCGCTCTGATACCTAGAGTGGAAACAGAAATGGACTGTTTTCTTCTACCTCTAATGATACGATTTGGCTTGGGGTCCCAGAGGTAGCCTGGGACCAAAGACGGACCAGGAGCCATCGTGAAGGAAAAGGGGGGGAAACAGCGGGGGGTCACTTCCCACTGCCTCCTCCTGTTCTCCCTTCAGTGCTCTCAGGAGCATTTGCTCTTTGGCCAAGATGTCAACAACAAACAAAACCCTTTGAGGGGGTGAAGTTTGGGGTAATGATGTCATCCACCCCTTTCCCCCCTTCATGTTATTTATTCCTCTACTGCTGAAATCAAAAACTGTAAGAAATGTAGCTGCAGGTGAACATTTAAGTTTGTTTAAATATGAGCGATTTGGGGGAGGGGGCCGTCCTTCATGGTTCTGGACACTTGGGGTTGGGTAACTGTCCTAGCACGTAAGAACTTGACTGTGCCTGGAGCACGACGTAAATCACCACAGTGAGAGACAAAAGGGAGAGGAACTATAGCAAGCCTGGAAACTGGTCAGAGCTTTCCATGTTTGCTTTCCCCTTCTACCCGATTGTTCTTCTTTGACAGATGAGGAAGCTGAGGCCCGGAGAGCATTAAATGACTTGCTCTAGATCACTTCCCGTTCTGTATCAGAGATGAAATACCTCAGTTGGGTTATGGATAGAGCTGTGGCCATGGATCAGGGTGGCGAGCCTCTGCCCTCCCGAGGCCACTGGGAGCAGCTGTGAGCACAGGCGCAAATGTCAGCTGTGAAGCTGCCCTGAGGGGAACATCAGATTGGGGGGTGTGAGGTGGGTGACCCGAGAGTTGTAAAGGGAGAAAAACAGGGATGGGAGAGAGAACAGGAAGAGCTTGCGTCTCATTGTGGAACTTGGGTGCACACAGCTTTCAGCCATGGAGGCAAGACCGATGGGGGACTTTCCTCATTCGCTCTGAGAGTCTGGGTGCATTTCTGAAGTAGTTTTCTAAGTTTTCTCGTTGTACAACAATTCGGAAAGTTGAACAAAAGCTGCAGACTCTCTATGGCCTGAGAGATTGTCTCACTCGTGTTTCGTCTGTGTCTGACTGAGCCATTTTTTCCTACTGGGGGCAAGAGGGGGCTTTTCCTTGCTGCACCCGTTTGGCAACAAACAACAGCTGCTTAGTTCTGATCCAATTATAGCTACTAATTTGCAAGTGGCTCTAAGCAGACCTGAGATATCCCATGACTTTCTCAGAGCTGTGCGTCTTAAATTCAGAAAGTGGAAACATGATGTCCCTCTGGGCTCCCAGGCTACTACCAAACTAGAGACTCGGCTTAATGCGGAACTGATTTCTTTCTTTGAGCTGGAATAGCAAAGCAAGCACTTCAAAAAGACCAATCCATCTCCTCTCCATAAAAGGTTAATTCCCTTCAATGTGCAAAAAATAAAAAGGAGCGAGCTTTCCACTCTTTTCATGGCAAGCACCAACTGAGAAAAGCAATAAGGACCAAGAACGTTTGAATATCCTCATCTACAATCCATCCATTATCCATTTATCCAATACTGCAAGAACTGGAGAATGCGCACCCTCCGTCTGGCTAGTCTATAAGCTTGAGCTTTGCTTACTCTTGGGGGTGAGGGTGTCGGGAGTGGTGAGGAGGGACAGAATCCTCCGTAAAGCAGCCCCTGCGCCACAGCCCTCTCCAGGAGGCTGGCCACATGGGGCTCTTGCTCCTGGGTGCTTGCTTTGCAACTCCATGTCAAAGCCAATTACCCCCCCCCAACCCCACCACCCCTACAATGGGAATTAGGATCAGGGATCTGGGAGAGGAGATGCTGTTTTCAAGATGCATGTGAACATGAACTTCTGAAGAGCCTTTGGTACTGTCATTTCCTGCCCAGTCCCAATCTGGGAGATGACCCCATTGGGTTATTAGTTTCTCTTTGCCCTTGCCAACTTGCCACACCCTTCGGTTAGCCTGATGCTCTGAGCATACAGTCACTTCTAGAGGGAGGTGCTTCTGGTGAGGAGAGGGGGCAGGAAATAACTAGTTAACAGGTAGCTTAGTCACATCATTCTTTTTCCTTTGTTCAGGACTAGAGACCAAGTATTGGTTTGGAATACCAACTGGTAATTTTTCAACACAGAAATGGCATGAGAAATATTTAACACATTGCATTGACTATTGCTAAGGACCGATAACAGTTAACAACTTGGACCCTGGGCCAACATTCCCCATTCAAATTCCAGCTTCATTTCAAACCAGCACCAGGAACTTAAGGAAATTTGCTTAACTTCTCTTGGTCCATTTTCCCATCTGTATAAAGAAGATAATAATAGAGCTTACCTCACAGGATCTCAAAGACTATCTGGCACGTAGTAAAGACTCAGGATGTGTTAGCTGGTATTTTCTTATCACAAGATATTAGCAAGCTTCATTTAATTTTATTTCATTATTCCGTGTTGTCACTGTTATATAGGTAGCTTATTCTTCACGCTGGAAAATGATTGAAACAAGTTCTCTTAGACTCAAGAAGTAAAATTTTCTACAAAAACCAACCCATGCTCTTTTTTGGTGTAAAAATTGTCTCCCATTGGTAACCATTGCTTCTATAAAATAAATACGATTTCTGACATATTTTTAAGTTAACTCTCATAGGGTATCACCATGGAAGAAATAATTTGCTAGTGTATTTCAATAGCCTGATAGACACAAGTCACCTTTAGATTTAAATCACATAATATTTTCTTCTTTATGGGTTTATGTTTTATAAAGGTTAGTTGGTATAAGCTTATTACTCTTTTCAATCATACTCCTGGAGTGCCTGGGTGGCTCAGTTGGTTGAGGCTCTGACTCTTAATTTTGGTTCAAGTCCTGATCTCAGGATCATGAGATTGAGCCCTGCGTCTAGCTCCTTGCTGGATGTGGAACCTGCTTAAGAGTCTCTCTCCCTCTGTCCCTGCCCACGGCATGCTCAATCTCCCTCCCTCTAAAATAAATAAATAAATCTTTGAAAATATAAATAAAATGATACCCCAATTCAATTGATTCTCAGGAACTTCTGCAAAATACATGAAATTCTAGGTCATTTTTATAAACTCTTGCAATCAAGATCTTTTTTTTAAAGTTTTTTTTTTTGTTTGATTGTTTTTTAATTTATTGGACAGAGAGAGAGATCACATGTAGGCAGAGAGGCAGGCAGAGAGAGAGGAGGAAGCAGGCTCTCCGCTGAGCAGAGAGCCCGATGTGGGGCTCGATCCCAGCACCCTGGGATCATGACCTGAGCCGAAGGCAGAGGCTTAACCCACTGAGCCACCCAGGTGCCCTCTAGGTCATTTTTAAATGAGAGCTATGATATACATAAATTGTGAAGAAGACTGTGTTCTTATATGATAACATAGTGGTGTTATCAGGTTACATAAATGACCCTTACACCATTACTCTTTTCCATTTTCAATACACTCAACAAAACTGAGAAATGCTGATATGAAGTCTAGGAGAAATAAGTGGCAGGATTATTAGAAAATACAGAACTCAATATTGCTCTGGGACTTTGATTTTGTCTTCTTACTGGGAAGGAAATTCTATTTTTCTCTGAGTACAATAAAGGGAGAATATTAAATATATACATCTAGGTGGGGCCGTATGATTAAATGCTGGTCACTAAGAAGTGATGAAAGTGAATACAGGTTACTTCTGGGCCTATGCCCCCCCCCCCAATCTCCTGCACTTACCCGAGCTCTCTACCTGCAGGCTAGATCAGAGGATCCAGTGATGGACTCCAAGGCATAGACTATGGAGAAGCTACTAGATAGGAACAGTCTGGGTCCCACACTGGTGAGCAGAATTACCCTTATATCCCACCCTGTGACATAAATGGAAAACACTGCTGTAGTGTTCAGCTCACTGAAATTTCGGAGTTGTTTGTTATACCAGCTAACATTGCTTTCCCTGACTAAAAGAGCTGGTATAGATGCTTCTTTACTAACATAGAAATGACTCAAAATAATAAATGTAGCTAACATCTGTTGGATGTTAATTAAATGCAAGGACCGAAGCTTAGAGAGGATGTTACTAGACCAAGGTTTATAAGCTAATGAGTGATAGAACCAGGATTAAAAGCTGAGTAGAATGATCTTGAAGCTTATACACTGAACCATTTTATTTTGGTATTGTCTATGAAATATATCATTTATTGTCATTATCTGTGCACTATAGAATTAAATCATGAGGTGGAGTAAGCTTCAAATAATTTTTTGCCCTAGTCATCATAAAAAAATATTGTGATAAGAAGCTACAAGCAACTATAATTTTCATAGCTGGAAAATCTTAGTGCTTGGGTCATTGGTGCCTATTTCAGAACTTACAACAATGTAAATAGGTATGCATCATCTTTATAGTTTTTTTTTTTTTTTCTCCCACTTGGGCCAGGATGCCTCAACTGAGTGAAACATTACACAAGAGAATCTACCCACTTTTCTGTTTTTGATTTGGCGGGATTACTTTTTATTCCCATGCTGTCTCTGCACCCCAGCTGTCAAGGGAGAATAGCCTCTGAATCTCAATGGCCAAGTCCTATCAATGATGCAGGTAGTCTCTGTGAGTTTGGGGGGGTGGGGGCCAGGAGAAATGCCCAATGAGGGGCAAGCTGGCTCTGTATAGCTCTGTACATTTTTGCTCCATGAGAATCCATTCTTTGTACTTGCCTGTTAAGCCTCCTGAAGATCATTATTTATCTTCTAAGTAAAATGGATACACCCAAACTCCACTGACCTTAAGGAATTTTAAGTATGACTGTATGCAGTCCTTTCAGACAAAAAAAACAAAAACCAAAAACCAAAAAACCAAAAAAACCAACACTTTTAAAGTGTTAAAAAAGTGGCTTTTTTTTTTCATTCTTTCTTTCTTTTTTTTTTGTGAGGCTAAATTAGAAACAAAAAGATCTGAAAACTCTGGAGTCTATACATATAGAAATAGCTTTTTGGGGGCCATATGTTCCTCTTTGTAATACAAACGTGTCGAAAGAGCAAATATCTGCAAAAAACAACTACAAAGAATACCATGCGAGTTAATGCATATCAAGCCATTCGGTCACAAAAAAAATTTGGAGTAACCAGCAGTGGGTCTGTCCAGACTCACTCTCTGCGGTGGTGATAAAATCCCAGATGCTGTGCCAGCCGTGTCTGGAGGCTCCACGTCCGAGGCAGCCTTGGGATGTGTGTGCTTGGGGAGAGGACAAGACCCGCTCAGCCTTGCTGTCTGAAAGCTTTGAACAGCCTGTTTGGAATGCTAATGGATTATACTTTCTGCTTGTAGAGAAGGATGATTTTTCTGCAAATCATTAAATCATGCCCTTCCCTCCCGTCCTCACCCCCCTCCCCACCCAGGTCTTTCCAGTAGTAGTTCTATCAAATTCTATCAAACGTTTCTTTCTGAACTGATTTTACATTCATATTTGGAGAATATATGCCATGATCCACAGGGACACAAGGAAGGCAAAATAAGGAAAGCAGGCCAAATTCAAAAGCGGTAACAGGGGGAAAGTACTAGAAAGGTTCGTGGGGGAAGAGAAAGGGTGACAGGGCCAAGACAAGGAGGGAGCCGTGGAGCCAGTTAGCGTCAATGTTATCTGTGCAAGGCTGAAGCACAGGGTTCCTGAGAGCATGTCGTGGACCTTCGCCATGACCATGGCAATGTCAATGTTAGTCGTGGGTTCGACTCCAGTAATAGGATATTCATTTATATATAGAACACATATTGCAAACAGAGAAAGCTGGTGTTTTATTTATTTATTTTTTTAATCTGACAGACCTTCAGAGGGAATCGTGTTAACTAGCAATTTCACACATCTTCAGCTGAATGATAAATAGTGTTAAATGCTGTGCCTGAAGCAGAATGAGATTCTCAAGGGCCTCCCACACTGTTCAGGGAAAAAAGTTTATCTCATGTAATGCAGCGAGTGTAATGTTTCGCAGTCGCATCTTTGGAAACTGATAACCCACACATCGCCTATGCCTATAATAACCAGGGTAGGGCCTTAGCAAGTCTTTGATTTTTAACCAGACCGCAGATAGTTTAGGCTCGAGGAACTCTGAGTTTCTCCAACTCGTATTTCTTCTCGTCTTGAAGGGGAGCCCTTCGGGGGTTCTTCGTTGTGTTCTCTGGGGTTGATGTCGAGGCTCCGTCGCTGAGGACCGGAAAGGAAAAGTGAATGCTCGGACTTGCCGCGGGTTCGTTCCTGTCCCTCTTGCGCGGGTCAGGCTCTCCTCCGACGGGGCCTGTGCTAATAATAATCATCCCCAGGCTTCTGCTCTCACCCGATGCTGCCTCGGCGTTGTCCTAGGAACCCTCCTTGAATTTGTTCCCAGCCCTCCTATCTCCTCATCTTCCAACTGTTGTTCCCCCATCCCAGCTGTTGAACCTTTGGTTGCCTGGGCAGTTGCATAAACAGAGCTGTGGAGTTAAGAGCAGAGTCACCTCTTTGAAAACCAGGGTGTTAATTGCCAGCATATGTGCCGTCCGAAAGCCACACGAGGCCATCCATGCGAGAGCGTGCCCAAGTCACCTGGCAGCGGGTTCAGGGGCTGCGGCCGTGACTATGAGAACACGGAGGAGGAGAGCCTTCTGGGTACCACTGCCGGACGACTTGAACTTGTCCCCCTTCCAGCTGAAGCTGGATGGAAACTGATACTCGAGTAGCTTCTCTCTATCACGCTAAAAGGCTGGTCCTGCACCAGATCTGACTGGTGTTCAAAACCATTGTCTGCCAGATGCCCCCGGTTTAGGAAAAATCTCTGAATCCTGCGGTCTCTCTCAGACCTGGCACCAAGCTGCTATCACACAACTGAAACATTTTCTTTTTCATGACAATTTTATATCACTTCCAGACTTTCAAACTTTTTCCCGTTTTATTGAAAATTCTTGGTTTACTTGTTGGCAGATCAAACGCTGTTCTTAAGTGCACATATTTTAAAATTAACTGTCCTTTAACTCCAGCAAACGAACCTGGTGGGGAAGCTTTTTACCCCCAACACAAACTTTTTTTTTTTAATTCTTCCCTAACTCTCACAAGTAAGGAAAAATCTAATTCCCAGGACTCGAGGGTTGAGTGTCTCTCTACATGTGGTGTACAGGGCGCGTGCCTGACTGCTTTCGGAAGCAATCATTTCTCAAGTCTTGTGTTATTAATGAATTTTGTATGTTTCCTAGCCCCTGTTAGTGCACTAATTTAGAGGGAAGTTTTATGTTTGAAGATATTTGCTTTATCTCATGGGAACGGTGGATGATATCATTATGACGTCGAGGAGGCACTTAGGGCTCTACGGGACTGTGGCTCAGGGCGGCATCGGTTTTCTCCAGGACTCTGGATTGGACAGACTGATTACTCTCAGAGCTCCATGGTGACTCCTTAGGTTGAAAACCTAGCTAGCTGTGTGACCTTTCAAAATTTACTTAACCTTTTTAAGCCTCAGCTTCATAGTTTGCAAAGTGGAGTTGAAACTAGGACTTAATTGTAAGGTTGTCAAGATTATTAATTGAGTTATGACACCTAAAAATCCTAGAACAGTGTCTCAGAAAAGGTTAGCAATTATTGTTGGGGGGGGGACCATATCTTAAGAGCATTTTTTCTTATTAAAAAATTAGTTCGTGTAGTCAGACCAGAGGGGAAGAAGTCTTTCGTTGCATCTTCTTCGCTGAAGTGAGGTTATGATATTCTACAAACCACTGCAATTCTGCTCCATTAATTTGAAGCTTAGGCCTTTCCACTATTAGTATTTGTAATGTCATTTGACAGTCTTCCTTCAACTCTGTGACTGTATGGTCTGTTTTCTCAAGGTACAATATCAAGTCCTTAACCCATGTGCTCCCTGTGGCTCTTTAGGAACTATCTCTAGGCTCCACAGGATGGGCCCTTAGCAAACATATTTACATGCTCTCACCTATCTCTTTAGCCAATGCTGTCAGGGCACCTGAGCTAAAATGGACCAATCACATTCTTTCTCCCAACAACTTGTCTTTGGAACGAAGACTTTTGGCCACCGCCTGTGGCTGGTACTGACATATGTAAACCTGGGAGCTACAGGGCTGCCATATTGGGCCACTGGTGCAGAGAAGTAGAGGAAGCTTGTCTGTAGAAAGAGAAAAGAATGGAGCAGACGAAAGAAGCCAAGACATGATTCAGAGAGATTTGAAGAGAACTGACCTACAGAATTCCTGGTGGCTTGGCAGTTCCAGCTATATTCTTGCCCCCCAGTTTTATGAAGCTTTCTCTGTCTATATAATCAATTTTCTGTTTTTATTTAAGGTAGCTGAGCAGCAACCAAATACCTTAAAGACTCCTGTTTCTGATGGGTGATGATTTCAAATCAAGTTCACGAGTCCATTGCCATCAACCCACGGGCCTCTACCACTCAACTGTGACCTCTGTCATTCTATTGCTTTTATTTATTTTTGGTGCAGCGTTACTCGACCTCCATGTGTGTTTCAAACAGTTGTTTTGTTTATTTGTTTGTTTTTTTAACACTTGGAACACTGGGATAATTTATCTGATTTAGTTATAGAAATTTGGAATTAGTCTAATTTCATAATTGAGCTGGAAGTTTAAGAAATGATGATTGATTGCATTTATTTATTTCTAACCATTGTTTGAGAGGTGCTTCAAATTCTGTAAAGAATATTTGTAATAGTGCTAATTCATGTTTAAGAAAGAAACTATGTAACATTTCTGAAATCAACTAAAGTTGAATCTCAGAGCAGAGGAACCCTCACTTTGAGCAGCTCAGAAACCCAGACCGGAGGGTTGCTATAGCCGAATTTCCCCAAGTCTATTCCTTAGGACTCTTGTTTTCAGATGTTCATGAATGTAATAAGTAAAAAAGATCCATGTTCAAATATTCTGTGGTTCAGCTCTTTTCTTTATTGAAGCATTTTAAAGACTTTATGCAATGATGTACATTGTGATTCTCTATTTGGTGTAGAGTTGTAGTCATTCCTGAACAAATTGACCATGGAATCCTTTTCCTGGAAAGGATGTTTTTCAGGACAAGGCTTCCCTGGGACATATTCTGGGTGTATTGTCATACAGGAAGTACTCGGGTAGGGTTAGCCTTGCCTGGCATTGCTTGGCTTGTCCCGCTCTTTTATTCCTTACACATGGGTCTTTCATTTATGAACGCTGCCAAAATCCCTTGGGAATCGCAGGTACTTTTATCGGTACCAACTTTTTGTGACACTCACAGTAATGAAACAGTAAGCTTTTTTTTTTTTTTTTTGGTAAAGATTTTATTTATTTAATTGACAGAGAGATAGAGAGCACAAGTAAGCAGAGTGGCAGGCAGAGGGAGAGAGAGAAGCAGGTTCTCTGCCGAGCAGGGAGCGCAATGCGGGGCTGGATCCCAGGACTCTGGGATCATGACCTGAGCCGAAGGCACCTGAGCCACCCAGGTACTCTGAGACAGTACTCTTAAAAGCACATCTGGGGACACATAGATGAGCCCTAATCAGTTACAAAACCCTTGCAGTGTCTCCTTCATCCTCAGATCTCTATGACAGGACCTGTGGATGCCTGGTCTACCAATTGAATTGAATTATTAATTTTCTAAAGTTCTAGAACTAAATAGTTTGTTTTTCTCACAGTGAAGAAACTGCATTTCTTTTTCCAACATCAGACTCCTTTAAAACATTAGCTTTGATGTAACAAAGATAGAACTAAACCGGCTACCTCAAGGGGCACCATTTTAATTCTTGGGGAGAGATTGCCAGCAAGGACTTTACTTCCCCCCCCCCCCCTGAAAATTTCTTTCAAAGGTAGTGTAATAGCTGTTCTGCCTTTGCAGAACATCAATATGATAATTTAATAAAATTGTAAGAGAATATGATGCAGAACAGCTCCCTGTAAGATCCTGTGGTCCTTATACAACATTAGTGGAATGGAGTCTGGTTGTACAAAAACAAGCTGGGCAAAGTTAAGATGCTTTAGATAACATAAGTATTCCTACTTATAATGCATATAACATATGCCGTGCATTTTAATTTATGGGCTTGAGGGAACAGTGATTAAGTAGGAGAGAGAAGAGCTTTTTAAACACCTTCTGGGGAGTGATTTCTATTCTTTGCTGTCACATCTCCAATTATTCTTTCTCTTCAAATACTTATTCTCATTCTTTGAGTTTTCCTGGTACAGGTGGCTGCCACTTGTAGAGCTATCAATTTTGCCGCCCCTTTTAAGGCCGCTATTATTTATGCCAGTTCCTGCTTATCCTTCTTTTGATTCGTTTGGACAAGAACAGCTACAAAACATTTTAAAGAGCTTCAAAAAAAAAAAAAAAAAAAGAAAAAGAAAAAGAAAAAAAAAGGTTAACTTTAAGGATCACATGTTATGATGCATAGCCTCCAAATAAAACGTGTGATCGGCTCCAGCACACCTCTCAGGGACTGTGGCTTTAACATGCTTTTAATTGGAGCCACCCTTCCGGACGCCAGCAGCAGAGCGGGGACCGGGGACCCGGGGACCGGTGCCGCCGCCATGCGGGGCCTCGCCGGCGAGGCTGTCCCATACGGAGGGCCCGCAAACCTGAGCTCTGTCGAGGAGAGGGAGTCTGTCTTCCTCTTCGAGACAACGTGGAACCCATGTCACTTGGAAGAATCGCTTTCCTTCTATTAACCGCCGCTGTGTATTCTATTCTGCCCCATCATTCGGCTTAAGGTTTGTTACTCAGAACTAATGTCAGGTTTCTTAGTCTGTGAAACCATAAATTACCACTCCTTGTCTTGGTACCGAAAGAGATTACTTAGCCATTCACAATTTTCCATGGGATGTTCTCCAGATGTGTGCCATCTGAAGTCTGCGGACGCCTCTGTCCGGCGGGCGCAGCCGGCCTCTTGCGGAGGCAACAAAGAGCTGGGGAATATATACATCAACGTGAAAGCATGCAGGGTCCCGACAACGCCCAGACGCCTTCACACTTGCTCCGAGTCCATTTGCGCTCCCTAACAATGCCCGTACTGTGGGGAGCAAGGGCCGCCGCCTTCCTTGCGCTCCTGTCTGGGTAATTTTATGCTAATCCCCGGATTGTTCCAGGAGCCTTGAACGGTCAGCTGCCTTTCTCTGTCTTTTGAGGAATCAAATGATGTTACAACTTGGAAATCCCATAGACGCAGGCGATGGTGTCTTGAAACAATTCGAGCCCATGGGGTTTTCTAACATGGGATGTGTTGAGGACTAGGTTCCCTCCGGTCCCACCCTGAAACAGGGTGGCGGATTCTCGATTTCAAAGTGGCCCAGAGGAGAGAGCCATTAAGACGACGTTACCTCTAATCCAATTTCCCATCATCTCCAACTCTGAGCAAAAGCAAATGTTGAACCTGTAGCTGAACCCGGTCTTTTGAATGCCAAACCGAGAGCGGTCGTGTATTATCTTAACTATTTTGGGGAGAGGCCGATTGTTTGCAAAATATCTTTGGGTTGCCATTAGTTGGGGTTTAATCCTTTAGAAAAATTCAGTGCTCAGGCCTATTCAGGCACGCCGGGGCCGGCTCCTCGCAGCCCCTGGGCTGGGCCCGCGCCCTGGCTTGTGTACTCAGGCTCCACTTATTTTGTTCAGGTTCACGATCAGGCGAGACAGCGCTGTCAATTCAAAAAGACATTCTTTTTTCAAACTATTGATCTCCGTTGCTCTTGCAAATCCTTTCGTATTGGCTCTCAGGATTACTATAATGCTATAATCATTCTGTTAAGGATTCAGATTTGTGGTGGGCTAAAAGATGGGAACATCAAAAGGACTGAAATGCCCTTGAAGCAATCAATTTTTGTTCATCAAATACAAATGCTGAGAGGCTGCTTTCGGCTAATAATTTATAACTGAATTAATGACACATGGCTTCCTTCAGTCTTTTTTTTTTTTTTTTTCCTTGAGTTGTTTTCCCCCTCCTCTTCAATGATCTGATTTTATATTCTGGGAAGTGAATTTGAATCGCTCCGTGTTCTAAACAAGAGGCATGCTTTGCGAAGTGAAAAGCTTGTTTCACTTGCTTTCAAACTTCAGAGTCAGTACAACTCTTTCCTACTCCTCTGGGCTCTATGAGAAGGTGAATCCCAGTACCATATCTGTTCCACTGCTTCTGGTAACCAAAAAATACCTTTGTGCTTACGGTGTAGGTCACATCCTGACAGAAGCTTCCACCAGAAAAATAATTTCTACTAAAATCACAAGTAGCATCCGGTGTCTCTATCACTTTTACAGTAAATAGTTCCAACAGACACAAGTTTATTAACCATAAGATGATGATGTTATAGGACAGGATCTTCTTTGGTGTTAATAAACACAATTTGTAGATCTCTGTGAATACCAGGATTAGAACTACTAAATGCTTAAAAAGCCCTGGAGGCTCTAAGCTATTTTCAGTTGCATTTCTCACTCGTCGGCTTCTATTTTCTAAGTGAGAATATCAATGTTTATAATTAGGACCGTAAGGAAATCTTCCTATGGGAGCACCTCTTATGTTCAGGGAGCTTCATAGTTAATCATAACCATAACTAAGAAGAAAGTTCTAAATGTGACGTGAGCAGGGGCTAGAAGAGCCACAGAAACCCAGCAAAACATGTGGAGTTGGTTTGGTCTCTACCTATATAGAAACAGTGACAACTTACGTAGAAACAGTTAAATTTTTTTTTTATTCAGTCGATTATAAGACTATGTAAGATAATAGTGTGAACAAAATGGTGGATGAGGAAAGTAGTTGAGAAAAAATGGTTTTTGAATATTTTAAGAGGATTTGTATACATGTAAAAATGGAGATCCTGATTGTAATACTCGTTTCATTTTGTTAGCAGGTAATGGTTACTTTTGTTACCTCAATCTGATTTCCTATCCTATTTGAAATAATAAATGCTTTTTTTTTTTAAAGTAGTCTTTCGTGAAGACCTTTACTGATTCACAATATGTCTTAACCCTGTTTTGTTCCTATTTTGGTTCAAATAATTGGCAACAAATGCTTATTGAATGCCTCTTATACCGCCTTTGAATTTCCAGTGCCCAGCTTCAAGCCTGGCACATGGTATGCATTCAGAAAACATTCCCTGGAAGAATGAAAGCCGTGCTTTGATGTCAAAATTGCAAGGTTTTGAGTCAAATTAATACTTTAGATTTCCCAATCGAACAGATTAAAAAAGAGAACCATTTCCCAATGTCTGAGAATGTTGGTTTCTCTTCGTTCTCTTGTTCTTGCAAGAGTACAGCTATGTCATCTTTGTCCCTTGGCAACAGGGAACATGAAAGCTGAAGACTGGCCTCTAGAACAGCGTGTGCTCCAAGTTATGGTTTTTGGACTCTAATAAAAGTCATTTTGCATGTTGGGGCGTGTGGGTGGCTCATTTGGCTAAGTGTCCGACTCTTGGTTTCAGCTCAGGTTGTGATCTCAGGGTCGTCGGGTTGAGCCCCATGTTGGGCTCCACGTGGCATGGAGTCAGGCTGAGAATTCTCTCCCTCTGCATTTCCCCTTGACTCATGTCCTCTCTCTTTCTCTCTCTCTCTCAATAAGTGAAAAATTTTTAAAAAAGTATTTTGCATATCGATAGTATTTTTCACTTCTCAAGGTTTGTGACTCCATATTAATTTTTATTCTTCTGACATCCTGTGAGAGAAGTAGAGTAGATATGACATATGGGTCTTATGTATTTATTTATTTTTTTAAGCAGAAGGGAGGGTGGTTCTTCCCCAGAGACATTAAAAACCTTACCTATGGTCATTTTGAGGCAAAACTGGAACTGGAGCCAAGGCTCTGACTCCCAACTTTGGATTTTCCCCTCTTAACTTGTGGTATCATACTCTGACAAGCTTAGCTCTCCAGAAAATGTATTCTTACTTTTTTTTTTTTTCCCATTTCATTATGCATTTGCATTCCATTAAGTATTATACATTCCTGGTGGTAACAGAAATTGTGGATGTATATCATTAAGAATGGAAATTCTGGTAAAAATGGGTTTCCATGGTTACACTATGATGATTATTTTGGGGATTCCCACGTTAAAATAGACATGTTTCTGCTTAACTAATAGCTGTCAAAGTCTCCTCTTCTTTCTATATTCATTCATTCTTTCTTTCTTTAGTCTTTCTTTCTTTCTTTCTGTATTCCAATTGAAAATCATCCTGGGGAAATTACAATATAATTTTCACCAAAATGTAATTAATGCTTTCCTCAGAGATGTAGGCCTGTTAATTTGAGACAAGTTATAAGTCACAGAAATAAGGCTGTGATGGAGGAATTTTACTTAGCAGCAAATAAGAGAGGTCCTTTTAGCTACCAATGCCCTGAGATCTTACCTGCTACGGCCAATTTCACGTTCTTTTAAAGACTGGTCTCAGTGGCCCAGTTCCAAAATCCACTTCTCATTGTCTGAGTCAAAATCCACTTCCAGACGTGTTTAAACACTCATAGCTATATTATTTTCTCCCAAGTTATTTTTACAAAGCTTTTGACATCTGCTTTTTCTCCCCTCCCCCCAAATTTCCCACTGCTTTTCACACTGTCAAGAAGAGGCCACATCTTAAGTTCTTTTCTTGCCTGAGTTACTCAATGTTGTCTGCCTTCATCTCTGTAAACTCAGATCTATCGAATACTGTGGTAGAATGTTTGTTATCCTTCATGTCATGTGATATTTATCTAGCTGCAGCGGTCATACCGTTAGTATTTGGAAAGAAATACCGGGCCACTTGTTTTAGATACCCCTGGCACTTTTACGCAGGTCTTGAGGATAGGGGAGAGCTTCCTATCTTGGAATAACTGAGTTATCATCTTTTAAACAGAGACTGTGTTTGCTCCTGATGGCACTGATGTGCAGGTGTGAGTATGGGCGGGGGAGAAGGATATACTCTGCCTGCCGTGGTGGGGTCACTAAGTGGCAACAACATTCAACATTCACAGATTATCAGCCTGCTAGAAACTTGTGCCGATGAGGAGTGATGTTTTTCTCCCTTTGAAACAAGAACTATCGCTTCCTGATTCATTATTCACACACTCCAAATATACATGCAACCAGCTGGAACAGAAGAAAAACACACACATGGGTCACATGCATTTTAGCGACAAGGCAGTCTAGTCCCTACTTATTTGTTTATTTATATTTATTTATGTATTTCCCTGCAGGGGCAGCAAAGCATTGAGGGTGACTTTCACTTAAAGCCTGGTTTTACAAAATAGGAGATGACTCACTCGTCCCACCACAATTTCAGAGAGTGGGTTGCGTTAGAAACGTAACACTCACCCTGTAAGCCACTCACCAGGTACTTGAACTTAGTACCCCGCCCCAGATCCTGGCATGCTGCAGGCTCCATCTAGACCCAGTGCATTTAGCAGCACTGTAGTATAATTACAAAAATAAATAAAATGTGATATGTTTAAAATGAAAACCCAAAGTGGCCTAAATAGAACTGCCCAGTCAATTACATGGTACAGACATCATGTACTTGGTCCATTACTGGCTTCACAGATGTTTGAATGAAGAGAAGGGAAGAGGGGAAGAGAGGAGCAGCTGAAGCGCTTCTTCTTTCCTGGTTTGAAGGTTTTTCTCTCGGTCAGGAGTTGAAAACAGAATTTTGTTCAGGAAAAAAACCCCATTTCCTCCCAATAAGGAAAGATTTTGATATTTATTATTGTGACTATCTCTTTCTCAATGATAAAAGATTGGATTTTTCTGGCGAACCTAGAAGAAGTTTAATACCATGTCATAAAATCAGTAGGTTGGCTTGTTCAAGTCGTCAGGAACAATAACATGTTCTGGGACCTTCCCTGGTGAAGCTGACCCAGAGAGTCTGCGGGGGGGAGGGGGAGAGGCAGAAGTCTGAGAAACTGCCACTGAATTAAAGAGCCAGACCTCAGTGAGGACAGGGACATTTTCTAGAAGGAGATGGCAACTCCATCAGGTGGAGTGTTGACTTTCGGGGGCTTGGCCTTTCCCCTTTACTTTTCTATCTGTTCTCCCTTCCTGCTTCCCCAAGTCTACTCCTGGGGTCATAGTCAGTTGGTGAGAGGCCGTCTAGTGGCAGGGTCCTAAGGTATCCGTCTCTTCAGGTGTATTATGTACTACATACCTACTTGTTACAGATTATGCAATGTGCGTCTTCTACTAATATATGTGTTCTTGAATATAGTCTCCTAATTGTGCCGAGCCGCATAGGCTTTCAGTACAGGTTGCTGTCATTTGCAGAGGAGTCTGATCTGACCTTCTGCTTCTCATGCTCATGGCTCTGTAAGAGCAAATAATGCCTCATATGCAACTGAGGTAATAATACACACAGTAGAATCATTGGAAGCACCAGGCCACACCTCAGGAGTTCTTAAAACTTCCCAGGCGTTTCCAATGGGCAGCTAAGGTTGACACTCCCTGTTATAAGAAAAGCATGAAATAGGGCTTTCACGTTCCTTGGGTTCTAGAGGCTCTGTGTGCACAAGCGCATGCTCATAGAAAGGGAACTAGCTGAATGCATCTACTCTAGCCGGAAGCCTAAAGCAGTCATTTCCTTATTTGAGTCCCCTCCAGTGATCCAGACAGGAAATAAGCCAAGGCTTTGGAGTCTGACCCCCTCTGGGGTTAAGTGCCTTTTAGGCTACGTACCCAAGGGGAGTTCCTTTATGAGTCCGGTTCTATTATTTATGTGGGATGAATGTGATATGGTCCGTAAGATCCAAGCATAGCAGGACCCCCTTCCTTCACCGTGCTCCTCTAGAGAGATTGGTTTGGCCGCTGTTATCTGCAACCAGCCTCTCCCAAAGTGTGGGCGACTTTTTTTTTTTTTTTTTTAAGATTTTATTTGTTCATTTGGGAGAGAGAGACAGAGAGAGCACACAAGCAGGGGCCAGGCAGAGGGAGAGGAAGAAGCAGGCTCTCCACTGAGCCAGCCAGAAGCCTGATGTGGGGCTGGATCCCAGGACCTGGAGAACATGACCTGAGCCAAAGGCAGATGCCTAACCATCTGAGCCACCCAGGTGCCCCCTGAAGTGTGGGTGTCTTACTGCTGGTGGCACCAGAAATAATGTTTGTGTCCCCAAATGGCATTAAATAAACCTGAATCATATATTTTTAAAAGAATTTATTTATTTATTTGACAGAGAGAGATCACAAGAAGGTAGAGAGGCAGGCAGAGAGAGAGAGAGAGAGAGAGAGAGAGAGAGAGGAGGAAGCAGGCTCCCTGCCGAGCAGAGAGCCCGATGCAGGGCTTGATCCCAGGACCCTGAGATCATGACCCGAGTGAAGGCAGAGGCTTAACCCACTAAGCCACTCAGGCGCCCCTAAACCTGAATCATATTAGGAGAAAAATTTTCCCTTTTCAATCTGTTCCAGTTAAGTAATAGTAAAAGGAAAGTTTCAACCTGGTGCTAGCATACCTTTACAGTGACTCTAACCTTGCTGATGATCCTTTTTAATAAAACAGAGATTGGGCCTTCAGCTCAGATCCTTGATGGATTACAGAATCTAGCTAGAATTTACTGACATTAAACATTTTTGGTTGTGTTTGTTTTTATGGACACTTTCTGTTTATAGTACCGACTTTTCATTTTTATGATGCCACATAGAGTTTTTTTTAAACAACTATTTTCTTTGAAAATGCATAGTTTTCTTTAAATGTATTTAAGTTTTAAAAAGTGAGTTTCATACTATTATTAAAAAAACAACAACATCTGTGATATGTGGTCTTCTGAGTTGTGGAAAAAGCACCGTGAACCATGGAGTGTAAAGTATGTATCTGATGAATTATTTTCCCCTGGTTGTGGTCCTTCCAGAGAGCAAAGTCCCCAGCAGTGCTGGTGGTAAACTGAGCTAGTTATACCTCTTGTTTTCCATCCTAGCCCTGATCCCGTCCTCTGGCTTCTCAGTCTCCACTCTGGTGGTGGTGGTGAGGGTACCTCTGGTACCTCTCCTGTACCTGGTACCTGTCCTGAACCTGGTCCGCATCACGAACGTTTGGAATCCCAGGCTTGTCCATAGACGCAATGGAGGGGACGTGGCTTACCGTCAGCGTGGAGCCACACCCATCCCAAGGAGACTCATTTGCAATCCAGTTCGCAACACCTTGGTGTGAGTGGAATTGAGTAACACAGGCTTAATAATGGTCCCCCAAACATGTCTATATTGTAGTCCCTGGAACCTGTGAATATGTTACCTTACATGACAAAAGGGTTTTTTTTTTTTTTTTTTCCGCCTGAAGTTATTAAATTAAGGATCTTGAAATGAAAAGATTATCCTGAATTAGCTGGGCAGGTCCAATAGAGTCATGAGAGTCCTCCAAAGAGGCAGGCAGGAGGACGAAAGACCAGGCCATGTAAAGTCTGAACCAGAAATTGCAGGTGTGCACTTTGAAGATGGAGGTGGGGGCACAAGCCCAGGAATAGAGGGCGCCTGTAGTAAAGGCAAAGGTGTGGATTCCCCCCAGCAGCTTCTAGAAGAAGCTCAGTCCCGTCGAGACATTTTAGACTTAGGAGCTCCAGAATTATCAGTTAATAAATTTCTGTTGTTTTAAACCACCAAGTTTGTGGTAATTTGCCATGGCAACAGTAGGAAACTAAGATGTGTCCGGTGGAAGGGGCTTGGTTGCAGATGGTTTCTAAGGCTGCAGGAGGAGCCAGGGCTGAAAAGTTAGGCAAAACAGGCAGAGGGTCTAGACCCTGTATCAAATCTGCCTGGTGCTGCTATTCCACAATGCGTGATCCACCATGTTTGGGCTTGGTGGATCAACATCCAGCCAGGCCCTGGAAAAGAGGAGGTCCTAGAAGCTTGGGGAAGGAGCTTAGGTTTGGGCACAATCAGGAGCGATATCCACAGCAGACAGCTTTAGTTGCCAACCTGACTTCTGTTTTCCTTTTCTCCCACCCAAGCAAAAACTTATTTTTTTCTAATTTCCTCTCCCCAACCAAGTCATGTTCTCTTGGGGAAGATGGCTCCATCAGAAAGTTCCAGTGAGAATGGATTACTAAGCCATTTCAGCACATGGCATGTCCTGATGGCTGTTATTGGTCCAGAAATAAGCACATGACCCTAGAAGCCCAATAGGACGGAAGCAAAGTCCTTTCTACATATGGAGAACAGCTTTACTGTCTCGTGTGAATCTGAAAGCATAGCTCTGTCATTGTCACAGCCATCTTTGACCACAAAGGGAAACCAATTTAAGGAGCGGCTGTTACTGAGGACAGAATATCAGATGGAAAGAACCTGAGTCTTTGAGAACATAATAGACAAAATAGCTGATATAACATCCTTGTGAGGTATGTTATTATTTAAAGCCAGTTTGAGTTGGCATTACTTATAGCAAGAATAATTCTATTAAAGCACTTTCTCATGACGGAGTCCTTGTCTCACACCTTTCTTGTGGACGGTAAATGTGGTTTTCACTAAAAGAAACTTATATCTGCTGATAACACTTAGTAGCTAAAAAATAATGTCACTTTTCCTGTCTATTTTTTTTTCTGTCAAATTAAGTTTGTGATCTAAGTGGTAGGAAATGGGTATTTTTCTTCAAGAGACTCAATAAACGTTAATATGAATAAAGACAAAAGCCACATGGATTATGAAATAATCTTATTTTTTCCCCAACTGCAGCATAAGCTCTTTAAAGTACCTTGCCCACATATGGTACTCAAATGTGTTTGATTTTACTAGGCACTTTCTGAAAACATTACTTTATCCCAGGGATAGTAAATGGGTTTAATCTGGGGTGTCATCTCTTACTGATAATTGTGGATTTCTGAAGATCTGCACTGAGAAGGAATCCAAGACCCACTGGACAGTGTGAGAAGATGCTGAGGCTACCAGCAATGTCTGTCACAGACATGGACTGGGGGTTGCTGAATTTCCTGCTAGTGTTCAGCATCCTCTTCTTAACCTAAGAACATATCTCTTGGATGAAGGGAATTCTAAGTTCCCTGGAGGCTAGTTATGTTTATATATGGAGGCGAGTGGCCTCTCTGCTTACAAGGAAACATTTCTTGTTATTTGTTGATTTTCTTTCTTTTGTGTGTGTGTGTGTGGTGTTGTTGTTTGGACAGTATTTACAGGAAATATAGTGGACACCTATAGAGTTAGGTTTAATCTCTGTAGAAATCATCTCTTTATCAAAGACAATAGTAGGCAGAATTCTCAAGATCCTAACACTGGGGCACCTGTATACGTGAACATGGGCAGGACCTGATATGAAGGGATATCATTCTGATGATGATGTCACATTTTCACAAGGGTGAAGGGATTCTGCAGATGCAATTAAAGGCCCAAATCAATTGATTGAGTTAATCCAAAGGGAGAGGGCCCAATTTATTTTAAAAACATATTGGGCCCTTCCTAAAGAGAGATAATCTCTATCTTTTTCTTTTTAAGATTTTATTTATTTATTTGAGAGAGACAGAGAAAGCATGAGGGGGGAGGAGGAACAGAGGGAGAAGGAGAAGCAGACTCTCACTGAGCAGGGAGTCCCACTTGGGACTCAATCCCAGGACCCTGGGATCATGTCCTGAGCCAAAGACAGACACTTAACTGACTGAGCCACCCAGGCACCCAAGAAATACTCTCTTGCTGGCCTTGAAGACATAGGTAAGCCACTGTGTTGTGAGAGTGCCATGTGGCATGGAACTGAAGCAGTGTCTAGGAGCCACAAGAGACCTCAAATGAAGTCAGCAAGGAAGTAGGGAGCTCAATCTTACAATTTCAAGGAAATGAATTCTGACAATAGTCACATGAGCTTGGAAGAGGAACCCAAGCTCCAGAAAAGAACACAGATACTTAGTGTGTCCTATAAATATTTAATTGAAAGATGGCTTCGAAAACATATGGGAGCTAGGAGGGTTACTTGTGGTCAACATCAAACTTAGTTAATCAAAAAGACTTAATGAGAAACGTGGGAGTTATGTTGAACCGTGACAGATGGTCATAAGTGTGTTTTGTTTTAAATTGGTACATTTGTGATAATTTGTAATGCAGCAAAAGAAAACTAATATAATTACCATTAAATCATAAATGATAGAGGGGAGAAGGAAAGAAAAAGCTTGTGACAAATAAGCTAGTATTGACATCAGATCATGAAGGCTGGCTTACATTCTCATTCACGGATGCATGTACACAAACTGTATCCTAAACTGCCACTGGACACACTGATTTGTCCCTTTCCCAGCTGTATGTGCAGCATGGGGTCCACAAAATAGCTTATGATGCTTTTACGACACCTAGAAGGCACTACTGGTCCTTTAGCATTTACTCGTTACATTGTCTATGAACAGGGGAACATAAACAGAAATAAGTAAACAGCCTCCCCTGATACCATTACTTCTACAAATATAACTGTTTATTTCCCCACAGTTCCCTTCATTGGTTGTCTACCCATGAAACAAAATATTTTAGATATGTAATGCATACAGACACAATTTTGTATTCTTGAACATTACATGATACATGCTTTTCATGTTCTTTCATGATCTTCAAGTTATTATTTTTTTTTTAAAGATTTTATTTATTTACTTGACAGAGAGAAATCACAAGTAGATGGAGAGGCAGGCAGAGAGAGAGAGAGGGAAGCAGGCTCCCTGCTGAGCAGAGAGGCCCATGCGGGACTCGATCCCAGGACCCTGAGATCATGACCTGAGCCGAAGGCAGCGGCTTAACCCACTGAGCCACCCAGGCTCCCAGATCTTCAGTTATTTTTAATGGTTGAAGATCTTATTGGATTAATGTGCTAAAATTTCTATAATCATTTTCCCATTGTTAAGAATTTAGATGATTCCTTTTTAAAATTTCTGCTGCTTCTACTGTAAATAACATGGATTTTTCCAGGCAAAGTTAACAATTTCCTATATATGGATTTTTTAAAATGATTACATAATGTTTTTTTTTTTTTTAAGATTTTATTTATTTATTTGAGAGAGAATGAGTAAGAGAGAGCATGAGAGAGGAGAAGGTCAGACTCTCCAAAGAGCTGGGAGCCTGATGCGGGACTCGATCCTGGAAGTCCGGGATCAAGACCTGAGCCGAAGGCAGTCGCCCAACCAACTGAGCCACCCAGGCGCCCTACACAATGTTTTTTGGCTTAAAGGTACAAACATTTCTTTGGACCTAATTGGTTCCCCCAAATTTTGCCAATGCACACACCGACCAACAGTGTGAGTTGTGTTCATCTTCTCATTTCAGCGTCCTCTCACCAGCCTGAGAAATTCCCTTTTTAAATATTGACCATTTATTTTCTTAAGAATAAGCTTCCCTGAAATATAATTATATCTAATAAAATGCACCCATGTACAACTCAGTGGATCTTGGCGATTGCAGACATCTATCTAGCCACCACCACAATCGAGCTATAAAATATTTCCGTTGCTCCTCAGAATTTCCTTGTGCCTGTTAGCAGTCAGTTTACCTCCCATCCTGCACCCATGAACCACTGCTCTGCTTTCAGTAAATCAGTTTTCTAGTTTTACTAGAATTTCATATAAATGGAATCACATGGCCTAAAAATTTTTTGTCTGCCTCGTTTTGTTCAGCGTCATATATTTGAGATTTATACAGGTGTATATTGGTAGTTTGGGTTTTTTAAATTATGGAGTAGGATTCCATTGTATGGATATACCACAATTTTTTAAATTAATTGACCTACTTATTGTTGAGCATGTGGGTTGGTTTTAATTTTAATTTTTTGGTGTTATGAGTAAAACTCATCTAAACATTTGCATATATGGACATACATTCTTGTTTCTCTTGGGTAAATAGCTAGGAGTAAGATTGTTGAGTCCTATGAAAGGTAAACACTTAACTTTTTAGAAAATTGCCAAACTATTTTCCCAAGTGGTTTTATCAGTTTACATTCTCACTAGCAGTGGATGGGAGTTCTAACTGCTCTGTATCTTTATCAACACTTGGTATAATCTGTTTTTTTTTTTTTAAATTTTAACTATTCTAGCATGTTGTTGTGGTTGGTCATTGAATTTTGATAAGATTGTTACATACCATTTTTGGGTAAGAATCAGTCTATATAATTAATTTCTAACATTCTGTCAACAATAAGAGTAAAAGGGATGAAGAAATACTAGAAATTTAATTTCTCTTTTTGTAATGAAAATTAGGGGAAATTAAAGAAGCTGAAGAAAACCCATATTTGCACAGGGAATGAAAATACGTTAAATAGACTTTATCATGTAAGCTGATTTCACAAAGTATGGCCATTTTGATGTGTTTGAAATGAAGAGACCACCAGACATCACGAGATGGGGCCTTAGAGGCTGTGTTAGCTCTGCGAGCTGCTTAGGAAAGCTTGAGACAGGCAAGGAGCCTGCAGGTAGCCTGTAGAAGCTGGCAAACATTCCTGAAGCAGGGCACTGAGGCTGAATGATTGCTTTTCTCATTGTGCTGATAGAGATTGCATTATTAAATACAGAATGCCGCTTCCCAGGTTGACTTTCTTTTTCGCCTCCTAAACCCAGGGACAAAGGGGATGGAGTTGAATATTTACCATTGTCGAACAATGATCTCCCCTTCAATTTCTGCTCAGCTTTGGTGTGCTGGGATAACATTTGGATTAGGTCTGTGGGAGTAGAAAGGACAATGCCAGTCTATTGGCTAGCCTGAACAGGGGTCAAGGAAAAGACAATACTCCCGAAACAGCGATAATCGTGCCCCAAAGCCTCAGTCTCCAATATGCTTCATAGATGGTCAGAGGCTTA
Organism: Mustela nivalis; assembly: GCF_964662115.1. Taxonomy (NCBI): domain Eukaryota; kingdom Metazoa; phylum Chordata; class Mammalia; order Carnivora; family Mustelidae; genus Mustela; species Mustela nivalis. The sequence continues at coordinate 30,575,619 of NC_139024.1, forward strand.
TTTCTGAGTCTAAAATCTTTATGCAGCTAATCCACTATACCATGAAAATTAAACCTGTTGCTTTATGCAGAACTTGGGTAAAATGTGTAGAGACATGAGGGAGATGTAATTTCAGTCAGGTGATCTTTTAAAGATAAGCACAAGGTAATAAAAATGATGACATCCAATTTAGAAATTCTCACAGGGGTGCCTGGGTGGCTCAGTGGGTTAAGCCTCTGCCTTTGGCTCAGGTCATGATCCCAGGGTCCTGGGATCGAGCCCCACATCGGCTCTCTGCTCGGTGGGGAGCCTGCTTCCCCCCCTCTCTCTGCCTGCTTTTCTGCCTACTTGTGATCTCTGTCAAATAAATGAATAAAAGCTTTAAAAATATTCTCATAAAATTCTCACAAAACTAGTTGTACTCGATTCTCTGAAACATCAGTGATGCTGATGGGTGTGCTGACATATTGTGTCCTAATGGGATATCAGAACGCTCACAACCTAAGAGAGAATGCCAAAGAATAGTGATTTTTGAGCAGCTTATCATCTGTGTTGGGGGATAAAGGTCAACCAGTAACAGACAGCGTGGATGAAATTGTTGTTTGGAATTATTTGAAACCACTCCGTCCTCACTACCCACTGTCGTATCTTTTTAATTAACATTTATTTATATCTTTACCAAAAAGGAATTTGAAGGGACAAATTATATGTTTTGGTCTATGTGAGTGTCATAATGAAAGCACACAAAGTTAATCCTGATTTTCATCAGGATTCATCAGATCATTTCATCATCTGTTCTTATTGGGACCAGATTTTCAAAATTCAATCAAACGAACAATGCCTGGTACTCTTATCCTCAGTTTTCTGAGATATGTCCTATTCCAAATCATCTAAATACAGGAAAAATCACTTTGTTTATTTGTTTACTTATTTTTGTTCCAAGTTTTGGTTTTTAAATTTCCGTGCTGGGCTTATAATACCATAAACTAATTAATACTCTAAAAACATATAGTAAGTGTGAAGTAATTGGGAGGTTACCCTGGCCACCAAATATGTAACTTGAAACTTATGCCTCCAAGCAATGAAGTACTTCAGAGAAGACTCCTGAGAGAATTAGACCCAGAATTCTCTTCTGGAGCTTTGATACATTTCAAACACTACAAATGAAAAGGAATCGCATATTGAAAATGGAGATCATATGTATGGTGTAGCTTTTCTGCAGAAACTCCTTTAAATAGAAAACAAAATTGGCAATAAAGTGCTATTCCTTCAAGCTGAGAAATGGTGCCGCGAAGCATTAATAGGGAACTGGGTTAGATCCAATATAGTCCGTCCTTAGTAAAGAATACTATTCAGTGGTTGAAAAGAAAGAGGTAGACTTACACATATTGGCTTGGCAAGATCTCTAAGACATATTTTTAAGTAAAAAAAAAAATGCATGGAACAATAATATTGTATAAATTGTATAATAACATTTATACAAAAAAGACACGAAGTATAATTGCGATATGCACACACATGTATATAAATGCATGGCATGCGTATCAAACCATGGACAGAAGTTACTTCTGGGAGGAGACTGTGTGTGTGAGCATGTGCGTGTGTGTACAGATGTGTGTGTGTGTTGGGCAGGTGACAGGCAAGGCAGTGAAACGAAAACTAACATGTTTGATACCATCTGATTCTTTTTGTTTGAATATTTTGAAAGACAGTATTTAGGTAGATGACAACTACCCCCAAACAGAAAAGAAAAGGTTTAATTAGATATATCTTCAGTGAACTCAAGGTTATCATATAACACTGGTATATATACCCAAATCTTGAACATTTTCTTTTTTCTTTTTTAAAATATTTTATTTGGGGCGCCTGGGTGGCTCAGATGGTTAAGCATCTGCCTTCAGCTCAGGTCATGATCTCCAGGTCCTGGGATTGAACCCCATGTCAGCGGGGGGCTGGGAAGTGGGATGTGTGTGTCTCTGCTCAGCGGGGAGTCTCCCTCTCCCCCTGCCTCTCTCCCAGCTTGTGCTCTCTCTGTCTCTGTCTCTCTATCTCTCTCAAATGAATTTTTAAAAAATCTTTTAAAAAATTATTTTAAAAGACGGTATTTATTTATTTATTTGACTTGTAGAGGGAGAGAGAGTACAAGCAGGGGGAGTGGCAGAAGCAGGCCCCCAGCAGAGCAGGGAGTCCAGTGATCACCCTGGGATCATGACCGGAGTGGCAGTTGCTTAACCAACTGAGCCTCCAGGTGCCCCAACATTTTCATTAAGAGCAAAATGGAATACTGTTCCGGAATCAGTTCTTCAGCGCCAATTCATTGAAGAAATAAATACAGACATAATCCAATGATGAGTGGTAAACTCTGTAGGTTCCTTGCTCTCTACTCTATCCCTCATGCCTAGTACAGGTCCCAACATTAAGCAGGGATTCAATAAATACGAGTTGAATAAAAGTTTTCAATGTGTTCGACGCCTATTATTTTTTTGACTTAAAGTGCAAATATGAAATGAATGCTATTATTTAGCATATTTGAGACACAGTATGAATTTTACTTCCTGCATTAATTCAGTTTCCTCAACAAAGATAATCACATCAACAACACTAGCAGCCAAGTGCTTCGCGAAACAGAAGACTACCAGAAACCAACATGGCATCCAGCTCCACACCAAATGGAAATTCTCTGGTATGACAGTAGTGCCTAACCTTCACTAGATGTCACATCTGGCTTCTTCCTTCCTCCAGCATCATCCACCAGCCCTACTTAACATGAAACACAAAGCAGGATCACCCACAACGTGCTCCTGGAACTCAGCCAGGCTGCCTACCCTGTGGCAAAGCTGTCTGCAACGCGAGGTCTTGGGGGAGGACGTGTGTGGAGAATGGACTGTGCACTGGTCTGAAACGGGATCGTCACGAGCAGGGTGGGCAGAAGCAACACTGCGATTTAATATCAAATGATAGGCTACGGAGGTGGACTGCTGGGAAATCAGAGGCAATGGAAAAATTCCTTTCAAGCCAAGAGTCTTGTTGTGGGGAAGGGCAAGAGGATAAAGAATGAAATAATTTTTTTTTTTTTTTTAAGTTTTAGCTTTGATGAGTGAATGGGTGGGATAGCAAATAATCTGCCTACCAAGGACTATCATCGGTACGGTCATTGCCAACAGTTCTATTTGTTTTAGGGACACAGGGATTTTGTACAGTTCATAGAAAATATGCCTATAGATGTTACACTTATAAGGAAAAATCGTTTTCACAATCATGGGATTTACCTAGGTTTGAGATTTGCAACCATGTCACATTTTAAAACTTTGGAAAATGATTCTATGTTCATAATTCCCAATGTAAAATGAAAACACAGACCATCTGGAAATTATCAAAATGCTATGTAAAGGCAATGATGCCATTTACTGTATAGAATCAATTTAGCACACCAATAAAAACACACACACGTATAAACCTCCAAAAGGGAGGCTATTTTTTTTTCAGAGATCTTTTCATTTAAATTCTGTTGCCATTGTTGTGCAGTAAATTTTGTTGTCACACAGCTATAGCTAAAGTGCTTTTTATTTGATGTAATCCTACCGCATCATTAAAATATCAGTGTTTTTTATGTTTTGCAAATATTTGTGGACACCATTAAGCAGCACGAAGCACAGTGCAGTAACAAATGTCCATTTTATGGCCACTGTCAGACTATATATTGTATAATGCCCCGATATTATCAGCAATCTAGACCTAAATTATCACAACCCTAAGTCCATGAAACACAAGACACATATATAATCTCCTTTAGTCCATGTATTGAAATGCTAGAATTAAAAGGTTGGGCTATCAATTCAGGCAGAAAATGTCGTTTTCCAGAGGAATTTTTTACTCAAGACAAAAAAGGAGAAAAGGCAAAGGAACGGAGCTAAGGCTAATTTTTGACAACTCTAAACCCAAAAGAAGATTTTTATGTCCCCAAAGAGGAAACGCAGGTGAGGGGAAAGTCACTGTGCAAGTGAGAAAGTTGTTCATTTTTGGTCACCGGGTTTTATTATTATTGTTTTGATTAGCAAAGACTACAGATTATCAACAATGTTGGTTTACGGCATTAGAGATTTTTCTCTCAATTCACAATTCTTCTTGAAAGAAGCCAAGGAGATTGATGTTTTGAAACGATGATGACAAATTACCCACAGCACATGGCTCATTGTGAATACTGAGCAAATAGTCTCTAACTTGCTGTGGAATGCGATCACCCAAGGTGCAGCAAGGAATCTGTACGAGACCGGATGAAAACTGGAAACATTTTGTCACATAACTGAGCAGAGTTAGTGTGGGACTTTTTGTAAACACCCGGTGATTCTGTCTGCCCTATGACTACAAATGACAATATTACAAATGACAAATGACAGTATTAATCTACAAATGACTACAATGACAATACTACAATGACAATATTATAATTGGCAACTGTACAATTGTCTACAAATGACGACAAATGACTACTACAAATGACAATATTAATCTTAAGAAGTTGTCAGGACGCATCACGACGAATGTGTCTAGAGGAGTCAAGTTGGTGAAATAATTTGGCCCATTGTAGTTTCCTTTTCATTTTGGCCCTTGGTGGCGGCAGTTGGAGGAGGGACGGGAGGACGTGCTGGATCTGGCTACCAAAGAGACGAGGCCGGGGAGAAAAAGTGAGCACTTCTAAAAGCAAGTGTTCTGATTTTCAAGTGCACTTGTATTCCAACAGTAAGGGCATTTTGACGGAAGGCAAGCCATTACTAATTATGAAGGAGATTTCAAAATCTCTTTCTGAACTCTGCAGACCAAATGGACGCAATCTGCTTCCCAAACATACTTGCAATGCAGTATTTTTATTTTTATTATCTGTTGATTATAAACCTCAAGGTTCTCTTTCATTGGAAGAGTTGTATCTTCCCTTGACAGAGTTGCCTTATCTATTAGATGATCAACTTGAATTACAGCTTCCACCCCAGGTGTTTCTTAATCTGAGTGCTGATTGAGAAGTTTGATTTTCACTCTATCATGAGTCATGTTACTAATATTGGCGGGATTTGCTAGGGTTAGAAGACACCTTGATCAATAATTCTGAAATAATAAAAAAGAATTGCAGATTTACTTGATGAATATTTTTCTTACATGAGATAAATTGTGTTGTCAAAGAATTAAATGAGAATTATATGATTTGTATCCTTAATTAAAAATGAAGTTTTGATAAAAATTCAATTTTGGGTCAGATTATGTTTTAAAATGAAGGAATTGTTTCTTATTCATATAAATGAACAGAATTGGGGTTTTTTTTTAAGAACTTAAAAGTAAGGAACAAGGGAACAGGATCATTAATTATTTTAATTAAAAATATTAAGAGTATATCTAAATGTAGTAGGCAACTGTTAAAGTTTCAACCTGATGAGATTTCATAACAAACTGAAGTATTGAGGCTTTTAAAAATTTGAGTTGCTTCTTAAAAAATCTAAATGGGAATTTTGGCAAGAGATTTTTATTTATTTTTACATATGATATAAGATAAACGTGAATTTTAGAATATCAATTTTTAAAATATTTGCATTTCTTAATTTTTGTATCTTTCTATGTTCAATCTAAGCAGTGGTAAAGTTAGGTTTTTCATATTGCTTTAAGTAGTGGTTAATAAGAAATTTAGAATCATACAATTAGCATAGGTCTTCCTTATGATTTGTTTCTCTTTTAAAAGGTTTTTATTTTTATTTTATTTATTTATTGTTTAATTAAAAAAATTTATTTATTTATTTGATAGAGAAAGCAGAGGGAGTGGGAGAGGGAGAAGCAGGCTCCCCTGGGAGCAGGGAGTCTGATGCAGGACCCTGGATGATGACGGTGATGACGGAGCCTAGGAAGTCGCTTAATGACTGAGACTGAGCCACCTAGGCGCCCCAAGGTTTTAATTTAAAAAAAAAAAAAAAAGTATTTGAAGTTTTTGTTATTGTTCCATTCTCCTTTGAACCTATGTAGAATTATGTGGATAATTCTCCCTATCACTTTTAGTGGAGATTTGGATGTGCTGCATGTTATGAGTCATTAAGGATTAGTGACAGGGACTTGAGACACCCTGAAACAAACCACAATTGAAGAATTTATTTCAGAATCATGCTTCCTACAGAATGTAGTGAAGTAATCATAAAGAAAATGTTCATGTTTTTCTACACCCGTATACTCTAATGCGCAGAGTGGAATAGTTGTTGCATTTGTGTTATGAAATGCGAGAATGTTATACATACGCTTGTACAATGGTAGGTGAGTATTCGTAAGTGTGAGTACAATATAAACGTGCATTTCTGGATGGATATATTAGAACGTTTTAAACAATTTCAGGCAAAGTCCGGGGTAGCTGGGGGTGAGGGAGGAGAGAAACGTTTACTTCTTATTTTGTTTCCCATCTGAATAGTTGGAATTTTTAAAGTACATGTGTTCGGCTCTTATTTTTTTAAAGTCAATGATTAAAATAAATATACTGAATGGAATTACATATTATTTTCTTTATATTTTCCTGTGCTATAATTTTTTTAGCTAGCAATTTCCCAAATACAGGAGATTTAAGTATATTTTTAAATAGCTTGAAATCTGGCCGCCTTGTTACTTGGCTTTTATGAACAGCCCAATGAGCTGTTATACAAAGTCAAATATATCTTTTTAAAAAAATTTATTTATTTATTTATTTGACAGATAGAGATCATAAGTAGGCAGAGAGGCAGGCAGAGAGAGAGGAGGAAGCAGGCTTCCCGCTGAGCAGAGAGCCCGATGCGGGGCTTGATCCCAGCACCCTGGGATCAGGACCTGAACCGAAGGCAGAGGCTTTAACCCACTGAGCCACCCAGGCACCACTAAAAATATATCTTTTAAATTGAATTTTTCACTTGCTTTTGTGCTCTTTCTTGCTATACAGTTTCATATCTAGATATTTATGGTGATCAGAGCTTTGCTTGACTTAGAGACAATTGTTTTTCTATTGCCGTTCTTTAGAAAAAAAAATTAATATTGAGATCTTTCAGTGACATTGCCTGGATGCCCCTCATGGTTTGAGAACCCACTGCCAAGCAAAAGTGGCAAGGTCATGTGTAAGTCTATAGGAATTGCCTGTATTTGGTGTCCCTTAAAGAGATAGGATTTTCTCGATCAACTTTACTTCTTTTGGAATGTTAGGTTTGCTTAGCATATCACTCTGGCCTGACTTTGGATGTAATACGATAGGTCTGCTGTGGGTACTATAAAGTATCTTTTGGGTCTAAACGTCCATTTGGATGTCATTAAATAAAGTCTACTATTGTTTCTTGCTTTCTCCATTTCATCGCTATACATTTAGTATCTGGAAGGAATATTGTTTAATTTTGTCACATGCTAAAATAGGATTTTTAAAATTAAAAACAATGCCAACTTTCAAAGATAATACTCGTCAAGCCCTGTAGCTTGAACTACATATGTGTGAGGTAATCATTTACTTCCAAGATATATCTGTTACTGGCGAAAGAAGACAGACCAAAAAGCAATAAGTTTGGGAACAAAATCATTTGAAACAAGTGCCAGAAAAATTTCAGCCAAAACAACTAGCCAGTTGAATATTTCAATTTTTAAGGATTTTTTCTGGTATAGCACTGAAACAATAATAAAACAAGTAAATAATAAAACATATTTTTATACAAAATCTAGTCTACAAAATAAGATTACTATTAGTTTATTTTTGTCTCAGTCAGAATGTGGAAAATAATCGGTGGAAGAATTTCATATCATATAGATAATGAGAGTGTGGCAAAACTGTTACTTGGATTTTAAGGCAGAATATTTGATTTTAAGTTTATAGATATGCAGATTTCGAAGATTAAGGTTAAATATATATTTTGCTCTCAACTTTTGTATTGTCCTAAAAGGAAATAATAAACAGATCATATTTAAGTTCAGGTTTATTTTGCTACGCATTTTTGTTGGAAATTATACTTTCTGCTTCCTTCAGAACCATAAGTCACTGTGTTCTTTATACATCTAACAGATAATACGACAGAGATTCAAAAGACTTATCAAAAGTAAACATTGAAGGACATTCACCATTAAGAAAATACTATATCACCGAGATTATTATTATTATTTTTTTACCATTATGTATTCCTAATCCTAAATGAAGTCTAGTTCTTCAGTTGGTGGAAATGATTATAAGACTATGGTCTATGAAAATTTTATTCAATATAAGGACACAAAGATTAGTATTGAGTGCTGGAAGAAAAAGGCATTTATGATTCTGAGTTTAGAAAGTTGTTTTATTTGCAGATCATTTTAATGAAACTCCCTGTGAATTAATTTCTAAAGAAAAAGGATGGTTCTTATTCTTAAAAGGACTCAAACTCTTGAAGCGATATTGTTAGCTTGATCTTGATTTTAAATCAATAAGGGGTTTTATAGTTGCCAAGACTTCGATATTCCAAGACTTTGGTACTGAGAAAGCAGCTAATTGACTCAAGTGTTTGAAACAAACACAAAAGTCAAAAACTTACAGTGTCAATTTACCTTCATCTTTTTTTAAAGATAGGTAGTTTTGAGATGTCTTGTAGTTTGTTTTTCATAATTCCTGTAACACTAATTCAACAATTTTTATACAGATATCTCTCAAGTTATGCCTTAAAAGCAATGGTGGTTTGGTTGGAGATGTCTCAGGGAGTAATGTGTCAACAGGATAATTTTTTTTCTTCCTCATAGCCACAACTTTCTGTCCTAAAAATTTCTAGAATACTTCCATTTTGTAAACAGACATTTCTCTAAATTACCACACTACTGTTGCTATTGTTACTACCAGTAGATATTATCAAACAATTAATTTTTCCAGGCACTTGGCTTGATGCGTTTTATGTATTATCCCATTTAATACTTGTGACAACTGTATGAGACAGAAACACCGCATTTTACAGGTGCAGAGGTGAAGGCGCAGAGAGGTTAAATAATGTGACAATAGTTTCATAGCTAATAGCTAATAGCTAGCTAATGACAGCCCTGGAATTTGGAACTCAGGCCGTCTGAAACCAGAGCTCGTGCTTTCCCTTCCATAGACACGGAATCCAAATCTATTTGGGAGTTTGAATTTCCATTTTTTGTTTGTTTTATTCAATAACCACTTTTATGAGCAAAAATTGTAAAATTCTGAAAAATGATTTCAGTTGCTTACTATTTTTCCTGTCTTTAGATAGGCTTTACATTTATGGAAAAAATAAATTGCATGTCCTCTTTAGATTCAAGAAAGAAGCTGCAGGTAACTAACTGGGGCAAATTGAACAAGTGGAGATGAATACTTCTTTCATTTATTAGTTGCTGGCTTTGTGTGAACCTCTGATATATTTATTTTATTTCTTTTCAGTATTCCAGAATTAAGAAACGGGCACACTGCCTGCTCTCAATTCCTTGTAGTGCAGTTGGGGAACAGTTGAGTAAACAGATAACTGGATGGGGTACAGGCACAACTAGATCAGAGGCAAATGTGAATTTGCAGAAAGGATCACCTACCTTCCTTAGTTTGAGGGCTGGAGGAAAGGCTTCCTGGAGGAGGGGATCCTTGAGCTGCAGACATTTTGAAGGATGTGTAAAAGTTTTCCAGGCAGAGAAGGGGTAGGAGGGAGGGTCTTGTGGCTGGAGGAACATCACAATCAAAGGTACAGGGACGTGCGACAGGGTGCGATTTTGAAACTTCATGGTCACAGCATAAGATGTGGAGCATAGGAAGTGAAGCTAGAGAAATAGCCAGAGCCTATAAAATAAACTACCTCATATACTGTTTTATCTTGAAGGTGTTAGGGAACCAGTTAAGGATTTAAGTGAGGAAGAAAACGTAGTTAGATTTATATTTTTATTTTCGATGCAGTGGGACAATAAGAGTTAAAAGATGGTTGAAAAGGATCATAATAACCTTGATGAGCTATAATTAGAACTTGTATTAAAGCAATGGAAATGGGAATGGAGAAGAGAGGCTGGATTTAAAACTTACTTAGGAGATGACTGAATGATGAGTTAGATCTAGCCCAAAGGTAAAAAGCATTCTGATTTTTGTACCGTAGGTTAGTTTCAGTTTTTGAATTTTATATAAAATCATACAGTACTCTTTTATTTTGGTCTGAATTTTATTTGACATTTATGTTATCACATGTAGCAATACACTGTTCTTTATTCATTGCCATAATTGTATTCCCTTATGTATATATCATAATTTATTTAGCCTATTTATTATTCATTGCCTGTTGGGTTGTTTTTATTTTTGTGTTAATGTAATTAATAGTGCGTGAATATTCTTGTGCATGTTTTTTGGTGTACATACCTGTGCAAAATAAAACTGTAAGATATCTTACAGTTTTATTTTGCATTTTGTTCATGACTAATAACGCTGACCACCTTTTCATATGCTGGCTGGCCATTTGGATATCCTTTCTTGTAATGTTCCTATTCAATCTCTTGCCCAGTTTTAAAAAATTGTGTTGTCTGTCTTTTGCTTATTGATTTTTAGGAAATGATTTTATATTCTAGATAAAAGTCCTTTGTTGGCAAATACTTTACTGGACCTATGTTGGGAATATCTCTTCCTGATCTGTGGCATCTCTTTCATGCTCCTAATGTCTTTTGGGTCACAGAAGTTCTACATTTTAATGAAGTCTGATTTATTAATCTTCTGCTTTGTGGTAAATACTTTTTGTGTTCTGTTTTTAAACATTTGTCTATGTTAAGTAAGAGGACTTTTGTCTTTCTTTCCTTCTATCAATGTCATTTTTGATAATCTAGAACTGATTTTTCTCTGTATTGTAAGGTAGGGATCAAATTTCTTTTCCTTGGTCTCTTCTCTCTTCCCTTCTCTTCTCTTCTCTCATGTATGATTTTCCAATGGATCTGCTGTCCTTTCACTATCACACTGTTGTTCACCTCTATCATAAATCAGATAACCATATATGTTAGGTTTGCTTCTCAAACATTTGTTCCACTAGTCTATTTGTGGATCTTTGTTCCAATATCACACTATTTTATTATTGTAGTTTTATAATGTCTTAATAACTAGTTGTGTGTCTCCTCTAAATTTTCTTCTTCTTTTTTAAAAAAATATTTATTTATTTATTTGAGAGAAAGAGAGAGAGCACAAGCAGGAGAGACAGAGGGAGAAGGAGAGAGAATCTCAAGCAGACTCCATGCTAAGTGTGGAGCTCAATGTGGGGCTTAACCCCAGGACCCTGAGATCTTGACCAAGAATCAGACGCTTAACCGACTGTGCCACCCAAGTACCCTAAGTTTTCTTCCTCTTGTTCATTATTTCTGTATTAGAATTTCCTTATAAATTTTATAATTATCTTGCAAATTTTCCCAAACCTACCATTACTAAAATAGTCTGTTGCCTATTCATAATGGAAATAGCTGTTCTTCTTCTATTTGAGATTAGTAGGAATGAAGTCATACATTTTTTTTCTTCCAATTTCATGGATCTCTTGAATTTTAGTCCTTGATTAAGAACTCCTGATATAGACATAACTTTTATGGTTTTTTTTTTCATTTCTTGTAATTTTTATTATACTTAGGTTAAGGTGTTTTCCAATTTTTATTGTTTTTTTTTAAAACTGTTGTTATTTAGAACATTACTTAAATTCTAAACATGTGTTATTGCTCTCTAGCATGGTGTAATCTAGTCTGATAGCATACTCTGTGTGTTTCAATACTTTGAAATTTGTTGGACTTTGTAGCCTAGTGTATGGCATATTCTGATAAATAGACCTTGTGCACCTTAGTAGTCAAAGAGGACTATTTGGTTAATCATGTTCAAATCTTCTGCAGCTTCAGTGATTTTTTTTTTCTCTTTTTTCTATAAATCACTGAAAAGCATGAAAGTCTCTCATGATAATCATGGGTTTATTTATTTTTTTCCCTTTTAATGTTAGTTTTTGCTTTTCATGTTTTGTTATTAGGCATATATAAATTTTGGATTGTTATATCTTCTTGTTAAATTGATATTTCTGTTATTACAAAGTATCTTTCTTAATCTCTAATAATACTTTTTGCTCTAAAGTTTACTTTGTCTGATGTTATTATAGCTATACTAACTTTGTCTTGATTGATACTTATAGTATACCTTTTTTAAATCCACATACTTTGAAATTTTTTGTGTCATTGTATAAGGAGTACAACTCTTGTAAGTATAATACAATTGACCATTGAACAACATGGGTTTGAACTGTACTGTGCAGGTTTACTATATAAGGTGTTTTTTTGGTGGGGGATCAGTACAGGACTGTAAAATATATCTTCCCTTCCTTATGATTTTTTAAAAGATTTTATTTATTTATTATTTGTTAGAGAGAGAGAGCATGAACATGAGTGGGGGGAGGGGCAGAGGGAGAAGCACGCGTCATGCTGAGCAAAGAACAAAGAACCCAACATGGGACTTTATCCCAGGACCCTGGGATCATGACCTGAGCTGAAGGCAGAGGTTCAACTGACTGAGCCACTCAGATGTCCCTCCTTATGATTTTCTTAATAACATTTTCTTTTCTCTAGCTTACTTTATTGTAAGTATACAGTATATAATACATATAACATAAAATATGTGTTAGTCAACTGATTATGTCATCAGTAAGGGTCTGGTCAACAGTAGGCTATTAGTAGTTAAGTTTTGGAGAATCAAAAATTATACACAGATTTTTGACTGTGCAGGGAGTCAGTTCCCCTAACCCTCACATTGTTCATATAAAATGTTATATACATACAGTAGACATATAATCATTGCCTTTTTAAATAAAATATTTTATTTATTTATTTGACAGAGAGAGAGAGAGAGATCACAAGTAGGCAGAGAGGCAGGCAGAGATAGGGAAAAAGCAGGCTCTCCGCTGAGCAGGGAGCCCTACGTGGAGCTTGATCCAGGACCCTGAGACCATCACCAGAGCTGAAGGCAGAGGCTTAACCCACTGAGTCACCCAGATGCCCACAATCATTGCCTTTTAACATGGGTTATTTATTCTATTTGTATTTAATATAATTACTAGCATATTTTGGTTTAAATCCTTTTTAATATACATTTTTGTCTCCTCTGTTCTCCTTCCCTTTTTTGGTCATATATTTAATTATTAATTAATTTTATTATGCCATTTCCTCCGTGTTTGAGATTAAGGATTGCTCTAGCCTACAGCATGCATCCTATACTCTAGCCTCCACCAAGTCTTCTTAGAGCCTACCTTCAATTACTGTCTAATTAGGCTCTGATTTTTCATTTACCACATTCCTGTCCTTTGTGATACTATTATATATTTTACCTCTGCATTGTTATAAGCCTCACTATACATCAGTATTACTGTTGTAAACAATTGAAATTCATTTAGAATTAGCCACATGATTGCCCCTCTCCAGGCTTTTCCAGGCTTCCCATTCCTTCTTGTATTATCATACTTTCATCTGAGATCATTTTTGTTCTTCCTGAAGAAATGACTTATTTCTTTTAGTTCAGACTTGCTGACTATGAATTATTTCAGGTTTTGTTTGTCTGGAATCAGTTTTATCTTCATTTTACAAGATTATTTTTATAGATCATAGAATTCTAGCTTGGCAGTCTTTTTTTTTTCCATCATTGGCTTCCACTGATTCTGTTAAAAACTTAGCTGTCAGTCTTATAGTGGCTTCTCTGGAAATGTGTCTTTTCTCTTTGGACACTTCTAAGATTTTTCTGTCTTTAGTTGCCTAGTTCTGGTTCTATTTGTATTTATTCTTCATAGTTTCATGGAGTTTCTTGTATCTGTGGGTAAATTAATATTCAGTTATCTCTACAAATATTGCCTTTACTTCCTTCTTTCTCCATCTTTGGGACTCCAATTACATGCGTGCTGTTGATGTCATAGATGCCCTTTTCTCTATTCTTTTATTCTTTTTTTCTCTATGAGTATCAATCCTGATTTTTAATTTTTATTAATCAATATGCTATTTCTCTTTTTTTGTTATCTCTATTTGTAGAAACCACCTATTCAATTTTTAACTTATACATTGTATTTTTCAGTTCTGTAAGTTCCATTTGATTCTTTGCTTATAGATTTCAATTTGCCAATTATATAGTTTATCTCATAGTTTTTAATAAAATTGCTAATCACAATTATTTTGATGTCTGTTTTACACAACTCCAATATTTGTATTGCCTCTCAATGTATTTTTATTACTTGCTTTCTTAGTTTTCAGTCATTGGGCTGTGTTTTATTTCATACTTGGAATGTTTTGTTAAATGATGTGGACTTGGTTTCCTATCTCTTTTTTCTTTTATGATCATTTGTTTTGTTTTTTAAATTCCACATATGAGTGAAATTATATGGTATTTGTCCTTCTCTGACTGACTTATTTTGCTTAGAATAGTACACTCTAGCTCCGTCCATGTTGCTGCAAATGGCAAGATTTCATTCTTTTTTATGGCTGAGTAATGTTCCATTGTATATCTATATGACTATAGAAGACAAAGTGATGGTTACCAGAAGGGAAGTGAATGGGGGAATGGGTTAAATAGGTGATGGAGATTAAAGAGTGCACCTGTTGTTAGGTACAACTTGGGTGTTGTACCTAAATATTGAATCACTAAATTCTACACCTAAAACTAATATTACACTGCATGTTAACTAAATGGAATTTAAATAAATTTTTTTAAAAAATGATGTTATTTTCCTTCATAAAAAATTTAGATTTCTTCTGGCAGGGTTATACATACAGTAGGAGAAGGTCACTAAAACTCATGAGGCTGAACTATTTCCAGTTTGCCTTTATTTCTATGGGATAGCCCTTCCAGGGATCTCAAAAAAGATCAGAACCCTCTTCTTTAGTAGGGTCTGTACTCCACCTTTTGTAACACCGTAAGAGTGTCTCAAATCTCTGTCTAGCTTTTAACCTCTTGTTAGATGCTTTCTGCTTAGTTTCTCAGAGATTTGCCTTGACATGCACTTTCACATTTCATGTAGACTATTTGTTACGCTTTTCTTTAGCTCTGTTTCTCTGGGATCTTGATCCCTCAAATCCTAGCTGTTTTTGTAACATTGAATGTCAACTGTACACTGCTGTTTCTGTTTGGCCTATTAAACTTTCCTTGTGATTTGACAAATGTCCTGAGGCAGAAAACTGTTGTGAACATAGACCTTTCCTCAATGTGCTTCCCTTTTCCTCATAATCTTATCATCTCAAATGCTGGTTGCCTTCATTGCTCTTAGTTATTTTATAGTAACCTTTTAAAAATAATTTATTGTTTTTTGAGATTTCATTTATTCATTTGAGATAGAGAAAGTGAGTGAGAGAGCACAGCAAGGAGAGGGGCAGGAAATTAGGGGGAAGTAGACTCCCTGCTGAGCAGGGAGCCAGACTTGGGGCTCCATCCCAGTACCCTGGGATTACGACCTGTGCTGAAGGCAGATGCTTAACTGACTGAGCCACCCAGGTGCCCCTGTTGTAACTTTATAAGGTATTTTCTTAGTTGTTATAATTATTACCAATGGGAGAGCTATTGCCCTATCTTGGATATGTTGAGTTGAGGCACCCGCCTGAATGGAGATGTCTAGTAGGCAGTATGGTGCATAAGGAAGGAATTTAGGACTAAAATTTAAAATTTATATTGAGACCATGGACTAAGAGTCAACATAAGACAGGAGTTCCTAGAGATTATGAGAGTGAATGAATCTCCCAAGAAGAATGTGGAATGTGCAAGAAACTCTGAGGTGATAATCTTGCCCAATATGACATTTTTGGGATCATTAGGGCAACAGGGAGTAGCCATGGATGTTGGAGGAAATCCAGGAAATAATAATGTCACTGACGTAAGGGAGGAATCTCAAGAAAATTTGGAGTGTCAAGAAAAGTCAAGGTAAGTGAAGAAATCTTAAAAGTGTTCCACTGTATTATATGGGAATTCCATTCATGACTTTGGCAAGAGGAATTTTAGAATCAGAAGTTCAAGAGATTTTAGAAGTCAGGTAGGTTAACGATTAGAGCAAGTAAAAACAGTGACTAGGGACGTATTTTGAGAAGCTTTGTTGTGAGGAGACAGAGAGAGAAAGAAAAGACTTGAGCAATTTTGTAGGTTGAAAGAGACGTCCCATCAGAGAACAAAGAGATAGTGCCTAAACTCTGTGAAAGCAGGGGTCACACCTGTATTGTGATATTGTGATTAGCTGAATCCTCATCATGAAACAGAATGCTGGAACATGCTTGGGGTTCAGAATTTATCTGTTGAAAGACTTAAATGAAGCTGTTGAGGATAAGGTTGAGGGCAGGATATGGCTGCAAGGAGATCACATAGGAGTTTGGGAGGGAAAAATGCAGAGATGGAGGAGACCCTTCTACTGAGCCAGGAAAGATGCAGATGAGGAAGGGAGAGTGTGCACATAGTTTGTAGGTTTGTGAACAGGGTCAGGAAGTTGGAGGAATTCTTATTTTATTTTCTCTAGGAAGAAGGAAACAAGAGTGACAGAGGATGCTGGAATCCGAAAGAACTGACTACACCTGACAGCTTACAGGATATTTAAGGTTGAGACTATGAATTCATTTAAACTGGTTTCTATTTGTAATCCTATTTCAGAGATATAGAAATAATGTAAATTACCGTAACACACATCCTCTAAACGCCCAAATATACATCATTTAAATATAAGTTGCTAATATTCTTTCTATATTTGTATAAGATTTATGAGATAAAATTTTACTGAAATACTCACCATTTAACATTCTCCTTCCATGATCTTTCTCCTTTTCTTCCCTCTTCTTGTTCCTGAAGATAGTGTACATCATTGCCATATAGATTTTGAATTTTTATCATAATGTATTTACTCATAAAAACCACCAGCATACCTGAGAGATATTCTGGGTTTGGTTCCAAACCATCACAATAAAGCAAACATCACAATAAAGTGAGTCAAATGAATATTTTGGTCTCCTAGTACATACAAAAGTTGTGTTTACACTGTTCTATAGTCTATTAAATGTGCAATAATATTATGTCTAAAAGAACAGTATAAATACCTTAACTTAAAAGTGCTTTATTGCTAAAAAATACTAGCCATCATCTGAGCTTTCAGTGAGTCATAATCGCTGATCGCAGACAACTATAACATATGTAATAATGATGAGAATGTTTGAAAGGTTGTGGGAATTATGAAAATGGGCCACCGAGACCCAAAGTGAGCAGATGCTTTTGGAAAAAATGGCACCAACAGACTTGCTCAATTCAATGTTGCCACAAGCCTTCATTTTGCAAACAAATGCAATATCTGGGGACCACAATAAAGCAATTAAGTGCAATAAAATGAGGTATGCCTAAATAGGATGTGGCTATTGTGTTTGAATTTCTCATAAATGTTATACTCTATGTATCATTTTACAACTTTTAAGCATGATTTTTAATTTTTAGGCATATCATGCTGATGCATCTAGACTATTCATTTTAGCTGTTATATAGTATTACAGTGTTTAAATATACCAGGAAGTACTGACCCACACCCCTGAATGACCATTGGGTTGTTGCTACCTTTCTGCCTTTGCAAACAGAGCCCTAGTGAACTCTCTTGTGCATGTCTTTTTGTCTACATGTTCAAGAGTTCTTCAAGGGTATTGGTAAAATTTCTAGGGCTTATGGTTTGTATATCTTCTTCAGCGTTACTCAATATTGCTAAAGTGTTTGCTAAGAAATTGCGAATTTATAATTGAACAATACTCTGTGTGTGTGAGGTAGAGAGATTTTTCACTCATCAGCTTAGGGTTTGGAAGACAAAGTAGATGTTTGGGGTGATCTATGGTTGAAATACTACTGGTAGTGTGGCAGAAAGACAAGGGTCAATAAAGTTGAAATATCAAAGAAAATGAAGACTGGAAGAGAAAGGTAAATGGAGAGGCAACGGGGCATCATAGAATTGAAGATTTCAGCCGGGCTGAAAGCAAGCCTATGAGAGAACAGGAAGTTCTAGGGCTAGGATGAGATTGGCCCTTGGAATGCCGGTATTTAAATTTTTGGCTCTACATCAGTTATGTTAATTATAAGGTACAAGATAAGTTTATATAGCAAAAATAAAGTGGAGGTGAAGGCAAATGTGCCAGAACATCAACAGAACGGGGAAGACTGGGTGTTAAACCTATCATCTACAAATACCATTGAATTTGTCCCGGCTAATAGTGAGAATTCACCCCAAATGATGTCACACATTTTGAAGGGTCTTTTTCTGCCAGGTAGCAGATGGGATGTAGACCCTGAAAGCTCAGTACAGCAGTGTGTGATCTTGGCTGAGAGAAGTTGAGAGCAGTCTTCTTCTTCTTTCTTCTTCCCCCACTTTTTTTTTTTTTTTTTTGCTGGCAGAGAGAAGGTTTTTGAATAAGCAGTGCTTGGAATTAAGACGGAGGTGTTAAAGATGCAATGGTTATTGCATATGCTCAGTCTGGTAAGTGGTCAGGGCTGAGCTGGAGCAGATGGCAAGGAGGAAAGGATAGTGATTAACAATTCCTGTCACATTTTGCTCTATAATTCGATGTTTGGGGATCAGCTGGGATCAGTTGCTCAGTTGGGATCTCTACAACAAACTTCTATGCTTGTGAAAGCATCCTGCCCCGAGGCCATGGCTGCTACCAGTGGAGAGAGAAGCTTGAGAAGATGAGAAGGGAACAAGTTAATGAAGACAGCACTTCCCAGCATGCTTTAGATTCATTTTGTAATCTATAGAGATGGGCAGTAACTTCCCAGGTTGGAGTAGTGGTGAAGGCACCATGCCATGTCATGCCTTGGGTTTTGAAAATGGAATTTACAAGACAGTTGGGCAAACTCAACAGTCCAAGTATGTCTTTATGATAGGAATGATGAGGCTTGCTGTCCTGAAGAGGATTGTGGAATCACTGTGGAATCACACAGAGTTACAGCTCTGTCACTACTGCCAGGTTTATATGGTCCATGCACCTTTCTTCTCTCTGCCCAGGCCAGCTGGGTTACAAGTTGTGTCTCTTATGTCTCTACAGTGGCGCTTTGCTTGACTATAGACTGGTTAATCCATGATTTCTTGCCTAAAAAATAAAACAAAAGAAAAGCTACTGTATGTTCCCAGCTAGAGAATCTGGACGTGTTCTATTAATTCATTTTTCAAATGAACAGATCCATTTCTCATTTGGCTGCTTGGATAGAATTTAAACTTGCAGTTTAGTGGAAAGCTGTTTTGCTCAAACTCTCTGAAGTAATCTTTGTCTCTGGATAGCTCTCTTTTTAAGGAAAGAAATCCAAAGTTTAGCTACCCTGCTAGACATACCCTGCTACGTATGTATTCATTCTTACTATCATCCTAGATTATAGATTTGATAGTTTCTTCTTATGCACCTGGCACAATTTCTCACTTTCTGGGAAGCTGTGTCTTACACTTCTTTACAAGAAACACCCTTAAATGATTCCTTGGGGTGGAATTTCCAAATCAGAGTTAAAGCCCTTAGTATTTTCCTTCTTAACATATAGGGTTTTCCTCAATCTCATTCAGGGACAAAAAGCCAAAATCTTCTTTAAGAGGTTGTCTCCTATCCCCTCACTGCTCTGCTAACCCATGTGACTGGGGAGACTACCATCTATCTTCCTAAGAAAACCAGGTCTCTTGTGTTACAGATAGTTTTTAATTTAGCTCTATAGATGATTTTCTTTCTGGGCACTATTTTTTTTTTCTGGGCACTATTTTAATCTTTAAATTGTATTTAACATCTTTAGTTAATACTTTTATCATCCTTATAGGTAGTATATTGAGGTAAAATTTATATATATTTATATATACATATATATATATACACACACCACAAATATATATGAATATATATGAACAAATATATATGAATATATCTAATTTCACAAATAATATTTTCTGTATAAGCTCCACCTTCAACAATCCATACTCATAAAAAATTTTCCACAATGAATCTATCAGGGATATAGTCATTACTAAGTGGTGTGGTTGAAGAAAAAGTGCTGTGGGGAATATCTAGTAAGTTAGAATTTTTTTCCACCATTCTCTCTAAATGTATCTTCCTCTTTTACTTATTTATGTCTATAAAGCTAGGAAATGCTGTGAGTGTTTGGTAGCATGCACTAACAAGATATCTCCTGAGAGATTTGTGACTTGCTTAAATGACTAAGTCATGGATCAGCAAATGAGATGTGTGCGGAAAGGGTTTGCACTGAGTAATAACCAGGTAAGTTCCAAATTCCCTCATATTTGGAAGGTGGTCAGATGGAACAAATGGTAGATAAAGTATTCCGTAGAGAGAAGGGCTTGATCCCAGTTTGCTTGCTCAAGACTGAGATCCATAGGCCAGGCAGAGGTGGGTCTGTGGTACAGGGGAAGTGACTGGAGAAGAGTGAGTTCCAAAGTATTGAGAACACTTCAGGGGCACTCTTATGTAAGGACCCTCTCCAGGGCTCTAGGTTGGTTGTAGAAGTTCCTTGCTAACTTATGGCAGTGTCCTGTTTCAGGGCCAAGGGCATGCATCACAGGACCTCCCGGGTTCTTCTAATTTCTATGGCCAACCCCTGAGGCTTTATCGTGAAGTGGGAATTTAGTCAGAAACCCCAGGTACATCTTTAGATGCTCTCCAAAGCTCTGGGATTTTGTAGTGGGAAAGTCTCATTCTACTTCTCCTCAACTCTATGAGAGTTTGATGCTGGGCTGGCTAGAGGGTAAAGTTCCCGAGGACAGGCATAGAAACCCAACATGTACTGGATACCTTCATAAGGCAGAGAGCATAGGGCTTGGCACCTTGTTGAGGATTCACTGAGCACCCATAAACCCCCTTGAGATAGGTGCCATTCTTTTCTCCATTTGACGGGACAGAAGCTGTGGCCCAGAGGGGATAAGTAACTTACTTATGGTGGTAAATGGCAGGGCTGGAGTTCAAACCCAGAAGTCTGCCTTACCCTGAGATTTGTTGAATTCATTTTAAGTGCTTTTGCTAAGGTAAGAAACTGTTGCTGGAAGCAGGAAATGCTGTTTTTAGGACTTTTCTTAGCACAAGCTATAAAACCTAAGCTTGGCCTCAGTGGAGATGCTTACTTGAGATAATTTATATGATACCTATGATGTTGGTTAAAAATAGTGGATAAAATTTGAAATAACAAGCAGGAAAAGTTGAATGATTTGATTGTTGATTCAAATGGTAAATTTTGAAAAATTACTTGAAATGTTACCTCCTCCCACAAACTCTTTAATAAGCAAACAAAAAACACTGGTATTTTAAAATTCCTTTTATTTTCTTTATCCCATAATGCAACAATTTGAAGATGTGGTACATATACACAATGGAATATTACTCAGCCATTAAAAAGGAATGAAATCTTGCCATTTGTAACAATAGGAATGGGACCAGAGGGTATTAGGCTAAATGAAATAAGTCAGAGAAAGACAAATACCATATGATTTCACTTATATGGGGAATCTAGGAAGCAAAACAAAAACAAACAAGCAAAAAAGAATGAACAAACAATAAGCAAAAATAGACCTTTTAAAGATTTTGAGTTAATTAATATACATTCATATGTAGCCTTCAGGCACAGGGTATATGGTACCTGAAGAGTAAAAAGGTAAGATGAAATGAAGTATTAGCACCAAGTTGCTACTAGTCTGGTAGGAGATGAGCAGAGAGTCAGGTCGGTGGTATGGAAGAGCAAAGAGGACAAAGAATGCACAGCAGAGTGGAGAAAAGACATGGGTGAGTATAGAATCAAGAATTTCCTGGAGAAGGTGAGGCAGAGGTGCCTATTTAAAGCAAGGATTAATTGTAAATTGGCAGAGCCACGCATGTTTTTATTATTCTGGGACCTGGTGGAGATGAGAAAACATATACCGAATATGGATATCTTAGAATAAATAATACCAAACTAGGAAAAAAACAGAGCCGTGGTAAGCCAATGGTTCTTTTATAGTTACATGTGGAGTCCATTAAGAGAAAAATAAATGTTCGTACAGTTTGTACAGTTTTAATATAAAATTATTTTAGTTGCAAGTGATAACTCAAAGAGGCTTAAGAAAAAAAAAGTAGGGAGTGAAAATAATCTATTCACTAAACTAAAGTTTGGTGTATGTAGATTTAGGGACTAAGATGACTTAGTCTCTCTCCATCTGAGACTCTTGTCTTCATATTGTTTTTTTCCCCTTAGGTAGGCTCTGTTCAGAAGGTGGTAAGATGGACCCCAGAAACTCCAGGCTAACCCAGAGAGCCTCTTGGTGACTCTGATGGAAATTCCTAAGGTGACTTGGATTCACCTGTTTGAGTCACAAGCCCATCCCTGAATGCTGCTAGAGGGAGGAAACTCTAGGATGGGCTATGTCTGGACAGGGTAGGAGATCGTGGTGTAGTCCACCCCACCCAGACTACATGGTCTGAAGAAGGGGAGGTACCTCAAAGGAAAAGTAAGGTCCTGTTCCGGAAAGACAATGTTGGGCAAGGCTAAAACAACCATTGACAACAATAGTCCCTTTTCTCTCTGGAATGTTCCCATATAATATCGTATTCTAATACAATATAATGACAATTTAGTGTGTGTGTGTGTGTGTATGTCCTTAAAATAGTTTTAAAGACCCCCAAAGCCTTCATGTGTGCTCTTCCCCCTGCCTGCATTGTCCCTCTTTTCCTCATATCCCTTCATAAACTAGTTACTGTTTGTTCATCTTTTGTGTTTCAGCACGAACATCGCTTTTTCAGGAAAGCTTTCCTTGACTTAACCAACAGGTTAGTGCCTCTTTTAAATTTAGGGCTCAGTACTTTGTGTCATGGGCTTACCGTAAGATGTATTAATTTTCTATTAACATTTACTTAATTTTTTGTCTTCCCGATCACCTACAGGCTGGGTAAGAGATGGGTATGTTCTACGTGAGGACAGAGAATGCAGCTATGTCATCCACCATTGATTTGCCAGTGGCCAGCACAGTGCCTGGCAAAAGTGGTCATAAAAATATTTGCTGAAGGAATAAATAACTCAAATCAAGCCTTAAAAATCTGGAACATTTGGCAGAAATGTAGAATCAAATTTGCTGAACTTTCTCCTTTACATTTTGTGGTTGTTAGAAGCCACATCTAAGAACCAAGTGTTACCAAGGTCTTGAAGATCTATACTTCTGTTGAGAGTCATGGTAGTTTGCTTTTACTTAAAGATATTATCCATCTTATAATTAATCATGCTTTTCTTATTTACTGGATTTCTAGGAAGATGAAGAGTCAAATTGACTGACTTGATTTAAATATTTTAACCTGCACTTTTGTAAACTTACCTCTCAAATCCCCTTCAAGCACAAGTAGGACTTAAGTAAAAAAGCAATAATGAGTGATAGTTTTCACTTTCTGAGATCAGAGGTAAAACTAGAACAGATCTTTGTTTTCCACAATTGTCTTTGTGACACCCATAGTAAATACCAGAAAAGAGCTGGGAGTTAAAATGTTTCATAGGATCTCTTCCCACATTGGAGCATATTTCTATCTGAGAAATTGTAAAGCTATAAAGTTCTAATTACCAGAATAAGAACTGGATTAATTTATGGTGGATTAGTACCTATAAGAATCACCTTCCCTTTGCTTATTTACTACTTATTTACTTACCTTATTTACTACTGAGAGATTTATGTCCCTGAGATTTGCATACATCTGCTTCACATGGAAGTCTACAGTGATGGTGAAGGCTTCAGGAACCTAAGAAGGGGGTTCTCCAAGAAGATGTGGGTTAAGAACTGAAGCTGGCTTGCTATCATGTCTCTCCCACTGTTGGCCTCCTTTCCAGAGCACTCATTTTGAATGGAGGCAAAGGAGTGTCACAGACATACAGACTGACGTTTCCCCACTGCAGGGTGATCTGATACCACTGTACTTCTTGGGGAGTTGAAGTCTCAAGCATATGTGATCAAAATTATCAAGCAATTGCCACATTTCTCTGAACCTTGGTGTAGAGGAGGAGTAAGAGGAGGCAATGTGTGTTTCTGGAAGATTCTGACAAAACCTGGAACTCTTTCAGGAAAGCATCATATTGAAACAATGTGCTTTTTGCTCTGGATTTGTGGAGAAGCCTTATACAAAACAGTTTCCCAAGTCTATTTCTGTACTGTTTCAAAATTATAATATTAAATTAAGACAATGAGTTTTATTGAAATACTTTCTGCCTTGATGATTATTCAGCAAACCAATGTGTTTAGTTTTTGGAAGAATCCAATAGTTCTGTGCAGAATAGATGGATAACAGTATTCAAGAGGAAAGAGGTTTTCTTTTCTAGTGCTCCTTTTAACCCATGGCCTAAAAGTTTAACAAATTTAAAAAAGACTCCAATAAGACTTGACCTCAAATAATCTTTACAGTGTCTTTATGAAACTAAGTATAAGTGAATGGAAACATATGGAATTCATTTTTAAGAAGACAGATCTTGATTCTAATTAAGAGAAGGACATTTGAAAAAATGCATTCTAGATTTCAACAACTTTAAAAAAGCTGGAAGCAAGTCCAAGATGTTTGATGAACTAGTAATCCCTTTTCTACTTTTGATTTTACCCAGTATGCCCTCTCTCACCCTCCCTGTCTGTTGCTCACATTTTAAAGGAAAGAACGGGCAAAATGGTATCCAAACAATGGGATAAGACTAGTGAGACATTTGTAAAAGCTTTTTTGGCATTAAAAAGAGAAAGAACAAATTAGAGAAGCTGGTGGTAGTGGTCAGATAATGGGGTGGGATTTTGAAGTGCTTGCCTGTTTCTTGGGTTTGAGGCCACTGCTTCATTTTTTGTTTCATGGACGCCAAAGGACATTTTTCATTTGGATAAATTCCATGGGAAGAGAAGATAGTAATTGGTTTTCCCTGTTGTTCAACTTCAGAGAAAATAGTTATAGAAGAAGCCTCATGGAAGGGATCCATACAAAAAAAAATTTAAAACAGAGGTTATGAATAATCTGAAAATGAAAAACTGTTATTAATGATAAACTACTTACAGAATGCAGCAGACTATAATCTTCGCTACTTTGTAAAAGGTTGTCATTGATTATCCCCATCTGTCACCATTGCTGCTCCTAGTCAATTTACCAAATTGTCTTTATGCTGTCATCCTTTTCCTAGATATTTTCTTAATTCTGAAGATGTAAAGAAATGCTGGAATTTGCCAAAAATTCTAATAATAACTTGGGAATTTTAGGATTGGAGTTTAAATTCACCATAATGATCATCAATGACTGCAGGAATATTTTGCCCCGGAGAAGTCTGTATGCTCAGCTTAAAAATTGGGCATCAGTTGAAACTAGGTGGTTGTAGCAGACATGCCGTAAGTTGGCCTCCAGTGAGTGATACCCTTGTATAATCCCCCATCACCACCCTGAATGCAAAGGGAACTTGCTATTTACTTCTAACCAGAGGCAAAGGTTATTCATGTATGTCACTCCCCTGAGTATGTTTAGTTGTATAACACCAACTCAGTGGACTGGAGAGAGAGATGTTCTCCTGCTGGCCCTGCAGCAGTAAGGTGCCTTGTTGTGTGAGGGGATGTGAAAGGGTCACATGACAGGAACTGGGACAGGTCTTTAGGATCTGAGGGACACCTCTTGTCAAAAACTAATTAGAAGCTGAGGCCTTCCACCAGAGCGCAAGGAAATGAATTCTCCAATAATCTGAATCACCTTCAAGGTGGTTTCTTTCTAAGTTGAACCTCCAGATGAGTGTGCTCAGGAATCCTGCTGACAGCAACTTGGAGTTGGTAAGTGTGTGTTGTTTTAAGCCACTGTGTTGATGGCGATTTGTTATGCTGCAGAGAGAACCCATATAGTAGTTGAATTGTTCTAGCTACTCCCTGGATAGCCTGTTCTACCATCTCTCCCTAATGGTCTCAAAAGATCTCACCACCTCCTTGGAAATGGGAAAAAGCCTAGAGGTAGCAAAATAGAAATTAATGGCTCAGCAAATTAGCTTGCCACAAATAGAAGTAATACTGTTAGTAATATTTTCCTGAATGGGGAAAAAACATCTAATAGAATTCTTTAAGAAACTGTGAAATAACTAAGCTATATTGACTTAGTCTCAAATAAAGTTTGAGAGAAATGCAGGAAGTCAGTTACCTGAAAAATTAAACTAAGTCTTGGAAAGGCAGAAAGTTTTAATAACCTTTTTGGAAAATCAATATAGAGTCTATGTGGGGAAGTTATAAGCCCAGTTAAATATTCTAACACCAAGGCCAAGGCGGTTCTCAGTGAGGAGGACTTATTTTTCTTTCATAAACCACCTTCTTTATAGTCTACTCACAAAATAATATTTATTACACGGGTATTCATAGTGCATAGTTGACTCCCAGTTACATGTTAAAACCCTATTGAGTTTGACTTCAGTTTCCTTGGAGTCAGCTTTCTGTGTTATTTCTTTCTTTTAATCAACCTTCAAAAGGCTTTTTGCAATCTCCTTGCCCTCTCTACCAAAGTCAGCTGTGATAAGGTTCTCTGTTAGCCATCATCCAGGTCTGTAAATCAATGCTTTCTATGTCTCAGGACAATGTGCATTTCAAGCTTTCTGTCATTCTTTCATTTATTCATCCATCTGACACATTTTTTATCAAGTAGTTTTTACATGACAATCAATATATTAGATGCTAGAAACACATCATGATGAGAAAAATGGACTTTATCTCTGTTCTCATTTTGTTTGTCATCTAGTGATGAATAGAGACACCAGTCAAATAATCTCAGGGATTGTAGCCACTGACCAGCATGGGTTAGTGTATTTTGATGGTAACCTTGTCTACGTCACTGATACTGTAACATCTCTCACCCCGGAAGACCTATCCTTACTCCAAAGAGACCTAATTTTTGAGAGATACACATATAGTGCAGGACTCCATGCATAGTAGATGCTTTTCATATATAGGAACGTGGCATATACATTCTGAGCATTTCAGAAATATCAACAGTGAAAACATGCTCCATTGCAAGGAGGAGGCATTGGGCGGCAGAAAAGGGGAGTTAGCTTGATTGCACACTGCAGTGGAGAAGGACTGATGGGATGGGGAGAGGCTGAGCAGCAACTCCTTTGGCATGAACAGGAGCCCAGAGCAAACACCCTGCGGAAAGGAACTTCTTGGGGAAGGTGAGGTTGCTCATTGCCGATAATGTCTGAAACCAGTTTAGAAAAGAATAAAGAAACCTGACAATGATCCTGAGCTCTGGGCACAGTGGTGATAGAAGGAAAGGGAGAAGGGAAATGAAAATAGCTTATCCCCTGAATCTAAGATATGAAAGAGGATTACTGAGGGGATGAGAGGCTGACAGACCCCTTATTTCCCTTCAGATTTTATTCTCTTTTCACTTCTGTTCTCACCTTCTCACAAATGTCTGTATTTTTATCACTATATGTTTTTGCTCACTTTTGTTTCTTAGTTCTCCTTCAAATATCTCACTCATATACTTTTGGGGCAGTCTGTTAACAAACTGAAATTCGTGAGTAATTGAATGGTAACCTACTATTTCCAGGGTGCTTGTGTGTCATAAGTGTAGGGAATGCTGGAGATGTATCAAGACACTGTACTGACCACACTTTTTTTTTTTTTAATTTCTTTTCAGCGTAACAGAATTCATTGCTTTTGCACCACACCCAGTGCTCCATGCATTCCGTGCCTCCGTAATACCCACCACCTGGTTCCCCCAAACCTCCCACCCCCCGCCCTTTCAAAACCCTCAGGTTGTTTTTCAGAGTCCATAGTCTCTCATGGTTCATCTCCCCTTCCAATTTCCCTCAACTCCCTTCTCCTCTCCATCTCCCCATGTCCTCCATGTTATTTGTTATGCTCCACAAATAACTGACCACATTTTTAAAAGAATGTGTAAGAAGTGAAAGTGAAATCCATCACCCCACCCTTAAGTCATTCTCTGTCCTGTATTTTTTGTTTGACCTTTTGTCTGACTTGCATTTTTATGGCATTGAAAAAGAACACAGCATCAATATTTAATGCATAGACACCAGAAGTTAGCAACATTTATTGAATATTTACCATGCAGAAGGATATATGCACATTTCTCATAGATAAGGGTAGCTACTGAGTTTTAGCTTCAAAGTCGCAGAGGAAAATTCTCAGAGAAAAGGTAGTCTTTTTTAACATTCAAATGATACATTTGATTATAAAAATCTTGAGACAGATTTTATATTTGAAATTGGTCCCTTTTAAAGTTCATTGGAATCTTGACACTGAGAAAGACAATTAGATAATTTAAACCTATAACCTTGATTCAGTCAACCGGTATTTATATGCCAGCAACAAGAAAGTCACAGAAATGGCGCTGTGGTGGTGAGGTGAGGAGGCATCATTGCTCCTCCCTTGGATATCACCATGCACCAGAGCTGTATGTATAGATGTAAGGGCCTACTTAGCCAGAGCGACTCCATCTCGGTTAAAAAGCCATTTCGTTGTTTGTGCAGTAAAACTTAAACTGACCCTGCCACCACCCCGCCTCCACCCCGAGGAACTTACTTAGAAGAAAGTCTGGGAGACAGAGCCCAAATACAAGGACAGGTCAGGTCAGGTGGAGACAACAGAGCCCAGAATACAAGGATGAGTCAGGCCAGGTGGAGACATCCAATCAGTAAAGTACACATACTATCTCCCTAACCACCAAAAGATGTAAACTCTGCCTTTTGGGCGCCAAACTTGAGCACCAGTTCTGACCTGAGTAACAGGCTAGTTCAAACAGCTACTATAGGGTAAATTATAATTCAATTGGCCACCTGCATGTGGCCTAACATGACTATGCAACTTTCTGTGTATGTTACTATCTCATGGAACATGTGTGTGGCCACATGGCCTTTGCTCTATAAAAGTTAGTCTGTGAGGCTGGGAGGGGTCGCTCTCTTTGGAAGCGGCCCTGGCAGGTCAGTCTAACTTCTAATGCTTGGCATAAAATAAAGCTTTGCATAACTTTCACTTTGTCTCAGTCTCATTCCTTTGATAACGGGACCCCAACATAGATAAGTGAATTGCAAGGCAGAATGTGATCAATGGTACAATAAAGGCACAAACTGAGTGCCCTAGAGGTTCCAACCAAGGAGAACTTCTTCTGGTTTCAGCGTCTGAACAGATGAAGCATCTGAGCCTAGTCTTGAAGAGCAAGTAGGCAGAGATGGTGAGTGTGGAGGAAGTTATAAGTAGAGAACCAACCAGCAATCATGGAGGAGGTAAACGTGGACCCATCTGGGGAAAGAAGACTATGCCAAAGTGACCTCAGCCTCTGTGAGAGGCTGGGGCCAGGTCACCAACGACCTCCTTGAACACAACGGTACCGAGTTTGCTTTTCTTTGGCATGTCGTAGAGATTCAGTAAAGGTCATTGGAGAAATGGCAGGATAAGAGCTGTGGAAACCACATGGATTCATGGAGAGGCAAGAGACAGGGGACAGGAGGCCAGTGAGAAGACAACGTCAGGAGTCAGGGAGAGAGCTGGCTTGGTGGCAGGAATGATGGGGAGGGTGGATGTCAGAGATCTGGGAAGAGAGTTCCATGAGCTTTGGCATCTGTGCCAATGCAGGAAGCATTCCGAAGGAGTTGAGGGTGGTTAGGAAGGGAGGTGCATTCTGTGGGGAAAAGGGATTTCAGTTTTGGTTAATAAAATAATTGGTCTTTAATTTTTTAAGGAAAATTCTATATTTTACTATGCTTTAAAAAACCTAATGCTTCCCTTACAGAGAGAAGCACCAAGTTTGAATTGCACAGCAAGCACCATGAGTGACAACGTGCTAAGTTTATTTAGGAGACCAAGAACTGGAGCAGAACTGCAGGTTTTCTGGACACCCCCCTGAACCAGCAGGCTCCTCACTGTTCTTTAGATCTCAGCTTAAAGGGCTTGTCCTCAGAGACTGCCTCACCCATGTGGACACGGCCGTTCTTGAGCATAATGTACCTTCATCACTGCACCTACAGCTTGTTTTATGAAACCCATTACACTTTATATTAGGTATACATGGAGTTATCTACTCATCTAACTTCCCACTGAAAGCTTTAGAGCAAGAACGTTAATTGCAACTTTTCTAAATTTAAAATTGTAAATTTTAACTTTCCTAAAAAATTTAGAAAATACCTCTAATATATGTTCACAATATATGTTTACTATGTGTTACTTACACATAGTGAAACTGGCACAGAGTAGAACAAATAAATATTAAGTAGATGTGATCGTCCTGACCAGGACATTTATGGAGCTCAGAGGAAGGTATAGCTTATTGAAAGCTTCGTACAATTTGGAAAATCAAGTGCATAGTTACAAGATCAACTAGAGAGGGAACATGAAAAGAAACACTTTTTTTTTTTTTTTTGACATCGTTCTCATTTGACTTAATTGCATATAGTGTGTGAATTGATCAGGTAAATTAAGTTATTCTAGTGAGTGAATGATCTCTTACTCTTCTTCCGTCTCTTCCTTTCAGAGAGAGCAGGGAAACAATGACATTATTTGACATCAGCTTTCACAAAGGCTGGGACAGTCAGAGTTCCTTAACTGTGGCCAGAAGGCCCCTGAGAGGAGCTGCAGAGCTGTGGAAAGAGACTGAGGCCACACGCACACTCAGGCTCCTCTGATGGCCAGATCCATTCACATACGTGTACTGATAAGCTGCAAACACAAACAGATGTTGTTGCGGTGAATGACCTAAAACAGATAAAACATCTTCTCAAGAGATATTTGAAAAGCCTGGTCCAGACACTACATCATATCACTCAGCGGGGATTTTGACTGTGTGACTTTGGGTGGGTATGTAAAATTCAGCTTTATGAGATGATGCCAAATTGTTCTCCAAAGCGATTGCACCTGCTTCTCTCCCACCGGAAGTGAAATCGCATCCTCCTTGCTCTACATATACTCAGTCTTTTAAAGTTTTGCTAGATCTGTGGGTGTAAAATAGTGCCCTATTTTGGCTTTACTTCTAGTAAAGTAATATCTTTTACTACCTTTTAATATGTATTTTAGTATATTTTATGTATTTATTAGACATCTAGATTGTCTCACCTGTCAAATGCTTGTTTATGACTTATGCTCATTTTTTAAATAAGTTATCTGTTGATTACTCACTTGTGTGAGTTATTTTTAAAAAATATATTTTCAGGATCTATCCTTCTCTCTTCTGCTTTGTTGTATGTGTTGCAAACCTTTGACCAGTTTGTTATTTGCTTTTTTAAAATTTTTCCTTTTCCCACTCTATTTGTGGTGTCTTTTGATGAAAAAATATTGTTAGATTTTCTTACCCAAACTCATCCATCTTTTTCTTTATGGTTTGTACATTTTGAGTCTTGAGAAATCCCGTCTTCATATATTCTCCTTTTCTTCCTACCTAAGCGTTTTCAAAAGTTGCCTTCTACGTTTACCTTTGAATGATTCTGAAAGTGTAAGTTTTTTACATTTACCTTCTTTGACTGTGTCATTATGCTTTGGCAGCAGGTACCCCAGAGCTCCCAAATGCCATTATAATGTATCTGCGTGAATATGGCAAGTGTACAAATCGGAACTTTTCATTCTGAAATAGATTTGTAAAATCGGCCCCCAAATGCAACTGTGTGACTTTCCGGAAAGCACTCACTCAGTATTTCAAGTATTTTTAAAGTTGAATGCAAATTCTGGATTTCAAACTACATTCTCAAAATTGTGTTTTCGGTGCCTAGGTAACTAACCTCATCTTATTTCTTAACCAGAAGGAAAAAAGGCTTTGTTGTGACGTGGGATAAAGGGGCTGACCAGAGGCAACACCATGAAAAACACCATTTGGAAATGTCAGATGTCAGTGAAAGTCACAGTCAATGTTGCTGGTGAGCAGTGGTTTTTGTTCCAACTGTTTCTACTTTTATGCTGTTATTAGTGACTTCAAATATTTTAGCAAATCCAATTTCGAGGGGAGGTTTCATTGTATATATTATAAATCTTTTCTTATATTAAATAAGAAGAAATGTGTTCATAAAAATTATCTGGAATTTTATGTATTCCTTCTCCCCGAAATGCCTTGTTACTGAGAAATTCTCATTCCTTTCCCCTAAAAGACATTAGAGAAATTTGGGGGGGATGTCTAGCCTCAATGGAAAGTCATACAAAATAGCTTTAATTTTTTTCCAATATGATTTTTCTGTAAGGAACAGTTAAATACCTGATTTTTTTCCCTTGTCATTTCCTTAGGGAATAAAAGAAGATACAAATCACATTGACAAATATTAGTATCACTTGGATTAAATTGAAGTCAAATTATTGTAATCATGCATCGGTCTTGGTCTTCTGTTTCATATCTGTGTAAAATTAAGTGACACAATTTCATTACCTCAGAAATCTGCCCCTATGAAGATCTAGGATAATGTCATGTGGAATTAATGATTCGATTTCTAGAAGTGGATTTAAGCTGTACTGAGTATTAAAGCAATTTCAGAGAGTGTCTTTGTTATTTTCTTGGACATTTAGAAATATGGGTTGGAGATAGGAATACAGCCTGGTTGAATCAATACAGGATAGTAAATATTTAAGTGTGTCTGAATAAAAAGAGGTAATGTAGTTAACTTTAATCCTGGGTAATAACCATCCAGGCCAGTGGCCTGCTTTTGAACTGAGAACACACCTGCTTCCCTTTGCATCCTCTGCCAGAATGTGTGTAACGCTTCGAGCTGGGATTTCAAGGACAGTCAATACAGATTACTGCAGAATCTCATTTACATGACACCCTGGGTGTTCTGAGAAGAACCTGGGAAACCTATGCAATAGTTTATAGACCAAACGGACTTCCATATTAGGCTTTGCCTTGGCTCTGGGCACAATACGGGCTCCTATTGCATAATCCCTCTTGATGGAGAGGTACCTCTTGCAATGAAAGTCAAATGCATTATTTTGGCTAGTCAGTCTTCCCAGCTGCCACATGTCTTACTTTATGTCAAGTAGGCAGCTGCTTACAGCTGCCTGGAGACGGTTTTATCCATTATAGTCTTTTGGTGAGGGCTTGTGCTTCTCGAAATTTAGGCCATGGGTGGTAGGTGTCTCCACAATGACGACAATGAGAGAACCCAAGCAGCTTTGAGGCTTTGAGAGGACTTCCCTGACGGCAGAGTGATTCTAAAGCATCAGATTCCAATCCTGACCCCAGATACTGTGCTTCGTGGGCTAATTATTCATCCTCTTCTGAACCTTCTATTTCCCTTCTGCACCAATCTCGGTCATCCTGCTTCTACCTCAAAAAGGAATAGAAATGTTGAGACAGGGGGAAAACACAAGATGGTCATTTTAGGGTGATGTCTCTGCAGAATGCTCAGCATTTTAGCGCTTTTGAAAGAGTTTGAACTCAAAAGATCTTGCTATGGCTTTGGCTGCAAAGTCATGCTTAGCTCTGGTGACGGACTGGGACCAGGAGATGGAAGAGGCTGTGTGGATGGCGACAGGGGAGAAGGAGCAAGCGGAGCAGCTCTGAATGCCTACACGTGGGACCATGGGTGAAAGAGAAACACGTTCTGTGTCATCGGAGTCCTGATGTGCAGGCATTCGGGTGTTGCCTTTGTTAGAGAATCACATCAAACCTGCATGCTAATACATTTTTATGCTTTGTTTCCCATCCGAGGAATCTATAGGTATTCATTTTTAGGAGTGTTTTGTAAAAATATGCAGAGATATTGATTGGCCATAAAAATTTAAAGTAGAGCACAGAATTGATCGACTAACTACAGAGGAAGTTCCTTCACAACCATTAATGCACATGCTCTCTTCCGCTGGGACACCGTCATCATATGGTTGGGTGACATTCCATTCTGTAGTACAGAAAAGACACATTCTACATTCCATTCACAGCTTCACTTTCAAGCTTTATTGATTTCTTCCTTCTTTCGGACTTACCTGTTTCTTTGTAACCCCCTTTATTAGTCCTAGTTTTGCCCTTTGTAGGTACATAGCAGGTACACTTTTCATAGAACACACAAAGAAAGGCTGTATTGTCTTAGCAATAAGGGAGCAAAGACCAACCACATGCCAGGCTCCATTCTGTGCTTGCATGAATGGCCACATCCAATCACTGTAATCTTATTAGATAATTCCTGTTAATGTCCTCCTTAGTTGAAACTTAGACTAATTCGGTGACTTGCCCATGGCCACACAGCTGGGAAGAGGCTAAATCAGGGTTTGAACTCAGGCTTATACCAAAGCCGAAACTGCTACCATTGCTCTCACCTTACTTTTTTCTTCTTTCTTTTTCCTCTTAGGTAGCAATACCTCCTGTCAGTGGTTACCCAGGTGATCAGCTGGTCTTCAAGCGATTAGCAAGGTCTTCATCACTTTTTCCCATCCTTTCTCTGTCATCCATGCTCATTATTATTTGTCTGGCTCGAGGCCCTTCTCCAGCCGGTTGTGGATGAACAGTGCTGAACAGGAGAGAGCCAAGCACGCTCCTCCTGCTGTGTACAAAATCAAGCCATTAGTCAGCTGTCTTTGGGCTCTATTCTCTGCCTCCCTCACTGAGAGAAACTGTCAAACATTTTGCTGATTCAGAAATATAGTTTTTTCTTCCTCCTTTGTCATCAGGAAAGCTATATTACATTTTAGAACTAGTCCTAGGTACTACTTTCCTCTAAACTATTACACATAGTTAGCATACCCACTTTAAGAGGAAACCCATGGGTCTATTCACAGTTTTAAGGAGGAAAATACCTTTGAAATTGTGATGGTGTGTTAAACCTAGAAATGACAACAGACAGCAAACTAGAAAATGAAAAACTATTCTAGGTAGCTGAGCAGCCAAGTGTAATAATAATGCATTTGAATACTTCTGTGTGTTCTTCCTCCATTCCCTTGACTATAAACTCAGAGGCAGTGTACTCTATTCACATATTTAGAATCTTTCATCAGAAAGTTCCAGGGGGAACTAAAATAGTCACTATTTTATGATGTTTTTATTGGACTTTGCATTTTGTACAAACTCCAGAATTTAACAATGTAATGATTTGGTTGTTGGTCTTGCTGAGTGGATACCAAGTGTACCCTAGGCAGAGAAACGCATGTTGACTGTCATGGCGGTTACTATAATAGGTTGGAATGCCCTCTTCCATCATGTGACCTATTACAGAAGCCAAGGAGAAAGAGAAAAGAGAGGTATAGCAGAAAGCAGAGGGTTGCTCGATGAGCCACTTGGGCCTTTTCCGGCTTATATTGAATTCCCACTCATGTTTAGAACCAAGACTTTAGAATCTCTAGAAGAAGAGATAAATGGCGCCCAATACTGGTCCCGATACTCCCAGTTTTCTTATCAGCACCTGATGTCTGGGCCATTCATGGCTTAGAAAAAATTTTTCTTCACTGTGTTACAGATAGGTGGGCAAAATTGTTCTATGGAAATGTCTCCGGGGGCATTAGTGTTAAAAGATACCTTGTACGAAAACATTCAAAAGTTGGTGCTGGTTTAAACAAAGTTAAACAGTTTTCCTTCCATCTGGATTTTCCGAAGTCTTTTTTATGCTAGTGTGCATTGAGAATCTGAGGGGTAAGCGTGGGGAGAAGAAATTACTCTCAGCAGTTCCCCAAACTTATTTGACCACAGAATTCTCTTTTCTTTCCCCAACAGAATGCCATCCAGATATTCATATTATATGGGATACACTTTCTAAAATTTTCTTTTGAAGACTTATTGAATAGATGCAAGATTAACATCAAATTACAGTGAAGTTATTTTCAAGCTGGGAGCTCAAAATAGAATTAGAACTCACTCCCATTAATAATTGTGTAGCTGCTAATCCTTGCTGAATATTTTATAAAGAATGCTAGGAATTCTGAATATCAACTGAAGTTAGAATAAAGTTCCTGATGGCTTATAATTTCACTCTCATACCTTCCACTAATAGCATTTTGAATGTCCTTTTGCCCACAAGAAAATCTAAGTTCGGTGACAAGCCATAAACCTTCCCTCCCTTTCTGGTCCTTCCTGTCCTCTGAAATCCTTAGTTTTTATTGAGTTTTTAAAAGTAAGGTGTCAGGTCCTAATGCTCCTGCTGGTTTAAGGAAAAATGCTCTCACTAATAAATTATAATGAATTGTCAGTCTCAACAGGCCTGTGACCTTCAGTCAGTAGGGGGTTCGAGGCTCCACTCCACTTCCCCGCCTTCTTGTTGGAACCACTTTTCTTGTTCCAGTCTGTCCCTCTTAATTTATGGGTGGGCTGCCCACAGGACAACTCACCTGCAAAAATAGTTCATGCTGTGGTGTTTATTATACTAAGTAGGGCTCATGCTGACTGAGAGTTTGTACAAGGGGATGGAGTTGCTGTCAAGATCTGCCATCATCTGAGCTGAGCTGGCATTCAAAATCTCTCATATTTCAGCATCTTAAATTTAGTGGGGTGGGAGTGGGATGGATCAGAGTGAGCTGGGACATGGCAGGGTGAAGCCTGCTTGTATGGGTTGTTCTAGAACCTCTGTAAATCTGACTTTAGTGAAATGCATCAGCAGGACTGCAGAACAGAAATAGTAAAATGGCGCTCTGCTAGCACAAGGTAATGAGAGATCCCTGTCGTCTCTGGGAAGGAATGCTAAGTTACGTAGGTTTAAGCTGATTTTTTCAGTGAACTGAGTGAAATACTAACTGGATGTATTTTCTCTATTCCCCAGTTTTAAGCATTCCTGGTTTATTAAATTAATATGGACTACTTGTAGAGAATTTGAAAAGAATATGCTCCCCCCAAAAGAGAAACAATAATGCTACTATCCTCTCTTCAAGACTGTTACTCTTAACACTGTAGTATTTTTTTCCCCTAGTGGGTCGTCTACGCATATTTGCCATAATTGTGACAATAGAATATATACAATTTTTGTGGGTTTTTTCACCTGATAGTATATCATAAGCATTTCTCATATTACAAACACTCTTTGTAAATGTACATCTTTTCTAATGCTGAGCAGTGTTTTATAGCACGTGTGAAGTGTTACATCATTGTTACGTCATTCTCTAACAGTGGAAGAGCCTTAATGTTATGCTCTGTCACATGGGCTTTAGTTTTTGCTTTAACTTTTCTTATCTTTCCTTTTTTTCTGCCCTCCCTTTTTCTTTTCTTTCTTCTTTCCTTCCTTCCCTCTTTTTTTTTTTTTTCAAATACTCAAAAATCAAGTTTCTTCCTGAAACCCCGGGCCTTTGTATTGCCATCTCCTCTTCCTACAGGACTTTTCTGCCAGATTTGCAGAGACAGGCCCCAGGAAAGCTCTGGAGAAACAACTGATGGAATTATTCATTCATTATTGGTCTTGGTCCTCCTGGAACAAGAGCTGTCTGTCTTGTTCAACATTAAATCTCTAGCCCCTCTAATGGGTCTGGGACATTGTAGGTAATCAGTACATATTTATTGAATAAATTAATATATCAAACCTTTAAGTTATTCCTCTTTACCTTTTGGGGGCTTTTATTAATTATATAAAAATTGTGCTTAATTTAAGCACAAAAAACTGTGCTTAAATTTTTATCTGCATTTTGAATTATCTCCTTGGAATTGGTTATTAGAGTGAAAACTTACAGACCAAAGAGTCTGAGCATTTTTTTTTTAATAACTTTTTTTTTAAGATTTTATTTATTTGACAGAGAGAGATCACAAGTAGGCAGAGAGGCAGGCAGAGAGAGAGGAGGAAGCAGGGAGCCTGAGCAGAGAGCCCGATGTGGGGCTCCATCCCAGGACCCTGGGATCATGACCCGAGCCAAAGGCAGAGGCTTCAACCCACTGAGCCACCCAGTCACCCCAAGCCTGAACATCTTAACATTCTTAACTCAAGCCAATTGGCTTTTGTGAAAGTTCTTCTAACCTTAATCTCAATTACAATTCTCACTGCAACCAGGACTGGCTCATTTTTAAACCAAATGCTGAAAAAAATAGGGATCATGCAGTTTTAATTTAATGTCTTGATTACTGTAAGTTGACTTCTTTCATTACCTGTGTTTCCCCCCTTGTGAATTTTCTAAGTTCCTTACTCACTTGTCCCTTGGGCTTCTTTTCTTATTCTTATTCTTATTATTTTCTTATCAGTTTACTTGGGGTTCTTTTAAGTCAAAACCGTTAGTCTTTTATCTGTGTATCTATTCAAATTTTTAATTGACTTTAATATTTTAAGAGTCATTTATAAATCAAATTTTTATTTGATCTTTTTATTTTTCTGTAATTTGTTCCATAGTATTTAATCCTAGAAAATCCTACCCTATTCCAAAATCAGATAAATACTCATCTGTCTTATAACTTTTCTATGGTTTGACCATTTTAAAAACTTTTAATTTGTTAATTTGTCTGAATTCCGTTTATATACAATATGAGGTGAGGATCTAAACAGAACTTTTTTCTGAATGGCACATCACGGTCCTTGTCTTTCCAACTGAGTCCTGGTACCTCTTTGTCTTAAAACATTTTGATGTAATATACACCAATTTAACTATTGCTATAATTGAAAATAATTTAAATGTCTCTTCGTATTGTTTAGAAAATATATGATTTAGTCCTCCTAAAACAGGAACAAATTTATTTTGGTGTTCTATTGACTGCTAATCAGCATGCTTAACATGTTTTGAAGTATCAGTAAAGGCCTGCAAAGTCTTTTCAAATTAAACAAATTTTATCATCAAAATTAAAAACACTTTGGTATAAGGAAAGATGTTCAAGTTAAAAATCAAGAAAAAAACTGAAAGAACATACAGTAATGTATAATACAAAGATTTAATACCCAGAATACTGGAAGTACTTTCAGGAATCAATGAAAAAGATAACTGGACAGAAAAATGGGCCAAAGTTAAGAATAGGCGTTTCATAGAAGAACAATAAAAATGACTAATGAATGGGAGTGGCTGGTTGGCATATTCGGATAAACATCAGATTCTTGGTTTTGGCTCAGTTCAGGATTTCAGGGTCATGAAATCAAGACCCCTGTGGGGCTCTATGCTCAGTGGGGAGTCTCCTTGAGATTCTCTCCTCTGTCCCTCCTCTCCATGCTCTCTTTCTCGCTTTCAAATAAATTAAAAAAATATTTTTAAAATGACTAATGAATAAATTCAATATGCCCAGACATGAGCAGTTAAGGAATTGTAATTGAAAAATGGAAGTATATTTTACCTGCATTAATTTGGCAAAAATTTTCGAAGACTGATATTCATTTCTTCCATGAACCTTGTTGGATGTGTAAACTGGGACAGTCATTTTTGGAAATAATTTTCGTAATTCACCAATGTGAATTAGAGATGAATCTATAGTTCTTCAACCTTTCAATTTTCTTTCTAGATTTTTAGATTGCAAAGCTACTTAGCTATGTTTCCAAAAAGGCAAATTAAATAACCTTTAAAGGATATTTCAAGATTTATTTATAAAACCAAACTATTTGGTCACAACCTAAATTTCCATTAATGAGGTAGTGGCTAAACAAATATGGTATAGCCATATTATGAAATAGGAGTCAGCAGTTAAAAAGGATGGGGTAATAGCATCCTGAAGAGAACATCAAGATATGTATTTTATTAAAGACAGCTCTGGAATAATCCATATGGTATGAATGTATTCCATCTACACTCTAGTCATAAAACAAGGCTCTCTGCTTCTAGGTTCTATCATCTATCTCTCTATCTAATCTCTTTCTCTCTCATCAGTCAATGAGAAGCATGTAAGCATATAAAAAAAAAAAAGTCTGGAATGACAGATACCGTAGTAATAATAGTAGTTATTTGAGGAGAGGAGATTGGGGTTAGTGAAGGCAGAGGCATATTTTTGCGTTTCCTTTAGTTTTAAATGCAGATTTTAGATAAGGATGGCACTTATGTATGTGTGCCTGTGTACATATGTATGTATATTATTGGGTTGATATCTAATTTTGGCTTTTACAAACCAGAGCTACAACTAAAAAATTTGAAGATGCATTGATTGGTCCATCATTCATTTCTGTAAGTAGCTCACAAATGTATTTTCATTAAAAAGAAATAAAATTATATCAAAGTATACACAGGAAAAATCAATTCTAGATTTAGGAGGTGTCAGGAACACATACTTGAATCTCCTCTGCCAACATTAAGTCTGTATCAATGAAATAAATATAAAAGACTATTCTATTCTCTGAAACCAACTAAGTAAGCAGCAATTTAATTCACTTCTACCACTGATTAACTGGAGTTAGCACGGACTCCACAGGTTAAGGTCTCAGTCCCATGTAACTGTCCCCACTACAGATGCCAGCTGTTAACGGTGTCTCCCATTGTCCACCCTATAGTCCATCTGACTACAAATCTGAGGGGTTTCCCACAGTCCCCTCCTCAGATAAGTCCCTAGCACAGCTCATAGGACTCAGGAAAACACTTTATTTTATGTAAACACTTTACATTTACTGGTCTATTATAAAGGAGGCAGTTCAGGAACAACCAATGGAAGAGATTTCAATGCAATAAAATAAACTTACTGAATTACTTATTTCTAACTCAACTTTTAAAAATAACTTCACCTCAAATAATTTGAAACACATTTGTTCTTGTTTTTAAGGTAATTATTTCTTACTATATGCATGTATGGGGGCAAAAATTGCCCATTCGTTGTTTTGTTTTGTTTTCATACAGTTTTTAAACAATACATTCAAGTCGCAAGATCTTCCATTTCTTCCAGTTGTGGAGCTTCTCAATGTAACAATGTTCGAGGGAGAAATTCTTAAGACGTATTTCAAAGTATTGAAAAAATTTAAATAAAATTGCATGGAGCAATGCTTTCAGCATAGAAATGAAATAGACCATTTTTACCTGCTGTAACCATGTTAATATTTATTCACTGTATTTTATTTTCGCCATGAAGAAAATATGACACTAGTGAAAGGTTCTCTCTTGAGTTGAACATTGCACATTGGACAGATTATATCAGTAAGCCATACCTGTAATTGACTTTGTAGAAATCAGATGCTATTGATATGAAATATGGTACAAATGAGATATAGGCAATTCTTGCACAAAAAAATGTTGTGGCTTTGAATTTTTTCCCACAGTTTTAATATTTTATATTAATAAAATAGTTCACCAGAAACACACACCAACATGCTTTATACACCAACATAAGCAAAACGACAAAGACGCTTGATGCCTACACATTTTGTAACTTGTAATTAATGTTACCAATCCTGAGACAATACAGAAAATATTTATCCCTGAAAAGAGAATTTCC
Organism: Mustela nivalis; assembly: GCF_964662115.1. Classification (NCBI taxonomy): domain Eukaryota; kingdom Metazoa; phylum Chordata; class Mammalia; order Carnivora; family Mustelidae; genus Mustela; species Mustela nivalis. The sequence continues at coordinate 30,616,749 of NC_139024.1, forward strand.
CATCAAGTTAACTTATTCAAATTAAGCTTACCCCTTTCCCTGTTTTCCTTTATTGGTTGAATTTGTATTCATAGACAAGGTATCCTGGGCAATTCCAGAGTCCCAGTGTCTCAACTTCCCAAATACAAAATGTGTTTCTTTTCTGCTAGGATGAGGGAACTCAGGATTCAGTGATTGGTTTCACCCTGAATTTTATTTCATCTGCATCTTCTGGGTAGTAGTACCATATACAATATAATAGGTCAGTGAATCTTTTTCACCAATTTTCCTGTTTATTTTTCACAGATTGAAGTATCTGAGTGCTAGAAAATCTGTAGGGAAGTCGAGTCCAGTAATCAAGAATCTTAACAAGAACTCTAAAGTTCTATACGCATCTATCTCTTCCACACAGTCACTTAGATGTCTAACAGGCATGATAGATTTAACGTGTCCAAAAGAGACCTGATTCTTCCATCCCCCCCATACCACATTTAACAAACATTTCAACATTTGTCAAAACCTGAAATTTCTCCTCTCCCAGCTCTCCCTCAGCTTAGTAAATGGCATCCCCAACCACTTCGTCCTGGATCCTGAATCCCAGCAGACATCTCTGGTCCTTCTCTTTCCTTCATCATTCACCTGCAATCCGTTAGCAAGCTAACTGACTCTTCTGCACTATTTCACAATGCAACCTTTGCCTACGCCTCTGACTTTACATCGGATGGCTCTTCCTTGTTCCAGGTGCTTCAGGCACGCTCACCTTTGGTCTATTTTTGGAAATTTGATAAGCCCCTCTTGCCTTAGGGACATTGCACCGCTCTTCCCCCGTGGTGAAAGGGTTGTCATACTGCCGCATAATTAATTGGCCCCTCCTGCCATTTAGATTTCAGCTTAAATTTCACCTCCGCAGAGAACTTTCCTGACCACATAATCTAAAATAGCTGGTTCAGTTGCTAAATATTTTGTTTCATTTTTATCTTTTTTTTTTTAAGATTTTAAAAAATTATTTGACAGACAGAGATCACAAGTAGGCAGAGAGAGAGGAGGAAGCAGGTTCCCTGCTGAGCAGAGAGCCCAATGCCGGGCTTGATCCCAGGACGCTGGGATCACGACCTGAGCCAAAGGTAGAGGCTTTAACCCACTGAGCCACCCAGGTGCCCCTTGTTTTTATCTTAATAAAGCATGTCTACCGCATATTTTCTTACCTATTATCTATAAGTTTCAAAAGAGAGATACTTTTAAGTTTTGCTCAACACTCTATATCCCATGCCTAGAGGAAGGACTGATGATAGTAGATGTTCAACGACTGAGTTACTCAGTGCATGACGATAACATTCCGGAATCTATGGCCCAAGTGAATTGCAGCTTTTAATCTAAACTTCACAACCTACTAAAGCCTTCTGCCCTCCCTTGCCTCTCTTGACTATTTTGCTTTATCGTCTCTCCTGTCCCTTTTGTCTTTCTCCACCGGCATTTCACTTTCTCTTCGGGCACCTTCTTTCCCCTCTAACCTTTTTCTTCACTATCACTCCTCCCTCCCTTATTTTTTGTCCCAAACTGGACATAAAATGGACCTGGGAGATCTTTTAAAAATATTTGTTTCACTTGTTGAATAAATCTTCAGTTTCCCTGCCCTTAATTTAAAAAGCAGATGAGCTGAATGCTTTATATTTTTCTAAGAAAAAGAGATATAAATTAATTTTTAAAAATTATTTCAATATGTCATTGACCTCCAAGAGATAGGGAAAATCTTCTCTGTGCCTGCTCCTGTTTCAATGTTTCAAATAACTTTTGAACATCTGTAAATCTGGAGCTTAGATGAAAGAGTCATTCCCAGAGAAGGAGAGGACATTGATGTAATGTGCATTGAAAGAAATCACAGAAATCCAGAAAAAGGACACCCTGTGTCCTCTTCCTGGGGCTGACTATTGAGGGAAACTGGAAAACTGGAAACCATTCAGCAGACACCTAAGTCTACTTAGGTAGTATGACTCTAACGACTCTAATGACTCCAACCAGTGTGACCCAATGCCAAACACTCCACTGAATATGAAGGCTCCTTGGTTTTACCGCACACACTATAGTTTTGATGACTTGTCAACAACATGTTGCTGATTCTTGTAGTTTGAAAATGACCTAACCAGGAAAAGTGCATATCTTGGGTTGTTTCAACTGGTTATGGGGTCCTGAGAAAATAATATCTGGAGAAGTGAGAAACTACTTAATGTAAGTATGTTTTGAGGCTTTAAGAGTTAGTTCAAAAGTACAAAAAATTAAAGTTGAGATAAAAGTGGATTGCTATAGGGTCGCCTGGGTGGCTCAGTTGGTCAAGCCTCTGACTCGGTTTTTGGCTCAGGTCACGATCTCAGGGTCGTGAGATCCAGCCCCATGTCAGGCTCTGTGCTTGGTAGGGTCATTGGGTTCTGCTTGGGATTCTCTGTCTCCCTCTGCCCTTCCTTGCCACTCTTTCCCTCTCTAAAAAAAAAAAAAAAAAAAAGCGGATTGCGATAAGGCTTATGCTCATAGACTGTTTTGTTCTTGGTGTGTGTGTGTGTGTGTGTGTGTGTGTGTGTGTGTGTTTAAGATTTTATTTATTTATTTGTCACAATGAAACAGAGAAAGAATGAGACAGGACTCTGGGATCATGACCTGAGCCGAAGGCAGATGCCTAACCAATGAAGGCACCCAGACAGCCCAAGCTAATGCTGGTAAACTGTTAATCACCTATAAGATGAATAACCTCATCTTTGTAGATCATGGTTAAACCCAATGGGTTAAGAAAAAAACAGCTTGTGGATGATCATGCGGGCATTATTTATTTTCTCTTCTTGATAGTTTTTTTCCAAATAATAAAAAAAAAAATCTCTTCTCATAACTCTTCTTACTCCCTCTAAGACCCCCTTTCACTAGCTGCACCAAAGGAAACTTGGAAATGATTAAAAGGCAATGCTTGATTAGTACTGCTATATCCTTCTTTCCCTTGGGTATGAGTTTCTCACAGGTGTGGGCTCCGATCCTGAATAGGGTGACAGCTACTCTCATTGGGTTATACTGTGACTGAGTGGGTAATCTGCTTGATTCAGAGATGCTAGAAGATTGATTGTAACCTCCATATTAGATTTAATCATAGATAAGGTTTCTATCTTTTTCAAAAAAAAAAAAAAAAAGTGGATTGCTATAGAGCCAAGGATAGCATGGTCACATCTGATATGAGTGAGTGTGTGTATGTGTGTGTGAGAGAGGCAGAGACAGAGACAGAGGGAGAAAGAGACACAGAGAGAAATACTACCTAAAAGAAATTAAATAAAATAATTTCTGTGATTACAGCTTCAAAATACAACAACAGTATTAGAATATGATCCACCAAATTCAATGCTTTTTTTTTCTATTTATGAAGTAGTAAGAGGGTTTGAAAACCATTTAACATTCATTGTATTTTCAAATTCCTCATTAAAATGTGTAACATCTAAGAATATTAGGAGTGACTAAGCAGAGTAAAATATTAGCATTGAAATTGTTAATATAAATCAATTTTGTCTAATGAAGAATACATTTCAGTTAAAGAGGAGGCCTTATTACGAATGTTGATAGCTTTCCACTGGGGACACGTATGTGATTCTAAGATGTTTTGACAATTTAAAAAAGTTATGACATGTAGCAACTGAGAAAAGTCGTTTATTTATCTGAGATAGGAGAAAGAAAATTCCTCAAGTGGTTTCCATTCTTTCATGCCAATCAGGCTGTTCTCAGTTGAACAGCACGGGTCTTGAGAGAGGAGGAGGAGGAAGGAGAAAAAACAAGGCAAGAAAAGAAAATATTTAAAAATGTGGGTGGTGCATCAAGGATGAAAACATGAGAATATGTTTGCTTCTACCCAGACTGTCACAAATCTGGAAAGTAAGGTTGAGGCCCCATTAAGAATTTGGCCCAAGATGTAATGTCATCTAACACTTGCAGACGACACGTAACACAGATTTTAGCTGTACAGCTGTGAAGACACCTGCCAGGCCCCTCCAACGCCTCAGATTTCTTGCCTCTGCATTATTGAAAGATCCGATCTGATGTCCATGAAGGTCTTCCTCCCTGTAAATGGAAGATATGGTGACTGCAAATATATTATTTGAGTCTCACGTGCCTTCATTTCGATACCTCTTTTGTTAGAGGAGTACATTGCTAAGCACACTCATTCAGATGTTTGAAACATAAAGCCACTTACAATCCCTTCTAATTGTCTCTGTAGTTCATTAGCTTCGTCATTTCTGGTGACTAGATAATCAGAATACAATCTGCCTTTCCATTGAGAGGACCTGGCATAGATCCTTCATGAACGTGGCTTTCCTTGAAAGCACAGGAAGTCTCTCTGCCGCTCCTGACTTCCCAGTGGCGGAAGAGAGCTCAACTGCCGAAGTTCCCAGGTATGACCCAGCTGAGGATCCCCTCGCAAGCAGGCATCCCACACAGATTTAGAAGAGCTCTGTGAAGGCAGGAGCCCTCCAAACCAAAGCTCTGCACACTGTGCTGCCAAGGTCAGGGGTATCGTTGCGTCCTTCTAATCTGTGCAAGGCCATCCATATTCCGACCACGGGGCATATGTATCAGAGAATAAAACAGGCAGGAATTCATTCCCACAAGGAGCTGATTTTCTTTCTTTCTTTTTTTTTTTTTTCAAGATATTATTTATTTATTTGACAGACAGAGATCACAAGGAGGCAGAGAGGCAGGCAGAGAGAGAGAGGGAGGAGGAAGCAGGTTCCCTGATGAGCGGAGAGCCCTATGCAGGGCTAGATCCCAGGACTCTGGGATCATGACCTGAGCCAAAAGCAGAGGCTTTAACCCACGGAGCCACCCAGGTGCCCCAGGAGCTGATTTTCTAAGGGAGGAGACACCACAAATAAAATAAATGAGAAAAGTACATAACGTGTTAGTGTTAAGAGCTGAAGAGAAAAAATAGCAAAGAACTACAGAATGTGTCAGGGAGGGGAGATGGCTAAAATGTAGTGAGAGGGGCTAAGGGAGGCCTCCCCGAATAGTAGCGGCTGTGGAGGATATTGTGCTGTGTCCCCCAGACCCTCCCTCGTGCCCGAGACACATGCTCCCCCAGCTTTAGGGGGGCAGGGGGCGGGCAGCTCTCAGCTGAGTCACTCTCGTGGAATAGCCTTTAGGAGGACAGTCCTGAGGCCAAGGTCATACTTGGGGGTAGCCTGCATTCAGTGACTGGTAAACAAATTTTTATAAAATCCAAGCCCTTTTGTCTCAAGATAGTGAAATCCTGGAAAGCCATCCCGACATCAGAACTCCACTGAAATAGGCTGAGGCCTCTGGTGTGATTTCATCACAGTTCAAAGCTTTCTTCTGCACAGGAACGCAGACCGCAGCTTTATTATAAGAATTTCAGGCCTAATCCTTCGTCATGACCTATTATCAGAAAATGGTCGAGGGCACCTGGGTGGCTCAGTGGGTTAAAGCTACTCTGCCTTCAGCTCAGGTCATGATCCCAGGGTCCTGGGATCGAGTCCCGCATTGGGCTCTCTGCTCTGCAGGGAGCCTGCTTCCTCCTCTCTCTCTCTCTCTGCCTGCCTCTCTGCCTACCTGTGATCTCTCTCTGTCAGATAAATAAATAAAATCTTAAAAAAAAAAAAAGAAATAAAATGGTCTAATTGGGCAACGGTGCATATTTGGTGGAAAGGGGCACCACTCAAGATATGCTGTTTTATATGCTCCTGTAACTTTTTTGCCCAGAAAATTATCTTCTGAGTTCTGCTAAGCCATCACAGAACACATTGGTCGAGATCATTTCAATTAATGTTCTATTAAAAATGGATTTAATTTGTACATTTGACTTAATTCTATTCCATAGATGCTTTCTTTCTTTGTCCTCAAGCCATGCCCTCTGGCACAAACCCTTTCCCTGTATTTCAAGGGTCCCACACTTAAATGACTATAAGGAGCTGGCAGGTAACAGACATGTGCCGAGCAGGTTAACAATAGGGAGTGGTGCAGACTGTGGTCAGCTGGAGGGTACACGCCCAGTCTAAAAGGGAAAGCCAATACCCAGTGCCATCTGATCTATTACCAAGTTGTAAGGATAACCTGATGTTGCCAGATCCTCCCATTTTTATCTGGACAAGCCTGAAATTTTAATATTTTAGTGGAAAATCTCTGAAATTTAGAATGTTGATAACCAAATCAGAAGTTGAAAAAACACTGTGCTTGACAAACCACATCTGTAGTTCATAGTCAGCTGTGAAGCTTTCCATTTAGGCTTCTGACATCGATAGGAGATTTAAAGAAAATCACATCTTCATGCAATTATAATTTGGAACCTGAGCTGGCTACGTTTCATACAACCCTGCCCATAAAATATCACTTCTTCTTTGTGCATGTATGTTTGCCCCACTAGAGAGCAAGTGCTTTTGAAGAAAAGAATGGGGTTGTCTTCCTCTCTGTGTCCCCCAAGCACCCACCCGAAGCTTGCATGTGGGAGGCGCATATACACACTTGTGCAAGAAATACCACAGAGTTCTCCTCCACTGGTCCCATTTTAAGCATTTTGGGTTATGATATTATGGCAAAAGCAAAGTAAATTGAGTATAAAAATCAGTTTTGTGGGACAGTTATTTCATTAAATTGGTGCCAAAGGACTACTTAGTAAAACATTCTTATCATGTAGAATCTTATTCTGTTGAATCTGTAGATTAGAACTGGTTTTCTACTACTGTTTTTTAAAATAGGGTCGGTTATGTTGGTAATATAAATGGTTCATTTATAAAATGAATGAACTTGAATACACTTGAAAAGATGTTTTCACTCAATAGCGAGTGTACAAATTAAAATGATGATAAGGCAAGTATTGTTTTACTTATCAAATGAAAGGAAGTTTAGAAGTTTGATGGTCCTAAGTATTGGCTACTGTTTGGGCAAACAGGTGGTCATGCATTGTTTCAAAGAATATAAATTGCTACAATTTTTTTTACATTGATTTTGACAGTACTGATAAAAATAAAACCACACATACCCTTTAATGTGCAATTGTAACTTTAGGAATTTGTGGTACAGAATGTTGGTGTAGGTGTTCAGAGATGTCCATGCATGAAAGCAACATCTTTTGTAACAGCAAAATATGAAAACAAGCTGTATGTCTGTCTGTGGCAGATTGTTTAGGTACACTATGATTCTATTATTATATAAATAATTTAGATCTAGCTAAATGTGACAACACAAAGAGATGTCCACAATAGAGTGAATGACCAAAAATGTTCAATTTTTGTAAAATTATAAAGCGTGTTTTTATAAACATATATATTTGAAAGACTTTGAAAGCATAGTTAATGTCCAGAAAGATAAACATCGTAACAGTGGCAAACTGGAAAATGACATAGGGGAGGAGGAATTTTTTATGTTATGCTCTTCTGTATTTGTATTATTTTTGACAATGAAGGCTCTGGTTTTTCCTTCTATAGTCCTGGTGAAAGTGTTGTTTTATGAAACTGCTGTTAGCATATAAACTCATGCTCCATTATAACTATCATGTTACAGACAGGTTTTTTGTTTGTGTTTTTTTTTTTTTTCATTAAAGGGCTCAAAAATTTTCAGGTTTTCAATATGGACATAATTGTTACTAGACAATAATAAACACAATTTGTTACTAGACACCTCATCTGAAATGATTTACTTTGATGCAGAGGATAATGGGACATATAATAGTACCTTAGTGCCAACTCCATCCTTATCTGACTTACGTAGAGACCTCTGGCCCAGCAGTGGGCAGTGCCCCATGTTTGTGGTTTAAGACCTAGCTTGGTTATACAGGTATCCATTGAACAATGTGGGTTTGAACTATGTGGGTCCACTTATATGTGTGTGTTATTTTTTTTTTATAAATACAGTAAGTATATTTGTAAGTCTATTTTCTCTTCCTTATGATTTTCTTAACATTTCCTTTTCTCCAGCTGACTTTAATAACATTTCCTTTTGTCTAGCTTATTTTATTATAAGAATATAGTACATACAGTGTATTATACATTTAACATAAGAAATCTGTGTCAATTGACCGTTTACATTATTGATAAGGCTTCTGGTCAACAGTAGGCTTTTAGTAGTTAAGTTTTAGGTGTGTGAAAAGTTATATGCAGATTTTTGACCGAAGGGCAGGGGTTCGTGCCTCTAACCACATGTTGAACAACCCATGTTGTTCAAGGGTCAGCTGTGTAAGATATGGCTAACGCATTTCAGCTTATGATTCATTATTGTATAAATTCATCTCTACTGTGGATTAAATTAGTACTCTTCAAATCTCACTAGGTACAATAAAAGCCCAGATGAGCTCTAAGTCATGCATATTAACACTGAAATGTTTTATGAAGAACGCTCTCGTTAGGTGTTAGGAGATCCTTAATTTTTCGACAAAACTTTTGAGGGATTGGTACCATTTTTTAATGCATTTTACAAGTGAAAAAACCTGTGTACTACTTCAGGCTACTCAAGCAGTAATTAATAGAATCAGGGTGCGAACCTGTTATTTTAGGGAAGTAGTGTGGTCCAGCAGAACAGCAGAGGCTTCCAAGTAAAAAGTAATAAAAAATCTGTTTGATCACACAATAAACTGTGTAACTCAGGAATGCAGCACTGGCTCTATGGGTCAGATCAGGTAACACAATTTTGCAACATTAGTACCTCTTCATTCTGTAAGCGTGAACCGGTCAGGTAATAAACACTGTACTTTCAGGACAAATCCAAGAATAACAAACTTAATACAGCAGTGGAATTTACTGATGCACTCTGCCACTAAGGCGTCCGAACCCAGGAACATATGCAGAGATGATAAATTCATGAGTGTGTCTGGCGGAAGAGCTGAAACAGATGTGCAGAGCGAGGGACATCAAAGTTAAAACAATTACCATCTCAACAAACGCGTAGTTCTCCCAGACACAAGCTTAGCATTTTTAAAAGACCTGGGCATTCTTTATATCCTACAGGCAAATCAGAGGTGGTACATTGGGCTGCAAAGCATATGTAAATCATTAAAACAAAGCAAAACAAAGCCGAGTGACCATTAGTTGCTTTAAGATACTTCCATTCGGCGGCAAATGTCAGGGCAGGCGTTCAAATCGTCTGGGGAACAGTCACAGTCTTTTTTTTTCCCCTTCTCCCCTCTACCACCCTCTCCCAGAGGCTTCCCTAACGTGGGTACATTTGCCATCGCTGCCTTGGCAAGGTGGAGATTTGGGGTCAGAGGGAGGCCAGCCGGCACTGCCAGGTGACGTCCAATGGGGGAAAACAGGGAGTAAAGTGTAGCAGACACAGTGGGCCTAGGGGTAGATGCCGCTGGACGCACCGCTGGAGTTTTCTCTGGTCCATAGGACTGAAGGCCTTAAAATGTAGATGTCTCCTTCAGAGTTTGGGGATTGCAAATGGTTTAAAAAGAACGATCATTCAATGTGTTCTTTTGCCTATGTTCCATGTAAAGGAATTCAAAAAGATTTTTCCATTAAGTGATGATTATGTGTTTTATTCCAAGCTTCTCATAACAGGTAAGATCCAGATTTAGTAAATTGATACTTAAATGAAACATGCTCTTTTTGACTTTATGGCTAGGTATTTTTATATGAAATAGAAACGGGCCAAAACAGAATTTTTAAAACCGTATTTCATTTTCACTACCTGTGGCTTCACTACTGTCTTGTCTTAAAAAAAACCTCAGTAACTGAAAAGACTTGCACCTGTGGATATTTCAAGGGGGTGCTTTGCCTGCAAATGGTATTTATTTGGTCTATCAGTAGCTTTTAAGTTTGAGTGCTCCTGTTTAACAGTCTTTAAAAAAAAAAAGGTAAACTACTTGTCTGTATTTCCAACAGATCACAAATTGCCTAGATGGAAATATAGTATTGTAATGAATTAACGGCTGATGACCATTCAGTATCAGATCTGAAGATTCTGTTTTTTCACTATGTGCCCCTAGTGAAAATGCTATTTTATGAAAATGATACCTCAGCACGCAAACTCATAGTCTATTATGACTTTCATGTCACAGTCACACAGTTTACTGGTTCAAAAAAAAAAGTGTTATTGGAATTGAATTAAATTATTACACACAAGCTGCTAAAGAGCTAATAGTGCTACTGAATATTTTTGTGGATTTGTTGGTGAGCCTGTGTGTTTTTAGAGTTTAGTTGCAATTACAGGGATTCTCCGCAAGGGATGAGTATTATTTAAGTGGCTGCCTCCAAGAATAGAGAAGATGTGTAGCTAGTGGAATGAATCAGATGTATTTGACTCTCTTTTCTAAAATAGATATCCATGTCATTTTGTGTGTCTATTTAGAAATATCAGGGATGCCTGGGTGGCTCAGTCGGTTAAGCATCTTCCTTCGACTCAGGTCATGATCCCGGGGTGCCGGGATCGAGTCCTGCATTGGACTCCTTGCTTAGCGGGAAATCTGCTCTCTCTGCCTGCTGCGCCCCCTCCCCATGGGTGCCCCCCCAACAAATAAATAAAGTCTTTTTAAAAAAGAAATTATTCCTTTAATTTCTAGGATTCTGAGAGTATAAGTATTTTTGGCGGCCATATGAAATAAACTACAGTGGCAGAGTTGTTTGACCTGGTGGTATGTTGGCCGGAAGTGATCACTAGTTTGTCAGTTACAGTTATCTTCCCAGTGCTTTCTTACATCTGACAAATTCTAGGTGTGAATCATCCACGTGAGAGTAAACCAGCACACTGTAGCTATTCTCCCTAATTTCCCTTTTTATGTATGCCTTACAAATAAACCAAGATATTTAATACATTGATTCAAAGGCATATAGAATTGTGTTGAGATCATGGACAAATAGAAGGGTGAAGTGAGAGTCTCTACCCCTCACCCACTATTGTTCTGAACTTGAAATACTTTGTCCAAAGCAGGCTGTGGAGAGCCCTGAGGGACCAACCCAGGATACAAATTTAACATGCACTTTAAATTTTGGTTGTTCTATCTTTCAAGCTGAATTTAAATCTCATTAATTTTTAGTGAGAGCACAATAGTTAAATATCTTGCAGATGTAGCTTGTGTATTTAAAATTCCTTAGAAGTTTTCCATTTAGGGTTTTTACTACATTAGTTTGATCTACTGTGCATGACAATATGGCATGTGCATTTCTCTCAGGATGTGCAATTTGATTTCATACTGTGGAAAAATCCAGAGCGTAAAATATTAGCATGAACAGTGTCAAGTATCGATGCTAATTCTTTTATTACTGTGACATTATTTAAGGACAGCAATCATTCAACTATTTTAAGTGATAGATACTAGAGATTGAAAAACGGCTGTGTGATCAGCAAAGATATGTCCTTGGAGAGGTGAAAGTTCTAGAAAGTTCTAGAAAGATGATAGATATACATCAATCATAGACTTCTGCTTGTGCAAGTTTACAAAGAATGCAGCTGCTGAGTAAAATCAGAATATAACATTTAAAATTGTTGCATGTGAGTTACAAAACAAGTTTGTTCACTTTCAGGATCATAGGCTAAAGGCATTTATTTCCAAAGAAGGATAGGTACCTTCATTTCTTAGCAGACATATATATTTAGTACAAATGATGTTGCCTTGTAAGATGACAAAAAAAGAAATCCAATATACACTTTGGAGACTCCTAAGGAATTAGGAGTTAAAATGAAAATTATTTAAAAATTATTAAAAAAAAAGATATTCTGATTTACACTGCCTATTTTTAGAAGCTGTATTAAATATAAACTTTTGAGAGAAAATTTAGTTTGAATAGAAGAAAATTCCATACAATTGGTTTTCTCCTGGATTCATTCATTCTTACCCTGATTTTAGGAATAGGACCACAGGTCTTTTCCCCAAGTACTTTGTGGGAATAGCTAGAATATATTCAGCAGAGGGACAGAGTACTATGACCTATATTATTTTTATTCCTCAGGACCGAAAGATTAATCACAATTTAAAATCCTAGAAATGTCAATTTATTCATTAAGCAAAAGCTTTTTGAGAAGAACAACTAAGCACATAAAGGGGTTAGTGGGTTAGATGTTGAAGATGAAAGACATCATGTTGATGAAGACAGGAAAATGACGATATACTATCATAGGTCTACAAGGGGATCACTTATGAAGGGCAGTAGGACAACTAATCTGCTTGGTAGAAGTTGGTCCATGCAGGGAGACTTCAGGCAGGAGGCTGCTAGTGAAGGACTAGGGAGCACTGGTTAGTACACCAATGAGGATAGGGCAGACTAGACAGGGAAGCTGAAGGGCAGGGCTCTGGGCAAAGGTGGCAAGCTGGGGACTACACAAAGTTCATTCTGGTCAGGAACACAGAGTCTGATGTAAGGAGGGACTGGCTCAAGCTGGGATCAAATCATGCAAAATCTTGTACACTCTGCAAGGAGATTAGACTAAATCCAGTAGGTGAAGAGAGAGCTTTGAATTTTGAGCAAAGGAGTAACATCTTGACACCTGAATGTACCTTTCTGTCACCTGTTTGGAGAATGGAGGGGAAGAAAGCATCTTGAATAACTCTGGGTTCTGGCTCAAGTTGATTCTGGTGTCATTCCCTTATCTTGGGAGTTCAGGAGGGGTTGGTTTATAAGGGTGGAGGCGGGGACAGAAAGGGAGACGGTGAGGAATATTTGAATTTGCTGAGGGGCACCTGGATGGCTCAGACAGTTAAACCTCCGACTCTTGACTTCTTGATTTCCGCTCAGGTCATGATTTCAGGGTCCTGAGATCAAGACCCACTCAGGCTTCCCACTCATTGGGGAGTCTCTTTGAGATTCTTTCCTTCTTCCCCACCCCCACTTGTGTGTGCTCTCTCTCTCTCAAATAAATAAATAAATCTTAAGGAAAAAAAAAAAAAGAATCGCTGAGATGGCAGGAGTAGGAAGGATCATCTTCTAGTAGGCAATTATATATACAGGTCAGGATTCAGTATGGAGCTAGACTGAAATGCTAATATAAGTGGGAAAGTCACGAAAATGACCATAACTGGAGAACACGTAAGCCGGTATGATATCTCAGCCATTTTGAGCAGGGAATCCCAACTGTGAGGAAAGAAGCAGTGCAGTGTGGGTGTTGAGAAAGGAGTCAATGGCCTGGGGTTAGATCCTGGCTTTCCTGCTTATGACCCAAGGCAGTTCATATGACCCTGGGCAGATTATTTTCTGTGCCTCAGTATCTTCCACTGTGAAATGTGGATTAGAAAAGCATTGACCTCAAAGGGTTGTTGTGAGGACTAATGGAGTTTCAACAATGTTTATCTTTTATTCACATGTAAAGTATTTGGGACTTATAAGTTGCTATTATTATCATTAATAATTATCTTTGTTATTCTTCTAAGTCCTCACACTGGAATCTCCACAGTTCATTGGGTTGCAATGGGACGGTTTAATTTTGTTCCAGTTGCACCTGAGCGATCTGTTAAGAATCAGCCATGGTGACAGAGGTCCCAGTAGAAAGTGGAATATTCTCGGGGTCCCTGGGTGGCTCAGTGGGTTAAGCCTCTGCCTTCGGCTCAGATCATAGCTCAGGGTCCTGGGATGGAGCCCCGCATCAGGCTCTCTGCTCAGCAGGGAACCTGCTTCCCTCTCTCTCTGCCTGCCTCTCTGCCTACTTGTGATCTGTCTGTCTCTGTCTAATAAATAAATAAAATCTTAAAAAAAAAAAAGAAAGAAAGTGGAATATTCTCATCTTCAACTCAAAACTGTTATCTGCTTTTAAGAACAGGCGCTAGCAGCCAGCTTAGCTTGAGGGAAGCTTGTAGGTGGCCTCAGGAATGTAGAATCAGCTTGGTGGAGCCCTCCTGCTTTGAAGGACTGGAATTGCCTGGTGGAAGAGAAAAATGGGGGACATGAGGGTGACTTGTAGACTCATGACCAGCTGATCCAACTGGCAGCTGGATGAATGGTTACACAGCTGGTGATTTGAACTCTTCTGAATCCTAGTGAGAAATGGCCAGACCACTGAGTGTCCCCAAGTGCTCCACCTTGATGGCCCACAATTCTAGGTACACTTTGTGGGAATCTGAATTATCAAAGTCATAATTTAATATTTTGCTTATTTGGATTTTATCTACCCTTAAACATTCAGTTCAAAAATCAGCTTCCTCAACAACAACAACAACAACAAAAAGTCTTGTTTCCTCTATAAATGCTTGCTTGGGCATCCCAAACTGAAATAATTATTTCCCTTCTAGAAAATGTTACCATTGTGCACAATATTGCAAAAATAAATAGGCCAAAAACTGACATTTACTAAAAGTTTGGTATGTACTGAGCACAATTTAAACACTTCACATGTATAATTTTATTTAATTTAGACCATAGTATAGTTTTAACAAATTATTGCTGTGATTTTCAATTGATGTTGTTAGTTATTTCTTTTATAGTTTTTATCTTGTTTACATAATATTTTTTGCATTTCTTAATTCATATACTTTCCATGAGTTTATTTCTAGAGCAGAATGACCAGAGATCAGGGAGATTATGCTGTAGCTCTCAGAACTTGATAGAATGTGATGCTTGTTGATTTGATCTAATAGGATCAGGGCTGTCATGTTGCACAACTTCAGAGGGTATCAGTCCAACTGGTGGCCTATGTGTATGATGCCCCGTGAAGTTGTGTTGTGCACAGATAGGGTGGTTATACACATTGGCCCTGGCTAGGAGGCAGACAGATCCATCATTGAACTGGAAAGCAGTCTTACACAAGGACTGCTGACTTCTTTGTCTATTGGTCTGTTTTCCTCTGAGAGGCTTTGAATTCTTGACAAGCAGGGTCCACGTGGTGCTGGCCCTGCCCTATCATGCATAGCACTAAAAACACAGGATTTTGGAGCAAAAATATTTGCAAATGATATTTGTTTGAGACTAGGGCAAGGGGGCTGAGGCAGCATAGTTTGATCATCCCACCTGTACTCTTGCTTTCTTGTGCTCCTAATAGTAGAATAAATGGCTTTCTTGACCTACAGAGTGAAAGAAATAGCACTAAGCACATTTAAGAGAAGATGGGTAGAAAATGAACTTCATGCACGTTACAACTCATTTGTCCTTCAGGTATTACAGATAAGGCTACGCAGGCCAGAGAGGTTAAATGATTTGCCCAAGGTTACACAGCTCCCTGGCAATGGAGCTTGGTCTCGCTCATAGGGCTGACTCCCAGTTCAATGCTTTTTCCATTAGACACTGTCAGAAAGAACGTCATGTAATGATTTCTCTTCAAGAAAGGGAAATCGTGCATTAGAATTTACAGTTTGCTTCCAAATAAATAGATTTTAAATTTCTGAAATTAACCTATTGTGTATTTAACAAAAGCCTTCCTAACTCCTACTACGTCCTAGCACCTACTGGAATTGTGTGTCTCTGTCTATGTATCTACAAATAGATATGTATTTCTAAGCCTTTGTGTTTCGGATCAAAAGTTACCCCTGCACAGAACGCTGAACTAATTTAGAACATTTGCCTTTGTTGAAACAAAAGCAATTCGCTTCATTCACATCAATAATATGTAATTGTATGTACAGTGAGCCGTGCTCACCCAGGCTAATGAATATTCAACCAGGAGTGAGAGAAGGGCGCCCCTGGAATGATCACGACGGTCCCTTTCTGATTTAGCATCCCACCCAAGAGTCAGGCAGGACAACACAGCTTTCTCTTCCCAGTTCGATAGCCAGGCCCCGTGGCTCCGCCCACCCTGACGCAGAGGCCCGCCTGTCTGATTTGGGGGCTCTGGCAAAAAGCCTGAGCCCATTGATTACAGATCGCTGTTAATAAAGAGCATTTGTAATGCAGCAGTGGCGAGGCGGTCTCCGCACGCCGGTTCATGATGGCCCTTCAGGCTCCACAATTAAGTCGTCCAGCAGGCATGCCCCCTGTTGCAGCTGCTCTGTCAATCTCATTTTGAAGCACAAATGATCTTAGACCCAGTGTTTGACATGGGGTTTTAACACCAAAGAAGGCAATTCTGCAACTTCAAATGAGCCTAATTGGCTGAGCGCTCGGCCGTTCACTCAAGCTGCTTCAGTCCATCAGAGAGAGATTTCCCGCTAATTGAACTGCTCAGAAGGAAAAGGACCACGAGGAATCACAAGGTGCAGAACCACTGGAGAGTGTGGCGCGCATATATATATACATATATATATGTATATATATATATATATTTTCCATGATGGCAAACCTAAAGATACATTCCTCCTTCTTAATCAGCCACCTGTCAACATAAAAAAGGTAGTTATCACCGCCGAGGCTCACGGAGTTATGATCTAAAATTGAGTTGTTGCTGTCAGGGGTGTAAATGTACATGTGTTGTTGATAAAAGACATTTCAAAACATTTGGCTTGTGCAGCATTTTTCTGCATCAATCCGAAGGCTGTCCTTAATAAAAACATGTAAATCCAGACTGCGTAGACAGGACGGAGAAAACTAATTAGAGGTGCCTCTGCTGGAGTCTATATTCAACCAACACCTTCCTGTGCCTGTTCTTCTGTTAAATGACAATCATATGAGAAGAAATGTGATTATCTGAATTTGCGTCTATAGCGATATTTCTGTCCTTATCTATGTGCCTGATATATATGTGTCCATAGCCTCACCCACATCTGTGTATCTGGCATTTCTCATGCGACCCAGACTGAATAATATTCTGTGGATAATAAGAGCCTCTATAGCAATATCGAAAGTGTGTTTAATTATGAAATTGTGAAATTGATACAGTAATGTATCAGGCAGGACCTTGGAACTAAGGGAATTGATCTGATGTGAGGTTTTCTAAGCCAAAACATTGCTTTAAAAGTATCACTTAATAACTCTGTTTTTGGTGTCAGATTCTCCACATATGTATCTAATTTACACAAATGTGGTTTTACATGACATGGTGGTTGAAAAATAATTAGGGGGAGGGATAAAGAAATGAGAAGATATATAAAAAGATTTAGGACTGGCTTAATTTTTTTTCAGGTATTTTATTTCAAATCTGGGGAGGATCTAGAAAACATTCCACTACATATTTTAAGATATACAGGGTTTGGAGAGTGCAATGCACTTGGGTTCAGTTACTTTTCAGTCTGGGAGCCCGTGGTGTGCATTTTATGGTGCCCAACCCTAGGGGCTCATAGTGGTAGCTGTGCTCCTGTGGCAATATTTTAAGTCTTTAGAGTTGTTACACCTGAGTGCTTCCTCTGCCTGACTTTGTGAGTTTGGATAAACCCTTCACCTTTCCTCAACCTCACTGTCCTCATCTTAAAAAGGAGTAAGACTGAGTATGATCCATGGGCCACATCATCCTGAGGATGCCTGATGAAAAGGACAAACCACTTTGTTCACAAGTTTAATCTCTTTTGGGGGGAGGGCGTATATAATTTTGTGGCTTGTGTCATGGTCAATTTCTATTCAAAACCCCAAAGAAATCAGATCCTCCGAAATTCTGCCCTCGAGGCAGATTTAGCAAATAATCCAGGTCAGAATTGCCCTACTAAAAGGAGTCAGTTTTGGAATCAGGAACCAGGAAGCAGCTTGCTGAATGTCTTGGGCTAATGTAGAGAGAGGTAGCTGCTTTTTCCCAGGCAAGAGCTGGAGGCAGGGTGACTTTTTACAGGAGAAGCTGGCAGTAAAAAATGAACTTGTCTTATATTTAATTTTTATTTTTAGTAAGGTAATAAATGCACAGGGTTAACAGAGCAGAAGATAGCACTAAGAAGCTCCTATTAATAGTTGTAGCTCCGACCACACCCTACCCTGCCCTAATTCCTGTTTTCCAAAGGAAACCATTTGCTATTTTTAGAGCTTCTTTGGCACAGTTACCTTTAATTTGCAAGTAACAGGCTTATTTCTCTAATATTTCTTGGTTTGTCAATCTTGGGCACAACCTATTATTAATTTCTTGTTAAATGTGATATGAGGAACTATCCTATACCTCTTTTAACTTCCCTGTCCTAACCCTCCATACTACTAGTGTATAGACATTTTTGGTTAAGTCAATAATGCACATGGTAATACTATGGAAGTTCACCCATATCATGTGATACAATTATTTTTGTTTTCTTGAACATTTTTTTAAACTTGGAATCAAGATTTTCCTGATTCTTCCATTTATTTATTTGTTTGTAGTAGACTTATTTAGATATCACACAAAGTTCATCCAAAATGTGTGGTTTAATGTTTTTTTTTTCTTTTTTTAAATATTTTTAATAAACATATAATGTATTTTTAGCCCCAGGGGTACAGGTCTGTGAATCGCCAGGTTTACACACTTCACAGCACTCACCATAGCACATGCCCCCTCCAATGTCCATAATTCTACCATCCTCTCCTGACCCCCCTCCCCCCAGCAACCCTCAGTTTGTTTAGTGAGATTAAGGGTCTCTGATGGTTTGTCTCCGTCCCAATCCCATCTTGTTTCATTTATTCTTTTCCTACCCCCCAAACTCCCCATGTTGCATCTCCACTTCCTCATATCAGGGAGATCATACGATAATTATCTTTCTCCACTGACTTATTTCACTAAGCATAAGACCCTCTAGTTCCATCCATGTCATCATGAATGGCAAGATTTCATTTCTTTTGATGGCTGCATAGTATTCCACAGATGTCCATCAACAGATGAATGGATAAAGAAGATGTGGTTTAATGGTTTTTAACAGATTTTGTTAACAGGTTTTGTAACACTTTTATCACCCCCAAAAGAAAGCTAAAACTCGGGCACCTGGGTGGCTCAGTTGGTTAAACGACTGCCTTCGGGTCAAGTCATGATCCTGGAGTCCTGGGGTCGAGTCCCACATCAGGCTGCCTGCTCAGCAGGGAGTCTGCTTCTACCTCTGACCCCATCCCCTCTCATGTTTTCTCTCTATATCTCTCTCAAATAAATAAATAAATAAATAAAACCTTAAAAAAAAAAAAAAGAAAGTTAAAACTCAATTGACAGACACTGTCCATTCTTGTCTCCCACCCTGTCCAGCTGTAGGCACACACTACTCTGTATCTTATCCCTATAAATTTACCTATTCTTGACATTTCATGTAGATGGGATCATATGATATGTGGCCCTTTGAGTCTGGCTACTTTCACTTTTCAAAGCGTCCATGTTGTGGCATGTGTTAGTATTTCATTTCTTTCTATGGCCAAATAACATACTGCTGTACTGCTGTGTGGGTAGACATAGGTATTCATGCATCAGCTGAAAGACGTTTGGGTTGTTTCCACTTTGGGGCTATTTTGAATAATGCTGCTATGAATATTCATGTATTATTTGCTTTTACTTGTATAGTTTTTTTTTTCATCCTTATTTTTTTTTCTATATGTTCCTTTAGATCTGATATTCAACAGTTAGTGATTTTTTTCTTTCTAATGCTCAAATATATCAGACAAATTTTTTTTTCTCCTTCTGAAAATCTTTCTTATGGGTCTTCTTTCCTTCTGCTCTAATCTGGATGGTTACCCTCAAATCTATTATGTGGCTTTCTTACTGGAGCGTTCTTTCAGTGTACCTCTGTGTCAGAGCCCCTATATCCTGGATTGCATGCCATTCGGTTTCTCAGTTGATTCCCCTTTGAGGCTGAAGATGTGTGGGGCGCTAGAGGGCACCTGGGGTCCAACTACTCTGTGTACAGGCAGGCTTTCAATTGACATCTCTCATCCTACCTCCAAACCCTGAGCCTCCTGGGGTCCCTAGGTGAATTGATTGATTTCCCATTGATAGGCCCTCTGCTCTGCTTTTCATCCCCCGAGTGTGCATTAAAATCCCTCGTATACAGAAGACTCCTCTTTAGTTCATTTGACCTTATGAGTTTATTCTGTCCTTGTCCCTTGACTTCACTGAGAAAGGGTCTCTGAAGAGAGAGAAGGGAGGTAAATTTGTGGACTGAATGAGGACTTGTTTTCAGGACTTGATTTCAGTAATTTAGTATGGTTCCTCAAAACCATTTTTTCCTACTTACAGGCTTTCTCTTTTCTTTGGGATTGGAATTTTATATGCCCTCTAAGATAATATAATTGCCAATGTTTATTTTATTTAACCTGTTCAGACTCGCAAAACATAGATGTCATTAAAAAAATTATGAAAGCAAAAGTGAAATACCAATGGCTCCTAAAGGATATGTGTGCACCAAGCCCAACAGGTGCTGGAATTAATTAGACGTGGAAGGGAGATGAAGGACAAAGGGCCGAACTCAATCTTGTAGGAATGAGGAAATAGGTTCAGTGAGGCCACCTGACATGCTCTGGATCCCACAGTTAATAGGTGAGAGGGAGTGACAAGGAGGACCCAGGAGCACTGGACTTGAGTCAGTCCGGTGAACCTTTTGTCCTACCCACCACTCCCATACTACCCTTTGACCCTTTGACCTTTGCTAGCCTGTCTAAAAAGACCTGAAGGAAGAATCCTGCAACCTCTGTAGAAGCACATTCCAGGACTTAGGGATTCTGATGGAAAATCTGTTAGACGTACAGTGTAACCAGCTCTCTTGGGTCACGATTAAAGCCCGCTTTTTGCTGGTTTCTTTGCTTGTTTTACCATTTTTCCTTCATAAAGACATAGAGTCTCTGGTATGATTAGTTTGATGACTGACAAGTCATTCCTCACTTTCTATTTCTTTAGGACTACAAACGAGGTAAATAAAGCTGAAGTAAAAGAACATGCGAGAGTGCCTGTTGTAAAGCATGGCATCCTATAAATGCCAGGAACCAGGCTTTATTTTCTTTTAAGGCAAAGCTGTCATATGAAACACTGCATTGGTATAAAGCAGGTATGTGATATATCTAGGGTCGTTCTTTGCTTTCTTTTAGAATTGTCATGGAACTTCGAATCAACTTTGACTTAGAGACATTTTGTCAGTAAGCTTTTGAATGAAGTCCACCTATAAGAAGCTGGTTTGTGTTGGATCTGAGCGGTGAATCCCAACGAGGCTCCTCTAGGGGTGTGTTCAATTCCACTTCCACCCGCTGCACGGACTCAGACCCCACTAGGCCACGTTTATCATGGTGTTTCCCGTAAACATGTACTGCTTTATCCACAAATTGCCTCTGCAAAACACTTCACCTGTCCAAGGAAACTCGTGTTAGGAAAATTGTGTTGAAAATTTTTCTCTCTTCTTAATTCTTAAATTCCTCATTCTTGATTTTTTTTGCAACTCTTTTTGTAGTCTTATCCCTTTCATAGCATATGCTTAAGTAAATTAGGCTACATCACCTTGGCGAGCCATAAAACTAAAACAACTGTAGACATCAATTAGCTTTTATTTTAAAGACAAGGAAGCTGAGGGCCAGAAAGGAGGAAAAAGTTGCTCAAATTCCCACAACTAGTTTATGTCCCTGTGTTCCTGACTGCCTATGTTGCCACTCCGTCTTAATTGCCTTCTACTAAGCTACACATTCACTTGTTCCAAACTATTATTCTTATATACACAGGACATTTAGAATTCTGTACCCAAAATTCATTTAGGGGATGCCTGGGTAGCTCAGTGGGTTAAGGGTCTGCTTTTGGCTCAGGTCATGATCCTGGGGTCCTGGGATCGAGCCCCACATTGGGGAAGTAGGGAGCCTGCTTCTCCCTCTACCTGCTGCTCCCCCTGTGTGCTTTCTCTCTGGAAAATAAATAAATAAAATCTTTAAAAAATTTATTTAAAAGTACAAATGTCACCATTAATCTTTAAATCATTTATTTTCCCTTCCTCAGATTTTTATTTTGAAAAATATCAAACCTACATAAAACTTGAATCACCAGTGCAATAAACCTGGAGAGTCCGTTGCCTAGGTGAATCAGTTGTTGTTTTTGCCACATATATAAAACACACAGTTATGTATGTATGGGTACAGAGGGAAAGAGAGACTAGAATGCTTTTCTTTCTGAACCATTTGAAAGTTGCAAATATCGTGACACTCCTCCCCCACGTATTTAGCAGGCATGTCCTAAAAATAAGCACATTGTCTTACATACCCCAATACCATAACTACATCTAAAGAATTTCACATTTTAAAAAATGTTGAATTTTTTTCTTAAGAGGGGGGAGAGATAGAGAGAGAGAGGCATGGGGGAGGGGCAGAGGGAAAGAGAATCTTCAGCAGACTCCACACCCAGTGTGGAGCCTGGGGCGGGGCTGGATCTCACGATCCTGAGATCATGAGATGAGGCAAAATCAGAGTAGGACACTTCACCACCCCAAGGAATTTAACATGGATACATTATTATCTCATATACAGCCCCTTTCAAAGGCCCCTAATTGTCCCAAGCATGGCCTTTATAGGTGCTGCATTTAGCTTTGTCCTGGTTGCCTACTAACGTGTAACGAATCAACCTGAAAATTGGTGGCTTACAACTATACCTATTTTTTAACTTATTTACTTGTTTATTTACTTACTTATTTGATTTCTGTGAGCTGACAAGACAGTTCTTCCTCACATGGTACCAACAGGGGTCACTCATTTAACTACATACAGCTGGCAGCTGGGTTGGATGGGCTGGAGGGTCCAAGAAGCCCTCCTTACGCTTCTGGGATTTGGGTGCTGTCCGCTGGGTGCCTCAATTCTTTCCCCTGTATTCTTCCTCTCTATGTGGCATCTCATCTATATGTTCTCCAACCATGAACTCTTGCTCCAGTAGGTTACCCTGACCCCTCTTATAACATGGCAGCTGGGTTCAGAGTGAGAGCCCATCCTCCCAGACCTCTTAAGGGCTAGTACTGGAACTTCCACAGCATCTCTTGCCTCTTATGGATCACAGGTCCAAAAGCCAGCGCAGGTTCAAGGAGAAGAAATAGAGACTTTACCTTTTGGGAAATAGTGTGTATGTACAGGGAGCGGCGATTGTTGGCGACCGTTTTTGGAGAATATACTCTGTAATTCTTTTCCTTTCTTTTTCTTTTTTAGAGACAGGGAGAAAGAGAGAGAAGTCGGGGAGGGGTGGAAGGAGAGGGAGAGGGAACATCTTAAGCAGGCTCCACGCCCAAGGCAGTGCCAAGTAGGCTGGGTCTCAGGACCCTAAGACCATGACCTGAGGCAAAATTGGAAGTCAGACGCTTAATTCACTGAGCCACCCAGGTGCCCCTTTTACTTTTCTTTTAAAATGTCTTTCAAGACATTGTCGTTTTTGAAGAGTCCAGACCAACTGTCTCGTAGAATTTTCACAATCTGGATTTATCTATTTTCTCATGACTAGATTCAGATTAAACACCTTCAGTGAGAACACTATGTAAATGTTTATGCATTTCCATAGGAGGCACAAAGTGTTAGTTTTTGTACTTGCTAGTTTTGCTAAGTTTGATCACTTGGTTAAGGTGGTGACTGTGTATTGTGATGATCTTTTCCCTCTGTAATTATTAGTAAGTAATACATGGTGTGATACTAGGCTTTATGAAGTGACTTTCCCAGAAAATTTGCACCTAATTATTTTAGCACTCAGTAGTAATACTTGCCCGAATCAATTATTGCATGAGTGGTTATAAATTAGTAATTTCAGAAATTCTGTCATTCCTTCCAATTTCTTAGGTGGCTGGCATTCTTCAGCTTGTCCTCACATAACTTCTCCATTATGTTTTGTTATTATCCTATACAGCATGATTACAAAAGCGATGTGTTATAATCCATTAATATCATTATTATATGTGATGTTCAAATTGTCCCAAATCCAGCCAGTGAAAGACCAATGGGGCTGACTCCCCTACATTTCTGACATGGCCCCATCAGCCTTTGCATGCTCTCTTTCTCTATGACACAAAGCAATGTTCTAAGAAATAAGCATTTTTTTTTTTTTTTTTTTAGATTTTTATTTATTTGTCAGAGCGAGTGAGAGCGAGCACAGGCAGACAGAGTGGAAGGCAGAGTCAGACGGAGAAGCAGGCTCCCTGTGGAGCAAGGAGCCCGATGTGGGACTCGATCCCAGGACGCTGGGATCATGACCTGAGCCGAAGGCAGCTGCTTAACCAACTGAGCCACCCAGGCGTCCCAGAAATAAGCATTTTTAATCCTATTATAATGTGTCATTCACAGTTTTCAACAGACTGGATTCATCCGAAATCTTCGAGAGAAATTGTTTGTATTTGTCTCCAAAATGCCATGAGATTTTCTTCATAATTTGTCCATCTTGGGTAACCAACCATTCCAGTTTCCCCAGGACCAGTGAGCTTCCTGAGATGAGGGACTTTCAGGTTGAAAAGCAGGAATGTCCTGGGTGAGCCAGCATGAGTTAGTCACCCTTTGTGCATCACATCCTTTCATTTTAAAATGGGGCTGCCTGGGGACATCTGGGTGGCTCAGTCTCAAGTCATGATCTCAGGGTTCTGAGATCCGTTGAGCCCCCCTGTTGGCTCCATGCTCAGTGGGGGGGGGGGGGGGGGAGGGGTCTGCTTTCCCTCTCCCTCTCCTTCCCCTCCCACCACTTGTGTACTTGCTCTCTCTCGCAAATAAATAAATATATCTTAAAAAATAAAATAAAATAAAATAAAATGGATCTGCTTGTAGCTTCATCACACTTTTCAAGATTTTGTTGCATATACTTAAATTTATAAAAACTTCAGGTAAACAGGTTACACAATAATGTACAATGTACTTTTACTTAAGGTCTTATGACAAACCCATATTGAGATGAAACATAAAAGACCAAATAAAAGGAAAATCAAGAGAATTTTTTAAAAATATTTATTTATTTATTTTAGAGAGAGAGAGCATAAGTGTGCAAGCATGAGTGGGAGGGGCAGAGGGAGAGGAAGACTCTGAGTTGAGAGGGTAACCTGATACCTGATACAGGGCTTGATCGCACGACCCTGAGATCACAACCTGAGCCGGCGGAACCAGGAGTTGATGCTCAGCCAACTGTGCCATCCAGGTGCCACTAAAAGAATTTTTTAAAAATTAAAAGGAAAATAAGATAGATCAGCTACTGGCTTTAAATAGACCATTTATGTGGAAAACATTTATAATGTGTTATGGAATAATGAAATTAATGGTGAGCGTTCTCTAGGTCTATGTGATAGATTTTAGAGAGCTTTTCCAGTTACCTTCTTTATTCTTACACCAAGACTATAGTGTAGGCAGGACACTGGCCTGTTATTATTGCTGAGAAACTGAGATTCAGAGTTATGATATCAGATATTAGAAGCAAGAGCTAGGAGCAGCGCACAGTTCCCTGATTTTCTTTTTTTATTACAGTACAATTGATCAATCAATAAACAAACAACACACATGTATCAGAGCCTAAACAAAGGTGGGGAGGACTTTAAAAACTAAGAATATGCTTTAAAAGATACCATACTGTATATTTGAATGTTGCTAAGAGAGTAGATCTTAAAAGTTTCATCATGAGGAAAAAAATCATTATACCTTAAACTCATGCAATGTTATATGTCAATGATTTTTTAAATTTATTTTGTATTTTTTTAATGATTTTACAGTAAAACTGGAGGAAAAAAAACACTTTTTACAGAAAGAAAAACATTCTGCAAACTTGACCAGGATAAACAATTTCTTCAGGAGCCCTAAATCTCCCTTGCTTAAGAACTAACATTCATTGTCTGGTAACTGCTGAAGGAGTGGGTTCATCTGTCTCTCTTTATTTGGTCCCCTCACCTGGCAAAGACCTGGGGCTGTTGTCTTAAAAGCTCCTTTCAAGTTCATTCTATTGGCATTACACAAGTTTGCATGTCAGGGTGACTGGGAGGAGGCCTGTGGATAATTATCTCCTTTCTTGGTTCTGAGAAGACACCATACCTGGTGGCAGACTTTGTCTTTGCAGTGGGTCACATGTAAGATACCTAAGAGCTTTCTTGCAAATAGTCCAAGTTCTGATACTTTAATCTCTCAAAGGAGACTATTAAATGTGGAAATAAATGTTCAGAAAACATAAAGAAATTTTTATAGGAAAGGAAATTTTCAAATTACACAGACCCTTCCAATACTACACTTTTGGGGAGATAGGTAGGGATAATATTGTTGGTGAATTATTGTTTTAAGTGCTAATCAAGAAGACAGATCAAAAGTCTCTATTGAGATTTGCTCGGGTCTTTTATCAAGTCTTAAGAGTGATGTCTATGTTTCTGTCTGACCCAGCCCCCACCACGACCTCTTATCTGTTGACCCCCATCTGTTCCTTATCTCCTCCTGGCTCTCATCTTTGCCTCCCTATGGTTCCCCCAAAGGGCATGAGGAACACATTTACCATGGGCCTTTGTCCTCTCCTCTTGTCCACCTGGCATCGTCTTCTCCCAGATATCCACAAGGCCAACGCCCTCAACTTCTTCAAGTCTTTGCCCAGACATTTCCTCAGTGAGCCTACGCTGACCATCCCATGTCAAATTTCAACAAAACCCCATCCACCATGTCCTACACAGTGCATCTCGTTGCCTCACTCTATTTTTTCCCCATAGTACTTATTACTTTCTTACATAGTTATAATGTCCTTGTCTTACTGTGTTTTTCATTTTTGCTTTTTTTAAATGAGAGCTTAGAGTCCACGAAGGCAAGGATTTGTGTCCACTTGGCTTCCCAGCGCCCCCCAAATGCTTCAATACAGTTTGATGATTGGATGAATGTCTGTGAGAATGCATCTTTATGCCTGATTAAAATAGTACCTTAACATTAAAAATGTTAAAAAAAAATCCCCATTTGTATTTCTTACTAGAAAAGTAACATCAACTACAGCAGCAAAATCAAACGAAGCAGAGATGTATAAAATAAGGAGAGAATATCTGCCTGTCATCCTCACGGATGTCCCTGGAGATAATCCCTGGAAATAGTTTGATATGCTTTCTTCCCCATGTTTCTCTTCAATTCCTCAAATATACATATTCGAATGTCTATATTTGATATCACTTAATAGAGCTTGTTCATCTTTCCAAGTCAGTGCTTTGGTTTTTCTTTGGAATAAATGTAGATTTTTGACTCTGTGTGCTGTAGTTTGTTGATGGGCATTGACGCTACATCAAATACTTTTCTCTTAGAAACAATGATGTGAGGCATACTTGGCATGTGAGGATGTAGGTGTTTTTCCTAGTACTTCCACAGACAGTTCTTCAGAAGTCTGTACACTTAAGATGTTAAGTAGTCTCCCAGCATGTGCTCGAAGAGCTTGTCCCCGTTGTCAGACATCACCAGAGGCTGCTTGTTTCTCCACCCTTGTCGGTCCTTGTTTCGCTCCTTGCCAATTTTACGGGAAAAGTAGTTTTCCCCTTTATTTAGTGTTTCCTGGTTGTTAGTTAAATTGAGAGTTTTATATATGAGTACAGTTATGTCCATCTATTTGCTAAACTGTTTGAGTGGTTTCCTATTTTTTCTAATAGATTATTTGCTTTTTCTTGAGTTTTTATGTATTAGATTGTATCCCTTTGCTGAGTAAGTGGGTTACAAAGTTTTCAGTCTGTTCTTTATCTTTGTACCTTTCCGTATATAGTAGCTTAAAATATTTACATGATTAAATCATTGATCTTTTTCTTTATGAATTCTAAGATTTGGGTCTTTCCTTACCAGAAACAGTCTAAAAAAGAAATCTAGGGTTTTATCTAGAACACCCTTGGATTTATTTTGGTTTGGCAGTTTCATCTGGGTAGAATTTATTTTGTGTCTCTTTGAGGTAGGGAATTTACATTTATTTGTTCTTACTAAACAACCATACTTTCAACTCAAATAATTGAGTCAATCAATACTATGTCCACATTTTAAGATGCAACTTTTATGTTTATATGTTCACATATATTCACGGGTCTTTTTCCGGACTCTCAATACCACTGATATATTCGTCTTTTCTGTGACTGCATCACACTATTTTAATTAGTGTAAGTTTAGAGTATATTTTGGTATCAAGTGGAGCAAGCCCAGAAGAAAAAAAAAAAGTTTGAGTATTTTTGTTTTTCTTTCTTTCTACATTGCCCTTTCCCAACCTAATTGCAGTCTCCCGTTTGCTATGGCTGCACTGATTTCTGTGTTTATCTTGGCTCTTCAAGATCTCATACTTGACATTCTTATGCACTATAGCCACTTTCCTCCTCCTTTGAGGCTAAACCCCATTTGGTAAGAGCAGTGTTGTTACTCAGATTCTGAAGAATTTAAACAGGATCTTTACATGCCAAGTGATGTAGACTTTGAATAATTAATTGATGGATGGCAAATTTGGGTAATTTGATCATTTCCAGCTCATCGGGCTAAAAGGTAAAAACAACTCCCAGGACATCTTCCTGCCTCATTCTCCCAAGTTCTCCCATTTTTATTTACTCATTTGGACATGACCAAATTCTCATCCTGTGCTGAAAAAAAAAGAAAAGGAAAGCTATAGACTACATAGCATCTCCATTCATTTTAGCTGTTTGAGTGAACTGCTTACTATAGCTATGCAGTCATTTGGCCAGGTAAGAACAGTAATACATCATGTAGAATAAGAATTAAATTTTAGGGGTGCCTGGGTGGCTTGGTGGGTTAAGCCTCTACCTTCAGCTCAGGTCAGGATCTCAGGGTTCTGGGATCGAGCCCCACATCAGGATCGTGCTCAGCAGGGAGCCTGCTTCCCCCTCTTTCTCTGCCTGCCTCTCTGCCTACTTGTGATCTCTCTCTCTCTCTCTCTCTCTCTCTCTCTCTGTGTCAAATAAATAAAATCTTTAAAAATAATTAAATTTCGTACTGTAATTTTTAATAATAATAACAAAATAATAATAAAAGTTAAATGTGTATTTATAATGTACTTTAAATTTTTCCAAGTAGTTCCATTCACAATATAATTCCAACTAACTCTTCAAAATAGGGTTTCATGTGATATAGGGGGGCTATGGGTCTGTTTACAGGTATTTCAAGTGAACTATATCTTGGGAACTCTGAATACTAATTAAAGCTAAATTTAATAATGAATGTTAGAAGGAAATAATTTTTTAAATTGTATTTCCAAAGTAAAAGTGCAGTTTTGATTTCTGAATTTCACTGAAATAACACGATGACTTTGGCTGTAATTTTTCCTTTTTATACAATGCTTTTGATCTAACATGGGATGTCTCCCCTCCTCCAATCCTGCATTGAACAGTGATTTTGACTGCTAGGTCCTTTGACCGTGGGGTTGGATATGGACTCTAGACTCCCCTGCTGTTGAACATAACAAACAAGCTGACCATGAGATTCCAGATGTTTCTACTTCTTTTTGTTTAAGACTATTGGACCTCCCAGGAGCAAATGTCAGCATGGTTGAGTGGTAGACCCTGTCCCCTTCATGTTGGGAATAAAATTTTAACCATGTGGCATTGCCAAAAATTTCAGCGTGGGTCTCTTGGAGCAGAAGGGTCTCCCAGATGCAGAGAATCACCTTGCAACAGCCAGTGCTAGCAGTCAGAAATAAAAGTACACTTAGAACACATAGCCAAAGTTGAAAGACAGCTAGCTACACTGATCTGAAGCTGTAAATGGAACACATGAATTTTTGCACTGAGCTCTGATGATGAACACACCGGGTGCGTTCTCATTGTGATTTTTAAAACTGGACAGGGATGAGAAGGAGGTTATGGGGAGACTGAAGTAGAAAACTGATGGCACCTAATTGGGTTAAAGAGGACGCCTAATAGAGATTCTGCCTGGAGAGAAAAGGGAAGGCTGGTGGAGAGAGTCATCAGGTGTTTGGTTTGATGAAGCTCATTGTTTATCTCATTTACTCCGCTCAACATCCCAAATGTGCATTTGGAGCTCAGTCGGCAAGAGCTGGTTTTAAAATGAGAAAGCCTACTTAAAAGCCCATTGACAGAAACAGAACTTTTGAAAAACAATCCTTTCACAGACTCATCACATTTTAGTGGTATGTGGGCTTTGAGGTCAATGCCATGGAATGAATTAATCTCCTCAAGTACACACTGGTTTACATCTGAGCTTAATACAGTTGTTTTAGACTGATGGCTTATTAATCCATGGCTGTTTTCATAGTTTTTATTTTATTTTATTCTATTTTATTTATTTATTTATTTCGGTCTTGAAACAAACCGTCCTTTCTAACAAGCCCTCTAAACTTCTACTTCAGATTCCATAAAACCACACTAAGGCAATTAGCAAGAGGAATTGAGAATTATACATGGGCCTCATGGTGGTAGTTTGCTATTTGGGCTTTTGTGGAAGGGAAGGTGTGCTGCTTGGGTTATTTTTTGGTTGTCACTGAATAGACACGCAGAACCATTTACAATGCTAATTTTAAAAGCCAATCAGCAAGATGAATTAAACTGAGCAGGGGAATTAAGCTCAAGAGTGCTTTGCACGGAGAGACGAGTATGTGTACTAAACCATGGGAAAAGACAAAAAGAAGAAAGTAAAATACGCCTTCATTTTGAGACTATTTTTCAGGCCAAGGGCAAATGTTTCCTAGTGTGAAACCGGTGCTTTTGATTTTCTGGACTGAACTGATATCCTGTATCTCCACCCCTGCATCCTCCTGGTCTGGCCGCTCACTATTAAAGTTGAGTTTTCGCTGGGCTGAAAACTGCTTGTACATTGGCCGTTTGACTTGCCAGCATCCTGCTCTCCTGTGGAAAATGTGGATCTTCAGCCACATAATGTCCTTCCATTAGCGATGGCGGCTCTCCAAAGTAGGGCTGTGGTTTAAACACAAATGGGCAGTGCGGGCCAAAATGAATGCAATTTTGAGTCTACTATCTTTAAAAGGTGGATCTGGAGGCAATTTAGTGAGTGTAAATTACAATTGACTTTGGAAGAAATAACTCATACACTTGAACCTCCTCAGATGTGTAGCCAATAGGGGGTAGCCAGGCTAACATGAAATTTTACACATCCATCAGCTAAAGAAGAGATCCAAATGTAAAAATCTAGCTATCATATGGATTCGTAACACCCCCTGGAGGACTTGCGGCCCACAAATCAATGAATGGTTTATGCTGAGCCAAAAATGTACTTTCACGGCGCTTCTCATTTTCCTTAACTGTTTCAGAGCACCATATGTGAGAGGCTCAGCGGCCTGGGAATAGCTCCCGCGGAAGGCACTCCTCCGCAGCGAGAGGGGTACCTTGTACAGCAGCCAAGGCGTGCTGTTGGTGAGCTCCTTAGCCTGACAATAAACTGCATTTGGTTACTTCAAACGTTGAGCTGAGGAGACATTTTCGGCCGTACAGGTGCTTTGGTCTGTGGTACTCGAGAAGGCATCTGATATGCTACATACTACCTCTGATTGTCTTCCCTGTGATGTTACTAATCAGTGGTGGCCGAAAACAATCTGATTTTGGTTATTGTCTTCTCTTCTGTGTGTGCGTGAGATCTTTCATCTTTGCTTGAATCAGCAGCCAGAAATGCTTAAGCATTCACAGGATTTGTTCTCTCTCTGTGTGTTCCCTATTTAAGATTGTTCCATAGAAATATATTTAATGTTAGCTCTGCTTGTGAGTAAAAAGGACATTTTTTGGTAGCCGGATGTTTAAATCATCAATAATTAAATTGTGAACAGTGAGAACTGTTTATTAACAACTAAGTGCATAAAATGGGGGTCATTTCTTTTTGGATAATGCTGCTGTCTAAGGTGATATAATGATAAATACTGTGCCTGTTTTGAGAAAGGGGTCTGAGGCTTATGTGCTTTGATTACTGACATTTTTCTATTCAGCAGACTTTAATGAAGACATCTTCACTGCTTGCATTAAAAAAATATCCAACTAAGGGTTCAAAACAGAAGCTTATGTGGATTCTGTGTGGACTATTCTCAACAAGCAGGTGTTAAAGAAAATGGTTTTTCATTTATGGTGGTGTGGGATCACAAGTTTGCATTGCATTTTACATGTGTTTTCCTATAAATATATAAAACTTTAATATTTATATGTGCCTATAATATATATAACCTTTTTGATGTTTGTAATCTCAGCATTTCAGTCACAAATTGCATCTAGCCACTTGTAACTTGGATCTGAACAGAAGAGTGAATTAAACACATCGGGGGATATGTTTTTCTGAAAGAAATCCTGACATTTGAAGTTCAGGCTAGCACAGTGGCTTCACAGTGTCACCAAAGATCCAGGATCTTTCTAGCTTTTGGCTCTGCCATACTTATGATGGGTATAACCCTTGTCTCATAGGCTCAGGAGGGCTGCCTGTGTTCCAGCCTCACACCTCAGTTTCCGGCAAGAATATGGAGGCCAAGAGAAGAATTCCAGTTGAGTCAACACCTCCAAAGGCTTCCCCAGCGGCCCCACCCATGGCCTTCCTTTTAGATCTCATTGACGAGAACTTGCTCATATGACCTGCTGCAAAGGAGGCTGGGAAAAATAGATTTTTAGCTAGGCACGTTGAAGCCCCAAATATCAGTGTTATGTGAGTACAAACCCTTGAATAAGCAAGTAGTGCTGTTTGCCACAGCTGTGGTTTGCCAGACACAAATGACATGTACAATGCCAAGTCCATAGGGTAAAGTATTATGCAAATAGGGGTCTTTTTAAAGGTAATTTAAACTTCTACTCTCATAGGACATGCATGCCCAACATGCTTCCTTATAAAAACCTTTGCCCTTTCTACTCCTTTTGCCTGAAAAACACTTCTCACAGAGTTGCAGAACTTTATACTTTATTCAAGTTTCTGCTTAAATTTTACCTCATCACTGAGATCTTCCCTGACCTCTGGGAATGGATCCCGGTTTTGCAGGATCTCAAGTTTACACCATTTGGGAGACAAAAAGAAAATCGTAAATATCAAATTAGATACTTGCATTTGAAAGTGAGTGTTGATTTAGAATGAGAAACGTCCTGTTACACAATTAAGAAGCTTATAACCACTACTCATATCACAAAGTGCAAAAGAATAGCACAGTAAGTTTTATTAATTAATGATTAAACACACCCCCTTCAGGCTCATTTCCCCCATATTTTGACTGTATATCCTTTGATCCCTTCTATACATAACAATAATTTTATAATTTCTATAAAGAAGACAGATATTCTAGCCTTTTCTGTAGCATTGTTATCATTGATAGATTATAAAAATTCCTTTCAGCCTCTAAATGATTTATAATTGGTAATATTGTATAAATTTTTAGAACTGTCAAATTTGGGGAAATCCCTATCAAGTTTTTTTGATATATGAACTTTAAGATTTTAGGAAATACCAAATTTTCTTATGCATTGATTGATCTTAAATAGTCTTTGACTGAGACTCATTAACTTGTTTCTTGTTGATGTTCTTATTTTAGTGTGAGTTACATAGTAGTCACCCTTATCTGTGGTTTCGGTTTCCATGGTTTCAATTACCCATGGCCAACTGCCGTCAAGAAGGAGGTGAGGAGCTCCTAGGTGGCTCAGTCTGTTAGGCATCTGACTCTTGATTTTGGTTCAGGTCATGATCTCAGGAACATGAGATCATCTGCCTGGTCAGCCTCCATGCTGGGTGTGAGGCCTTCTTGGGTTTCTCTCTCTCCCTCTGTCCCTCTTCCTTCTTAAAAAATTTAAAAAAACAAGAAAAGAAAAGGAACAGGAAATTTTCCTACTGATGTATGGTCAGAAGTTCTGTAGTAGCCTAACGCCATGTCACAATGCCTACGTCATTTATTTCACCTTGTTTCATCCCCTAGGCATTTTATCATCTCAGTTCATTACAAGAAGGGTGAGTACAGTACAATAAGATGTCTTGAGAGAGACAGCACATTTGTATAATTTTTATTACAATTTATTCTTATCATTGTCCTATTTTATAATTAGTTATTGTTGTTATTGTTATTTTTGTTGTTAGTTTCCTTTTGTTTCCAATTTATAAATTCAACTTTATCATAGGAATGTATGTCTAGGAGAAAGCAGAGTATATACAGGGTTTCATACCTTCTTCAGTGTGGGTGTCCACTGGGTGGGGGAGGTCTTGGAACATATCTCCCGTGGGTAAGGAGAACTACTGTAGACAACTTTATGTTGTCTTTGCTGACATCAGCTTTTTGTGTCCGATTTGCCAGGTGATTAGTAACACCAAGACTATTTCAGACTGAGAGAAGGTTATGGGCAGATGTGGGGTCTAGTGAAGCCAAGGAGCCCAATTTGGGAGCTGCAGTGCACAGGTGGAGCACTGCAGGAAATAAGACTATGAAGATATGTTGGAACCAGATGGGATGATTGTCAAATGCTGGCATCGCTGAGGAATATTTTGAGTTGTGACTCTTTTAAGTTAAGGGATGGAAAACTTCTTAATGGAAAATTAAGCACATGAAAAGTGATAAGCATTGTGTGGTAATTGGTATCAGAGTTGGATCAAATGCTTGATTTAAATCCTAGTTCTAATGCTTACTGGTCTATGAAACCTTCCTAGCAGTATTATAAGCAGTAATGACAGTGAGTTACATAACAATATCTCACCAAGCCCAAACTAAAAGGATTTCTAGTTCAAACCTCCCTTAGCTGTTCCCTAAATATGCCCAAGACCTACCAACACCATTCCACATGAGACAAAGTCTGATGGAAGGGGCATGAGAGGAAGAAGATGGTCATGGAACCAGTTTCAGTTCAAACTTCATATATTTGCAAATTTTTAAAAATAAGGTTATTTATTTATTTGACAGGCAGAGATCACAAGTAGGCAGAGAGGCAGGCAGAGAGAGAGGAGGAAGCAGGCTCCCTGCTGAGCAGAGAGCCCAATGCAGGTCTCGATCCCAAGACCCTGGGATCATGACCAAGCTGAAAGCAGAGGCTGTAACCCACTGAGCCACCCGGGCGCCCCTATATTTGCAAACTTTACAAAAGCGTATTGGGAAGGATGCATATCATTGAGGGCATCAGTTCCATTAGCTTCACAGTAAATCCAGCTCTGTGATCACCCCCTTTCAAAATTACAGACCTCTCCCCAGTACCCTACTTCTCTCAATTCCTTTGGCTCTTAAGTTTCTCCACAGCACTTATGATATTATATACTGTAAAATTTCAGTATTATCTATTTATTTGTCCACTGTTTGTCATTTAACTCAACTGACTAGGATGTAAACCTCCAGGGTGGGAGGGACTTCTTTGCTGCCAGGGTATTCCCAAGTGTGAAAAAAGTATGTGACATGTTGATCCTTATTGAGTGAATGAAAACAATCAATGGCTTGTCTGTTTTGTTGTGTTGTATTTTTTATTTCTAAGTCATATATGTTTTATTCTGTGGATGCAAACAAACTGGTCAAATGATTGTATCCATGTTACACTTTGGCTTTCAGAAAGCAAAATGGGAAAATTGCTTGCAGGGAAGGTGATGGGGGTAAATGTGAGGAGATAGCCAAGGAAAAGAGAAAACTTAGTCATAAACAGAGTGAGGAAATGAAGTCTCATTAAAAATTAGGCCATCTTGGGACACCTGGGTGGCTCAGTCAGTTAAGCAGCTGCCTTCGGCTCAGGTCATGATCCCAGAGTCCTGGGATCGAGTCCCACATCAGGCTCCTTGCTCGGCAGAGAGCCTGCTTCTCCCTCTTCCTCTGCCTGCCTCTCTGTCTGCCTGTGCTCGCTCGCTCTCTCTCCCTCTGTCTCTGACAAATAAATAAAATCTTAAAAAAAAAAAAATTAGGCCATCTAAAGCAGCCCATGAGTAAGCAAGGCTCCATTTCCAACTTTCCATGTCACTTAAAAGACTGTTTCTGATAAATGTGTCCTTTGAACCTACAATGAATTTATTTATGTTGCACTTTACTATTTCAGACTTCTTGCTGCTGCTGGTTTCTCCTATCCAACATCTATCTGCAACTCTCCACCCCCACAGCCCTGGAGAGAGGCATAGCTTGATCTATGAGTCCCATAAAGTCTTAGCAAAGACTGAAATCCTATGCTAATATGGATGTACTCTTGGAACAAGAAGCCCGACTTTCTTCATAGGCACTAATCATAACTTTGGTCTCCTACCATAAAGAATTATTAAATAAAAAGTTGAAAAGAACTTAAAATTTGCTTTTCTATAATACTTTGTCAAGTGAGGTAGAGTGGTCTGTCCCAACCAGAACGAGAACTTATCTGTTCTATTTCTTAGCCCATGTTCTTTTGCTATAATTCAGGGATAAAACTTGAGAAAGAAGAACCAAAAGAAAATGATCATGCATTTGTGTTTATTTCAGATTTTTACTTCCATGAAAATAAGGTGCAGGTGGGGTTAGGAGGGGGACTCTGAACAGCAAGCTTACTTCTTCTTTTGCAGCAAGGGTGCTATTGGGGTGATTGTGGATCTAGTGACGTGATGACTCCAAGAAATTTTCCAAGTAATTTTGATCTTTCTTCAAAGCTTATGATAAGAAAAATTCAGATATGCTTTTGGGGAAGCAGTCTAATTTCCACAACTCATAATCTACTCTTCAAATGTTCCTCCTGAGATGTGGATTCCTATGCTCAGAGCGTCAGGTGTAGAGGACCACATATATATATCACTAAGAGATAGAAAGGGGTAATGCAAAGAAAATTGCATTTTCATAGAAAGCAGCCTGCAATCTGTATTTTGTGTGGGGGAGAATTCATTTGTGGTTTTTTGTTTGTTTGTTTGGTTGCTTGTTTTTTTATGTTTGAAGTGGTCAACTTTAAAAAAGGTGGATCTAAAACTATGTTTTAAGTAACCCTGCCTTTCTCCCCAGTGCCAAAAACAGATGTATTGTTAAATAACTGATGACTTATGAGCTTTCCTCACACTCTTTCCTTATAGGCCTTCTACATTTACATTTTTTATATAATACGCTGTGTACTACAAAGGAAATAATTTGTGTAGAGTAGACCCAAGTTGTGCTGGCTGGTTGGCCCACAGGGATTCTGCAACGAGTTTATCTGGGCCGCAATCTTTAAGAATCCACTCATTTTTCCCCTCTATTCCAGTGTTTTCCTCTGATACTCTTTATTAAATCACTCTCATTCTTTGACCACTGTGATTTGTCATAGCAAATGTCCCCAACTCAACCCAGGCCAGTTATAACATTTTACCTGCCTGTTTGGTTACTTAGGCCAAAGTTCTTCCCTGAGATTTTTTTAAATCAGCAATTGAGGAAAGAGAGCTTCTCTCTTTGTCCACGGAGCTTTAAGAATGCAAACTTGGGAGCAGCCCTAAGCCTGCTCCCCACCCTGTGGAGAAAGCAGGCCTGCAGAGCGAGAGGGAAGCCCAGATGATGCTAACCAGTTGCTGAGGAGTGGATGTCTTGAGCTCAGGGCTACCATTGTCTTTTCTTTCTGGTTATGTCGGCTGATTTCTTTTGTCTCTTCCTTTTCCCTGTTCCTCCTTTCCTTCCTTTCCTCCCTTCCTCTTCAGCCTAGGATTTATGAATTTCCAGCCTCAGCAACCCAAGTCCTGATGGATACGATAAATCAAGCCATTTCTTCCTACACGGTAGTCTAAAACTCAACCCACATAAGCAGGTGTTTTATAACTCTAATATATATATTTTTCTGAATAGAATTTTGCCACATAAAATTTTTGCTGCTGTTTTAATGTAAGAGTATTTGAAGGTAAAATATCTAATGGTGTTTCTACCATTGGTCAAATTTCCTCAGCGCAGATTAAGATTGTTAAATGGTCAGGAGGGGGAGGAAGGCAGGAAAGGAGTCCTCCGCAGCATTCGTGCCCTGGTCCTCCCGGAGTCACCTGATCATAGTGTGGACATTTGTCCCGAGTAGACGGGTAGGTTAAGGCTGGCTGTGGAACTGAGCTCTGGAGTGTGGCCAATTAAAGTTTGGTACTCCGAGTGGGGATGTGAAGGGAACTGTAATGTTCTGGCCCGGGGCTGATGAAAACCGGACTTCGTCGGGTGAGGGAGATAATTCTCTCCCTCTTCCTGGACTGCTGCTCTAGGAATCTGCGCGCAGATGCCCCTGTGGTTTTCTTGCTGCTCCTCTTCCTGCCTTTTCCTCTACAAGGTTGGGCTTGTAGGTGCTATGTTCTCTTTGGCCACTCCTGCCCAGGGAGGAGAATTTCACTCCTTTTAAAAGCTCTATTTTTTTTTTTTTTTTTAGGACCTTAAAAATAGCTTTCAGGTGGGAAGGTAAAGTGGTGCAGCTGCTATGGAAAAGATTAAAGAGCGTTTTCAAAAAAAATTAAAAATAAAACTACCATGTGATCCAACAATCCCAGTTCTGGGTAGCTAATCAAAGGAAATGAAAACAGGGTATTAAAAAGATATCCTCACTTCCATATTCATTTTGGTATCGTTCCCAATTGCTAAGAGGTGCAAGCAACCCAAATACATATTGATGGATGGATGAATAAGGAAAATGTGGTATATACATACAATGTAATACTGCTCAGCCTTAAGAAAAAAGAGGGAAACCTTGTTTTTTTGCTACAACCTGGATGAAACTTGAGACATATGCTAAGCAAAATAAGCCAGTCACAAAAAGAAATGTAAGGCATGATTTCACTTACAGGAGGTACCTCAAGCAGTCAAACTCATAGAAACAGGAAGTAGAATGGTGGTTTCCAGGGGCTATGGAGAGGAGGGAAGGGGTAGTTGTTATTTAATTGGTATAGAGTTTCAGTTTGGCAAAGTGAAAAAGTTCTAGATATCTGTGGCCCAACAGTGTGCATATCATTAACACTTGCCTTTTCCTCTTTTTCAACCTTAGTGATAGTCACAGACCGTTGACACAGACCGTTGCACATTCAAAGTGGTTTTAAGATGGTAAATTTTAGGTTATGTGTTTTTTAACCACAGTTTTAAAAAGCAGATTCAGGACTACCATTCCTTACCTTACGGAGGGATGGGGCTCGATTTATTACATTCAAGAGTATGGATTTATTACATTCCTTTCCTTTGTCCTACATCCACTCTGTTTCTATCTTGTCCTCCACAGACGAACCACTCTTGGATCTTGGAATTTCCCTCTGCAGAATCAGAGGGAAGTAAGGAGGTAAGAAAACAGGGGGCATAAGGAGGGAGCGGGATGGTGTTGCTGCTCAAGGGTTTCTGAAGAGAGAAGGGTGAGAGAGAAACTAGGGTGGAAAGATCACGTATGTTTGTATACATATATAATTTATAGTGTCTTTGGGCATCTTTGAGAATTTCTATCTATCTCTCAAGAGAATCCTTTTGGGACTTGCTTTTTCAATTCAATATTGTATTTTTGAGATATTTTCATCTCATATACAGATCTTGCTCTATCATTTTAACTCCTCTATAGTATTCCTATATGACTACCATAATTTATATATCTATTTCCCCACTGGAGAACAGTTGGGTTGTTCACATCTGAAAGCAATCCAGACCCAACGTGCATGTCCTTATAAGCTTACATAAGCACATGCCATCCTACTACTTCCTTCATGCAGAGAGAATTACTAATGGACTGCCCTGACCCCCAGAATTCTTGGGGTAGACATTCCTATCATATCTCTGTTGTCAAATTTGATGCACTTAGTCAACTTTCTGCCCCAAATATCTGGCTTTTCCTTCTTCTTGTGGCTCTCCCCGAGTGCTCTCTCCATCATCAAGACCATGAAATGCTTTGATTCTTCCATCTTACAGAAATGATGTACAAAGGGAATAAGATACCCGAGTTTGAGTCTGGATTGAAATTTAGCCCTTAAACCTTTGAAATCTTGGTGACAAGTTTAGAAGTAGGACAAAACATTATTCAAAAGCTGCAATTTTCCCTCTTCCCAGAAGTGGGATGGAGAGTTGGCCACAGGTTGGAGTAGATAGATGGTCTTTGTCTGGGACAAGCTTTCGAATGAAACACATAATTTGGCAAACTTAAAATAATAACTACAATTAAACAAGATGGCTGTGGTCAGTGGCTCCAAGGAACTCTAGATGAAAATATTCCATACCCTCTTAATGGTAAATAGAGTCACATGTTTGCAAATTCTGCTTCCTTGGGTCTTTTAAAAATTTTTTCTAAGCAGTTTTGAGAATGTTCTATGCCTGAATAATGATATTACGACTTGTGGACATGGATTACTTTTTTTTTTTTTTTTTTAAACAGATACTGTCTAGTTGGAGCTTAGGGAAAAAAAAAAAAAAAAAAAAAAGAAGCTAAAAGAGCTGTTGCCAGAAAGCACTTTGTGCAACACTGCCCACTAACAGGGCAACTTTGGGGCAGAGCTGTCAAAAGATAATATTTGAATAAATGAATTATTCATTTATTACTGGATAAATGAAAGGAGGGTTTGTTGGGTTGCAGGACATTCTTTCCACTTCTTCATGGATTATGGGGTCCTATGAAGAGGAGATCCATTAACAGAAGCTGTAGTAAGGGTAGTAAGGATTCCTTGTGGCTTGTGAGCAAGAGAGCAGGGATCCCAGAGAAAGAGAAATAAGAGGACAGAGGCAGCCCTCTGGTTGTGACAGGGGAGAACCTTTGGTTAGCACACACAATCACCTCTTTGGGGACTTCCAGGAATAATTGGGAGACATTTTCTAGGGGCACAGAAATCAATCAGGTGAAGAGACATTGTAATTTGAACATTGAACATTAATTCAACCTTAGTGATAGTCACAGACCGTTGACAAACCTGTGCTGGTAAGGAAGGGAAGCTGTATAGCTGTGTTCTTTTTTCTTCTGAAGAGCAGTGTTTTAAAGAGATGGCTAGGTTTCCTCCTATCCTTATGCACAGAAATCCTTTGGAAAGTGTTGTATTTTGCAGGGATGGTTTTAGGCTTGTAAAGGAGGCAATTATAGAATAGAAATGGGAAAAGATTTTGAGCTGGCAACCCCAAAGGAGTTGAGATATAAATGTACTTCATATATATTTTGGATTTAATTCCCTACCCTTTTGTCTAACCTGAATGTTAAGAGTTTGGAGAAGGGGGTAGAAAAGGTCAGATTCAAACCCCTTTACACTACCTGTGGTTGAGGTTTCACATAGATTTTTATAACATTTTAATCTAAGTATATACTTTAAAAATATCTTTGAATAATTCTCTTTTTTGATAACCTAATTATTATTTGAACCGAGATGATGTATTTTATGTTTGACTGCATTGACAGATTTCTCAAATACATTTGGCACACATAGGTGATGAATATGTAGGATTTCTCTCCTTGAGATACCTCATTACTTGTCTGGATCACTTTGGACTTTAAAGTCCTAATTTTTAAAGGTATTGGTTTATTGTTGCTTTTAATTTCATTTTGAATTTATCAAGCTCTCTGAGACCTTATTGAAGAAGGCTGTGTGAATTTATTATATGGTTCCTATTACTGGCCATACATTATCCATGCAGTATTAAGGGGAAAACCAGGAGAGATAAGTAAGGTTTTAAAGCAGGAGACTCATTTACAAGAACCAAACGTTGGAGCTTTTTCTTTTTCCTCTTTTTTTTTCCCCTCCAGTTTCATCATTTTTCTGCCTCTGCCTTGTTCCATTAGCTTGTTAACAGTATAGTTTCTATAGCAACACCTATTGGTTGTTGTAATAATGAAAGCCACAGCAAGATCTCCTGCAGAGAAATCCTTGATGCTGACAGGATCAACTCATATTTTCTTTGTCCAGTGTTTTCTATCTTCTCTTGGAATGACCCTTTTAGCAGAATATAAAAGATCTGTGCTAATTACCTGTAAAATAAACAGCTGAAGTCAGGCAGCCCTGCCAGCACATTCGATGTTAGCTTTATTCCAGCGATGGTGAGATGCTGCCCGAAGGAACAAGCCAATTTCTATTACTATAAATTTTACTAGCTAGCGTGGTTAACATGAAATAAAATGAAGGTCAGTCCACGTCTTCCAATTTGAGTTAAAAGGTTTTATTTAGAGACAATTTTCCATGTACTCAGTTTTAGCACTTCATCAAAATAGCAAAAAAAAAAAAAGTCTGATGTTATTTTGATGTACGATTTGAAATAATAGATTAAAAATAAAAACAAAACGTTGAATGTTAATTCTGATATGACAAGTTTGGATAACCATTTAGACAACCACTTTGACAAAAGCCCTCTTTTGTCTCTG
Organism: Mustela nivalis; assembly: GCF_964662115.1. NCBI lineage: Eukaryota > Metazoa > Chordata > Mammalia > Carnivora > Mustelidae > Mustela > Mustela nivalis. The sequence goes on from NC_139024.1 coordinate 30,658,504, forward strand.
TTTTTTGGAGCTATTTGGTTCAAATTTTTCTATCTAATTTTCCTTTCCTGAATTATTCAGATAACTGCACTGTTTATCCATTTTCTTTATGGGACATATTCATTCTTGTCAACTTAAAATGGGAGGAATTGAGAAGTAATGGGTTTTCTTTATTGTGAATTTACCCACTGTACATCATTAACCAAAAATAAAGTATTATGCTTACTGTTTAATCCCAGGTCCTTGATGAGTTGAGGACCTTTGGCCTTATTTTTTATCTATTTCAGCTTCCTTTTTGGGTCTTCCTGATTTCTAAGTGAAGACTTCTATTCATTATTGTTTGTTTGTTTGTTTGTTTGTTTTTAGAGAGAGAAAAGGGGAGAAAGTGCATGAGTTGGGGGAGGGACAGAGGAGGAAATCTTGAAGCAGACTCCCCGCTGAGCCCGGAGCCCAAAACAAGCCTCAATCTCACCACCTATGACATCATAACCTGAGCTGAAACCAAGAGTCAGATACTTAACCAACTGAGCCACTCCGGTGCACTTTTATTATTGTTTTAATGACATCTTCCTTCTTATGAACAGCAACAAGAAAAATCAGCATTAAGTTGGGCTCTTTGAAAATCTACATTAATTCTTTTTTGGGGGGAGAATCATCTATTTCATAAATTTGAGTAGTTTTTAAGGGTTTTAAAAAGTTGATTCATCTTTTAATAGTTTAAACATAAAATATCACTTAAATTCTTAATGCCCACACATCAAAAGCCCTATTAGATGCCCAAGATTTTCATTGCAATTATAGACATTAAATATGCAAAGTGTTTAATTAAATTGAAATCCAGAAATGGATGACGAGGAAATGGCCGGAATTATTGTTTCCCTTTCCAATTTCTTTCATATTTTTGTATTTAAAGTTTTAATGTCCTGACAAACTGCCAAAGCTTTCCAAAACTGTCATCTCTTTAAAATACATAGACACACACACACACACACACACACACACACACACCTACAGAAAAAGATGAGTAATGTTGGGCTGTGAATGTTGGGCTTAAGGAAGAGTTTTGTTTTCTTCTTAATGAATTTTTGTATTTTTTCCAAAGTGTATTCATTGAGATTGTCTTATTTTTATAATTAAAAAATATAAGGAAAAACTTCTTGGTAAAGATAATTATCGGGCGCCTGGGTGGCTCAGTGGGTTAAGCCGCTGCCTTCAGCTCAGGTCATGATCTCAGGGTCCTGGGATCGAGTCCCGCATCAGGCTCTCTGCTCAGCAGGGAGCCTGCTTCCTCCTCTCTCTCTCTGCCTGCCTCTCTGCCTACTTGTGATCTCTCTGTGTCAAATAAATAAATAAAATCTTAAAAAAAATTAAAAAAAAAAAGATAATTATGGTAAATGCCTTCCTGCTAGGCTTCATAAATTCTGGCCAGCCTCTAGGTGTTATTGCATCCTGAAAATCTAGTAAATCTCATCTCCAGCAAAATGAGTAGTTATGTTAGAGATAATAAGGAGAAAGCGTTAAGGACTTTGCTACCTGAATCTCAATGAAAACTATCTTGAACACTACATATCCCTTATTTAAGATAGAAAGACACCCAGATTCAAAATCCCATCTGTGGTTTAGCATGTGTTTTAAAAAAGTGCTCCAAAACACACACTCTTCAGAAGAATATCAGAAGTAACTCTAGGCTCTATCTACCCTTCTAATTCATCAGGGCATCTCTAGAACACTTGTTTATTTACTTACTTAATCATAGTCTTTAAATGCAGATGTTTCTTAGGGCTTGGAATCCCTTCTGGCCTGGAGATCAGCGAAGGTTGCCTCCAATTCCATAATCTTGAAATTAATCTGTGACCACAACCTGCGTATTTCCAATTTCCGTAACTATTAAACCTTCTCTCCATTTACACGAAGTCTCCAAGTATTTGATTCCTTCAACTTTACCCAACTTGTCACTAGCATCTCCCTTGGAAACCATTTTGTCTAAATGCCTCCGTTTAGACTTCAGGGCTCTGCTCCTTTTCCTTTGACTTGCTCACCCACTCCCCGCCGACCATGGCACGGTGTTAACCCAGGTCATTCCCAGTGTATTCTCTGCATGTCTCCTCACTTTTTCCTAGTTTGATCATGTCTTCTCATCCTAAAAAAAAATCAAAGGCAACAAACAAAAAACCTCTCCTTTGTACTGTCATAGGGTTAACCATTACTCAATTGATCTCTTTCTTTTTGGTGTCAGACTTTCTAATGAGTGATCCGAATCCTCTGCCTTTCATTTTGGTACCATTTATTTCATTCCCTAATTCCACATAGAAGCAAGTTTCTGCCTCCATTCATTTTTTAAAACTTGTCTCCCAAAAATTGCTAGTGAGCTCCTGGACAAGCACAACAGCTCCCTTCGGTCCCCACTCTCCTGGGGCTTCTGTAGCATCCAGCAGTGCAGACATTCCTCTTCCGATGCCCATCTCCCTTGACTTTTGTAAAGCCACTGTTTTCTGTTTCTTGTTAGTTAGTTACTTCCTTGGATGACTCATTCGTTGGTTGTCTTCTCTTATTTTTTCCTTTCTTACCTGGGGCTTTATCTAAACCTCAGAACCAGGTTGCTGCCTTTGCCTCCTTATCCTTTTTCCCTTGGAGAACATACTGCTTTTTGAAAAATATGACCCCTATGCGGATCACCTCTTTACATTCCAGCCCTTACCCTCTCCATGGCCTTCCAGATGCCAATGTATTCCAGGTGCAGAAATCAGGAAATAGCCCGATGTTCTCCCTAGGTTCTTAAAGTGGTTATTTCATTCTCTGAAACCATGACACGTGTTGGTTCTGAGCAGGGCCTACATAGGGTAGGGTGAAGCGTGGCTGTGGTGGCGGTCAGGGAGCTTTACCAAACTATTGACGGCAGACCCTCTCTCCAGTGGCTCACCAGGGGTAGAGTAGGCATGAGTGAACTGCCCTGGATGCAAGCAGTAAGGGTGTGCATTTTCAGTATAGAATTTAAAAACAATAATAAAACTGACTTGAAGTTGATCTGCTTTTTATTATCACCGAGTGCCAGCAATTCCGAACAATGTCAATAAGAAATTCCTCCTCTTTGAGAAATGTCTTTTGTTCCTCTACATTTTAAATAACTGCTATGATTACTGTTGAGTTTTAACTGTATATGCAACTTTCAAATTAGAACATTTTAAGTACTTATCCTTTAATGAGCATCCAATTCTATGTGAAAGTTAATTTGAAGCAATTCCCTTTTAATACTCCAACACATTGGGAGTCAGCTACTCTATATGTTCCTTCCAAGAATTAGTTCAAGATTGTGTGAAACTTTCAAGCTCACTTCAGGAGCAGTTCTTGTCTCCAATCCCTGTGATACCTCATACTCCTGAATGTAAGCAGAAGTTTCAAAATGAGCAAGTGACTGTAAGACAGAACTTGAGTCATTTCCATTCTATCATACTGAGTGGCCCTTTGGAGTTTGTATTTTTGTTTAAAATTTAAAAGAGTATAGCAAAATATGAACTACAAAGTGTGATATTTTTGGTTGGTGAAAGTTTTATCTTGTACATGCAATATTTTACTGAATTTGGATAATGTATTTTAAATTAAAGTCTATTTAAAAAATTATTTGTTTTGAAATTAAAGAGCAACTCAGAAACAAGGATTACTGATTGTTACAAAATAGTTACTCAAAATAATTTTGTTTTATAGATGAGGTGGTCAGCAGATCACAATGAATGTATATTCCATAGTTTCCCTCTTTTTCTTTGTTATTTATCCAGTACTTCCATAGACATCAATGTTTGATTTTCCTTGATACTATATATCATATAATATTGATATCACACACTAAAAGACCTCCACACTCATAGATAAAATGACAACAGTACAGAAAGCTGATTGCCAAGTAGTATCTTAATTTCCTCTTGTCCATGATTGAAATTTTCTGTTCTCAGCTCCTACTCTACCGTCTCACATGACTCCCTCCTTCTCATCCTTCGGGTCATAACTCAAAGGTCACCATCTTATTTTATTTTAAGATTTATTTATTTGAGAAAGTGAGGACGTGAGTGAGGGGAGGGGCACAAATTGAGAGAGAGAGAGAGAATCTCAAGCAGACTCCATGCTGAGAGCAGAGTCTGAGGCAGGGCTTGATTTCACAGCTCATGAGAGTCTGACCTGAGCCAAAACCAAGTGTCAGATGCTTCACCTACTCAGCCACCCAGGCACCATAAATGTCACCGTTTCATTTTTATTTTTTATTTATTTTTATCTTATTATGTTCAGTTAGGCAACATGTAGTACATCATCAGTTTTTGATGTAGTGTTCAACAATTCATTTGCATGTAACACCCACTGCTCATCACAACACACACCCTCCTTAATACCCATCACCTGGTTTCCTCATCCTCACACCTCCCTCCCGTCTGAAGCCCTCAGTTTATCTCCTGGAATCCATAGTCTCTCATGGTGTTTCTCCCTCTCTGATTTCTTTCCCTTCAGTTTTCCCTCCCTTCCCCTTTGGTCCTCTGTGCTATTCCTTATGTTCCCTATATGAGTGAAACCATACTGTAATTGTCTTTCTCTGCTTGACTTATTTCACTTAGCATAATCCCCTCCATTTCCATCCATGTTGAGTAAATGGTGGGTAGTCATCCTTTCTGATTGTTGAGTAATATTCTGTTGTATGTATGGACCACATCTTCTTTATTCATTCATCTGTTGAAGGGCATTTCAGCTCTTCTACAGTTTGGCTATTCTGGACATTGTTGCTATAAACAATGCCGGGGGGGTACATGTGCCCCTTCTTTTCACTATTTCTGTATCTTTGAGGTAAATACCTAGTAGTACAATTGCTGAGTCGTACAGTAGTTCTATTTTTAATGTCTTGATTAACTTCCATAATGTTTTCCAGAGGGGCTGTACCAGCATGCATTCCACCAACAGTGTAAGAGGGTTCCCCTTTCTCCACATCCTCGCCAACATTTGCTGTTTCCTGCCTTGTTAATTTTTGCCATTCTAACTGGTAAAAGGTGGTATCTCCTTGTGCTTTTGATTTGAATTTCCTTGATGGTTAGTGATGTTGAACATTGTTTCATGAGATGTCACTGTTTCAGACAAGACTTCTCTAACCGTATTTTTCATCGTTCCACACATCCCTAATATTTTCTAATAGAACAACCAATCTCTCTTGTGGCATTTATCACACTATCAGTGTTTTATTTACTATCAACCTTACTAGAATATTTGCTCTATGAAGACAGGACCCATGTCTGCTTGGCCCAGTACTGTAATGTAGTACAGTGCCCATCCTCAATATGTATTTGTGAAGAAATAAATGAACACTTGAAAAGCATGCATTTTAGGTGTTAATCTCTCTTAGAAACATTTCTTAATAATGCCCACAGGAATTAAGGGTTCAGGTTTTCAGGTGAATTATGCTGAAAGAAGGATTCCTCTTGGAACTCATTCCTTCCTTCAATACTCTACTATAGCAATTTTTAGATAGTATGATTGTTGATTTTCATATTATTTTCCCCCAATAGATTGTAGGCTTGAACCTTGTTCAACTGTGCATCTCTGATAGTCTTAACACAGTGTCTAACTCCCAGTGGGTGCTCAATAGTCATTTGTTAATGAGTGAATGCATCAGGGTCTACAGTATCAAATTCAAACTCCCCAAGGGTTTCTCAGTTGGATTTAAAGAGAAGTTGGCATTTTGTATTGAATTGTTCTTTGGTGGTCTAGAACCATCTGGATATTTAGGACATTGGGTATCTCTGGCTTCTGGGATCTAAATGTCAGTAGCACCCCAGCCACTGTGTCAACCAAAATGGCCATTCTACCTTTCCAAGTGTTATCCCCCTTTCTAGAAAGCTCGAAGAGTTCAATTGTCAGCTTGAGATAGGGATTGTGTCTTAACTTCTCCATTTCCCCTAGAACCAGAACTATTCTTTTTCACACATGTGCTTAGAAATTAATAAACACATATTCATCTTTAATTCATATTGAATGCCATTAAGTTTGTTGGAACTCTACAAGACCAAGATAAACTTTTGAGATAAGTTTAGGCATTGTCACCTTTCTCTGATATATTTATTTATGAATTATAACCTACAGTTTCATTTATTTAAAAAAGGCAGTTTAAAGAATACACTAACAGAAAGCCAGAGAATATAAGGTTTTTTAAGAAGAAAAGGAAAAGAAAGGAAAGAGAGAATTTAGCTTGGTATCATAGTATTGGAATATAATTTGAATATAATATATAAGTTGAATATATAATATAATATATAACATAATTTGAACATTCTTAGAAATCATTGTATTCCCATACTTAAATATAGCTGAAAGAAGTTTTCTATGATCCTTTCTTTGAAAAACCACGGAATATCAGATGGGGAGCAAAATTTTTACTCATCAGATTGATATCCTTCAGTGGCATGTGATACAGTCCCTCCTTTTTCAGAGTGCAGTAGTGTTTTTTAGTCTTTCCTAAAGCACTTTGCTATCTGTAATGCCCTCCTGGTACTTGTTAACTTGCTCCTTAGTGAAGCCAATTGTTTCCTTTTTATGTTTCTGTGAAATCGGCCAGAATTGTGTTTTCAATGTGAAATGATATTACTTCCCTAAAGTGATTAGTCTGGCACATTTCTTTCCTGGATCTGACTTTGTTTCTTCTTCTATTTCATGTGAGATAGCATCATAAAGAATAAAACCAGAAATATTAGACTAACATCAGCCACATGAGTAAATGGGGGCCGCGTCTAGCTGTGGGATGTGTGGGATAATGTGTTTCTTTTTTTCTTCCTCTCATTCTAGTGAATTTTATTCAAGTGACGGATTCTGAACTATAAATGTATTATCTGTGAACATGGAATTGAATTCCTTTGTTGTTTGTAGCTACAAATTAAAATCCATAGTCTCTCTCCCACTACCACACATTCCTGGAAGCATATTTTATAGGATATTTTTTAAGTATTTAAACTCATTTTTATCATTCCCACATCAGACTTTGCTAAGGAAATTGAGGACTTTATCTTTATAATGACTCAAACAGGAATTTTTCTGATAAGGTTATCAGTACTAGTTCCTCCTTAATGTCCATATGAACTGAATCAACTTGTCAATTGCTGTAGAAGAGGGCAACTCAAAGCTGTTTCTGTTGTCTTGTTTTCTTCCAGCGCAGTCCTACTGCCCTGGACCTGTGTAGCCAGGAAAGGTCTGCCTGCCCTCACCCTCTTTCAGTAAAAAATCACTGAGGAGGACAGAAGGAAAGCAATTTACGTATATAATTTAAGCATGTAATTTAAGTATATAATGAAGTTCAAGATAATTTAGAAATCATATAATATTGTCACAAGCAGATTTCTGTTAATAATTAAAAACAACTTTCATAGTTTTTCTAAGAAAAGCATTCTTATTTCTAGAAAAGGAGTGTTAGCATGAAGGGAGCTCCTGAAACAAGAATAAAAAGGAAAAACAGATTTGAGCCTTCCCTGATTAATGAAATGTTTAATCTCAGTATAGAAATGGTCCCATGCTGTGCTTTCCACAAAATCCAGACTTGTGTGCTATTTTGGCTCTATTACATATTCAAATTCATTCAGATTTAACTGAGAAATCACTTACTAGTGCATGAAAACATGGACTATCCTTTTAACATTTTCAAGTGAGGTTGTCAACTCCATTTTATCCTATGTGAAATGTATGAGCTCAGATGATTTGGATTGTAAATCATCTATATTCCTGTAATTGATTGGAGCCAAGTAAAATAGAACTTACTGTGAGCAGTCACCTGAGCTCAGTAGAATTTGGTGACAGCTTTATGAAATGGAAAATTTTAAGGTGAGGATATTAGCACAGATGTGAAGAGACACTAAACATAAAAACAATAATTTGTCTTTCTTTAAAAGTTCCAAAATTCATTTGAAAGAAATATTGGAACTAAATTGTCACATTTTAAAAAAGACTATGGTGCTTAAGAAAATTCAGAAAGGGACGGTGGTTGTTTGCGTGAAATATGCTTTGTAGTTTTTATTTCTAAGAATAAAAAAATCCGAGGGTACCCTAACTGGCAAGTTTGTAAGAGACTTGAATAATATATTATGGAACATAAACTACAATGTTACGGAGCTGTCAAAAATGATGGTACATAATGACTATTTTGTATTTAGTTAAATGGGGGAAAAAGAATGTGAATTGAAGCTATGCTTTGATTTCAGTTGTGTTAAATTATGTGTGCTTGTAATTATGTGTATTAGGATGATGAGAATGTGGACTTTTTGCCCCTTTTCCCCATTTGCTGCAGTACTAATATAATTTGTGCATTAAATAAAAATTAGGCAATAAAATAAAGATAATAGTGCCATTCCTAACATAAAAATATTGTACAACTGTTTTCCATTGTTTTTGGTTCTGCTTCTGTTGAGCTTGATTCTTATAAGGAACAGTGAGCTTGACTTCAGTGATTTTGTTGTTCACCAGATAGTCCCAGGATAACTGCATTTTACAGCTGAAACACCATCTGGACTTTGTTCAAAATCCTCCTTAGCATGAATTGTAGTTGGCTAATGTCTTTCCCTGTACAAACACTGTAAATTATCGACTCTCAATAGGGACCTCTATCACTTTATAATTTAAGTCATTTCAACTGTTCAGGACACGGCCACAGAAACTTTTCAACACTTCACGCTATCTTTTTGGTTATAATTAGCATATTTTAAAAGATACTTTATACCAAGTTTCCTTTTTTTAAAAGATTTATTTGTTTTAGAGAGAGGAGAGAGAGAGAGAGAATGAAAGGGAGGGGCCCAGGGAGAGGGAGAGAGAAACTCGAGCAGATTCTGTGCTGATTGTGGATCCAGACATGGGGCTCAATCCCAGGACCATGAGATCAGGATCTGAGCTGAAATCAAGAGTCAGTCAATTAGCTGACTGGGCCACCTAGGTGCCCATGTACTGAGTTCTTTCTTCCTTTTCCTTCTTTCCTTCCTTCCTTCCTACCTTCCTTCCCATGCTCAGGTTCAGGTATGAAATACTTATATTCTGTGTTTCTTCCATCTTCAAGAGTGTTTTTTAAAATAATCACACGCGAAGTATGTTGGACGCACTGTGTTAGAACAAGAGTAGCAGGGAAGTATTTCCGAGTTTTCTCTTACTTTAACTAATAGAGGTGTGGAAGTCATTTTAATTTTCTCTTCCAAACATCTCACATTCCTTTCCTGTGATGGTCTTGCTCCTTGTCATCCCTGGAGGTTCCTGCTCCTTAAGTAGCAGGCAGCTGTGGAGGTGATAAGAATGTGATAATAATCACCTCGAGGTGATTCTTTGTGTTGACTAAAGGCAAACACTCCAGCCCCAAGAGGTGAGGAAGAGAGATTGACCTTCTGGCCCCTAACTGGAGAAACTAGAAAGAAGGCTTCACTTCGAATGTTCAGGAACACAATGGCTGCCCCTTAATCTCTTTTGGGCTGATAGGCCAACCTTTGCCTTTCTCCACCTACTGCATTTTTGGTCCCATAAATACAATGAATCACCTCACACCTGCTCAGTAGGTACATTGTTAACCTGACCTCAGAAGAGCATTAGGCCCATTCTCTCTATCCTGCTTTCTACAGGTGGCAGTGACCTAAAAACTCATGAGATTTGGGTGTTAGGTTCACTTTGGAAAGTAAGAGGACAAGCTGTCAGCCAGTTAAATCTGTGCTAAAAATACAGACAAGGAGGTTTGAAGTGAGTATTTGTTTCTCAAGTAATTATCCCAGAATTGGAGTAGACTAGTGGGTGATAAATTTTGTCTTTGCAATTGGGTGATATTTGGTCTTTGCCTCCCATAACATCCCGGTCAGTAGCCCGTGGCCAGCACTGTAGACAGAGAGTAGTGGATTGATAAGAGGATACAAGGAAGCTCTGAGATGTGGTGGTCTTTATCAGCTCACCGAGGTGACCCATCCAGCACTGTTCTCTCCAAACTAATGTTTCAGAGTAAGACCTTCAGCAACCAAGTAACCCAACTGTTACAACCAAGTAAGGGAAGGTGGAAGTAAGGGAAGACAAATATTGAGCACCTATTGTGTACCAGATATGTTATTAGGTGTTTTATGTATGTTAGTCCTCAGAATTAACCCATTGTGAGTGACATGTTATTATCCCTGTTTGCTAGATGAGGAAGCCACTGTCCATACTCGCTAAGTTGTGGAGAAAATATTTGAACTCCATGTGAGCCCATAGCCATCCTATATTGTCCAAGCTTAAGATAACCTCTTGGGCTTTGGGGGCTACTATATAGAGACTTGCTTATAAATAGAGAAAATGAAAGAATCAAATGCAATGGCAGTGAGAGGGCTTCTAGGCGACAATAGGAAGGAGCAGGCAGTATGCTGTTTTTAGGTATTAGATATTTACTAGAGAAATGGTAATCCCTAATAGTGTACCTTTATATCTGAAACCTCCCAAAGAGCTTTCTTCTCCATTTTTTCTGCCAAAGTTCATCATTTACAGTGAGGCCAGGCCTGGCCAGGCTACATATTTTTTGAACTGACAGAGTGAGGACTTGCATTCAGTAGGACTGAACTTGGAGTAGGGAATTTTATGCCCGGGGTAGAATAAGACCCTGAGAGTAGGGAATACAAGTCAAGTCAAAGTCCACAGGAAAATGTCAAAGGTCACACCCAGGGAGACTCTGTATAAACATCAAGTCCACAGTGCCAAAGGTAGGATCTAGGGCAAGGTCAGAGATCAAGAGTTTGAGACCAGATGGGGATGAGATTGGAGCAAAGGCAGGCCAGGGGCAAGGAGGTTAAGACTGGTGGTGAGGCTTAGGATGAGTTCTGACGATCATAGTGGAAGTCTGTACTTGTTTTCCTGGAGCTGGGTTCATTATGTGTGGATAGGTAGGACTGGCTTAAAGCTGAAAACAGGGTTAACATTGGCCTTTGATTTTTCAGGATGATAGGGGATATAATACTACTTAGATTTTAAGTAAATGAATAAAACAGTGTAAGTTTTAAATAAAACAGACGAAGGGAGACCGACTTCAGTTGTCAGTCACACAGCATGTAAGTGATGGAGTGGTGGGTTGGATTTACAGAAATGGCAAAGCCAGAAGTGAGCACATTGGCACCATTCATGGGAACGGGACAGAAGTAGGCAGAACCCAGATACATCGTCTCCAGTGGTTTGGTGGACAGGCTGTCCAGTTCACACAGATGTGTGCAGTCTATACTTACTCCACAGACTGAAATGTGCATGAAAGATAACTTCATTATTTTTTATAAATGATATTTAATATGATTTACATTTCTTTCTTTTTTAAATATAACTTACATTTCTAGGATGATCACCTGCCCCATGGCTAAACAGCTTAGTCAATTCAGGGAAAATAGCCTTTTTCGTTCCAGGTAGTGTGACGGTATGTGAGCTGGGGGGGCAAAGGTAGGGATGGGGATCTGGTGTGGGTCTGTTTTTCTCCAGTGGTGTCTGCTGGGTTATCTTCAGTCTAGTTTGTTCTCCAGAGATCTCCAGTTGGTCCCTTAATGTCTTTTGTTCCCAGATACAAGGTTCCTGCAGCTCTCATCAATGTCCCCAGAAGATAGACTCACTTGCTTCTGTATTGGGGTGTCACAAAATCTGGTGGTGTGTTGGGTGGGGATCTCTGGTCTCAGATACAGGGAAATTGCCCTCTTGTTAGAAAACTCACCCCTGTCCTTTTAATTATTTCCACAACTCTCGGTTCCCCCTCCACCCCTCCTTTGATGTGAATAATTAGTATTTCCTCAACTGAATGTGAAATGTAAGTACATGCCAATGCAGCAGAGCAAGACCCCTCTTGCCCATAAATCCTCCTGCATGGAAATTCTGGAGTTGTCCTGGCTGGCTCCCCTAATAAAGCCAGCAAGACTTCATGGGATGCTGAACAAGATAAAGACTAGAGTGAATTTCTCTGAGGTATCTTGCCCAGCATTCATCTAGCTGCCTTGATTTTCTTTAGTGACCAGACAGGATTGCCAAATACCTAAGTGACTAGGTACATTCTGGCTCCTTCATCAGAAATTTTAGCTAAGGCCAGCTCAGCCTGACATGAAGGGAAGTCAATTGCTGGCAGCTGACCTCATCTCTGGATGGTATCCTTTTGTAAAATGTCTATAACCTTACATATTTTAGGAACATTTGATTAAAGCTAATAAAATTCTCTGCTACTGTTGATCCATTAAAGAGACTTTTCTTTTTATTATAATAATTATGTCAATATTTTTACAGTATTAAGAATATTTTTTCTCTTACTCACCCTATTTTTTGTTTGTTTGTTTTTGTTTGTGTCCTAGTATTGTATTCCAATGTCATGGTGTAAGGGAGGAAGGTTATAAAATTTCTTACATGAGACTGAGTCATTAGCTAATTATGTTAGAAAATTCGAGAGATAATTTAATTCTATTTAAATAGAATTTCCAGAGATAATTCTATCACATATGTAAGTAGAGCCTTTTTGGTCTGCTGCCTTTCTCTTCATCCACAAATAGAGAAGGTTTGGATACCATGAAATGGAATTGGATCAGACAGACTGAGTTCAAATTCTGGCTCAGTAGTAACATATGTCCCCTCAGGTTAGTCACTGAAATTCCCTGGGTCTTGGTTTCTTCCTCTGCAAACTGTGCCCACATACCTGCTTTGTGAGGGATGTAGCCCTACAGCGAGTACCTAGTCCAGTGCACTCCAACACATCTTCAGTTATTTAGTAGCTATTTATAGATATGTCATATTAAGTAAAACATGGGGACACAACAATAAGGTTAAAAGAAGGAATTAAAGGAGAAAGACCTTTGAATCACCTCAGCTGAGGCTGGAGTCGTAGCAGAAAGAGTGCAGGTGTCAGAAGACCTGGCTTCAGATCTTGTGTTTTGAGCTCCTGGCAAAGAAGGAGGAGGAGGAGGAGGAGAGGAAGAAGAAGAAGAAGGAGAAGGGGTAGGAGAAGGAGAAGAAAAGAAACGAAACAGTTACATCTAACTTACGGAGTTTTAGAACTTACATGAGATAACACATGAACATTTAGAAAGATGATTGACCTTTGCTAAATGTGTAATAAATGCTTGTCATTGAATTAAACACTAAGCTTATTTTTTTACAGTATTAAGAATATTTTGATATTGAGAGTCAATTATCATTTTTTGGAAGGGGAGGATATTTTACACTTTAATTTGCAAATCCATGAGTTGGTTTTATAAATACAATAACAGGATCACCTCTTAGCATTTCCTTTCTTCCTTCCTTCCTTCCTTCCTTCCTTCCTTTCTTTCTTTCTTTCTTTCTTTCTTTCTTTCTTTCTTTCTTTCTTTCTTTCTTTCTTTCTTTCTGTTTCAGAAGTAGAATCTAGGGATTCATCAGTTGCATCTAACAGCCGGTGCTCTACATCCAGTGCCCTCCTTAATGTCCATCACTCAATCACCCCATCCCTCCCCTGACTTGCCCTCCAGCAACCTTCAGTTTTTTTTTCCTAGAGTTCGGCATCTCTTATGGTTTTTCTCACTCTTTTCACCTTATTTTATTTTTCCTTCCCTTTACCTATGTTCATTTGTTCCTTAAATTCCACATAGGAGTAAAATCATAAACTATTTTTCTTTTTCTGACTATTTTGCTTAGCATAATGCCTTCTAGTTCTGTACATTCATTGCAAATGATAAGACTTCATTCTTCTTGATGGCTGAATAATATTCCAGAGTGTGTGTGTGTGTGTGTGTGTGTGTGTGTGCGCGCGCACGCATGCATGCGCACGCGCACACACACCACATCTTCTTTATCCATTCATCATTCAATAGACATCTGGGGAGAATTAAGTATTTGAATTCAACTTGCATGGAAATACTTTTGTATTTTGGCACATTCCATAGTTTGTTCTAAGTAAATAAATACAAAAATATGACACTAGAAAATAACCTATGATAGACCAACTTTTTATCCATAAAAATAAATGGTGATGACTTCATTTACATACAAAGAAACTCTATGATAATTTCTCCTGTGATAACACAAATTTGTCTTTGATGCAAATGGTATTTGGGTCCTGTCCTCCACAGCAGGCTTATCCTCATCAGATATTTAATTTTTTTTTAAAAAGATTTTATTTATTTGACAGAGAGAGAGAAATCACAAGTAGGCAGAGAGGCAGGCAGAGAGAGACAGAGGAGGAAGCAGGCTCTCCGCGGAGCAGAGAGCCCAACGTGGGGCTTGATCCCAGAACCCTGGGATCATGACCTGAGCTGAAGGCAGAGGGTTTAACCCACTGAGCCACCCAGGCGCCCCCTCATCAGATATTTAATCTTGCAACAATGACACCAAACTTTACACGACTGGATTTTTCAGACCCCAGTTATAGTAGTATGGTAAGGTTCATGATAATTTTATCTCTACTACTATGTTCACTCAGTATCTTAGTGGAATAATGAGTTGCCTCCATATTGCAGGTGAGGAAACAGAGCAGACAGATGGTCAATATCTGTCCGAGAAGAGAAGGTAACAGCAGTGGAAAATTTTGAGATTGTTTGCCTTCAGCACTGTCCTACCCACACTCCTCTTCCAGCCTATCATCTGGATCGATCTCTCTCTCTCTCTCTCTCTTTTTTTTTTTTTTTTTTTTTTTTTTGCCTTGGGTTTTAAGTTTTCTTCACCTTTCATCTGTCTCTTGAAATTGGTAAAAATTATGGGGCACGTCCAGTGCTCACCAAATATTCCACTTGTCCCCCAAGTTTGCCAGTCTTCCATGGAGTTTACAGCAGAATGACTAAAGCTCTCTAATGGAATATAGATGGAAGTGACATTTGTGACTTCTGAATGAACACAGTTAAGAACAGTTAAGAGCTGATGTGTTTCCTTTACTTCTTTTCTCCCCAGCTCCAGAGGCCTCAGAAACCTGTGAAGATGGCAACATCCCAGAGGGAGAGAATCTGAAACTTTGGAACACAGAGTAGATAGGACCCCTCATGGGCTGTGTTAGACTTTGTATGAGGGAGAAATAAACTTTTCCTGTGCTGATGCACTGACATTTCAGGGATCATCCATTATGGCTCTTAGTATTAATAACTTCAATAAAGAACTACGTATTCATTTGTACTTTTATAATTATGTGTTTATCTTCTTTTTGCATAGAGCCCAATAGCTTAGTTTTGCCTTTTCTGGAATTCCATGGAAATGGAGTCCATACAGCATGGATCTTTGTGTCTGGTTTCTTTTACTTATCTAATGTTAATGAGATTCACCCAGGATTTTGCACGTTAATTCCTTTTGATTGTTAAATATTTTTTAAAAGATTTTATTTATTTATTTGACAGACAGAGATCACAAGCAGGCAGAGAGGCAGGCAGAGAGAAAGGAAGGGAGGCAGGCTCCTTGCCGAGTAGAGAGCCCCAAGCGGGACTCCATCGGAGGACCCTGAAATCATGACCTGAGCCGAAGGCAGAAGCTTAAACCACTGATCCACCCAGGTGCCCCGACTGCTAAATATTATCCCACTATATATATATATATATATATGTATATATATATATATATATATGAATGTTCAACAACAGATAAATGAGATAGGTAAGTTGTTATATATAACAACTTACCTATCTCATTTATCTGTTGTTGAACATTCGGGTTGTTCCTGGTTTTCAGCTCTTATAAAAAACTCATGTTTCATTTCTCTTGAATAAATACTTAAGAGTATAATGGCTGAGTCACAGGGTAAGTGTATGTTTAATTGTTTTCCAGAGTGGCTTTATCATTTTCCATTCCATGAATAATATTTGAGAGTTCCAGTTACTCTGGGTTCTCATCAGATCTTGGTCTTTTCTTAGTTTTAGAACTTAGCTATTTTAATAGGTGTATAGTAGTATCTCATTCTGGTTTATTTTACATTTCCTTAGTGGCTAATGATGTTGAGCTTCTTTTCACATCTTTTTCTTTGTAATAGTATCTCCTTTTTGGTCAAATATCTGTTCAAATGTTTTGCCCACGAATCAAAATCAGGTTGTACCTTTTCTTATTGAATTGAAAGAGTTTTCATATATTCTAAATAGAAATCCTTTATCAGACATATGCTTTGCAAATATTTTCTCCTGGTCTCTGGATTGTCTTATTATTTTCTTAACAGTGCCCTTTGAAAAGCAGAAAATTTTAGTATTTAAAAAATCCAATTTATTAGTTTTTGTGATTCATACTTTTGGGTCCTAAGAAATCTTTGTGTAATTCAAAGTCAAAAAGATTTTGTTCTGTACTTTCTTTTAAAGCCTTATAGTTTTGCTAATATATTTTGATGTAATTTTTGCTATGTGAAGTACATTTATTTTTGGATTTATTTATCTTTTGATTTTGTTCTGTCACCATTTTTGAAAATTTTATCATTCCTCATTGAATTACCTTGATATTTTTGTTGAAAACCCATTTCCCATGTTGGTCTGGGTTTATTTCTGGATTCCTTATTCTGTTCTGTTGATCTACATATTACGCTTATACCTGTTTCACATTAGCTTGCTTACTAAAGTAATTTTTGAAACCAGACAATGTAAGTTTTCCAATTTTGTCCTCTCATTCCCATCCTAAAGTTATTTAGGTTATTTTAGGGTTATTTTTTCCCACATAAACTGTAGAATCCGTTTATCACTTAAAACAAAACTCATAGTGATTTTAATTAGAAATGCATTGAATCTGTACACTAATCCAGGAGAAAGTGACATCTTAACAATACTGAGTTTCAAATACATGGTATAGCTTTCCATTTATTAAGTTGTTACTTAATGTTTTCAGCAATGTTTTATATTTTTTTGATATATGTGTCTTGTAGACATTTAAAAAAAATTTCCTAAGTAGTTCATATTTTATGATGTCATCATTATAGTATTGTTACTTTGTTCCAATAACCAATAGTTCATTGTAAATATATAGAAATACAATGGATTTGTCTATAGATCCTGGATCATGGGAGCTTGCAAAATTCACTTATTAGTTTTAATAGATTTTTGGTACATTCTCTAGAATTTTCCATATAGACAAGTCATCTGCAAACGTAGAAAAAGAAAAAAGTTTTAATGATGGAATTTCAGACATAAAAGAAGTCCCAGAAGCAATATCGGAAAGGTGTCATATAGGTGTGATTTGTGCACGTAGGCACTAAATTAATTTGTGCATGAAGTTGACTTCAGACCCTGTGGAAAAAACAAACAAACAACATCAGTAACAACAAAACATAACTCAAGTCTTCTGCTTCTATAGATCTGTGTCCTAAATGTTAATTATAGTGCATCTTTGAACTTATGGTAAAGGTTAATTGGCACAAATTGTGCTAAAGATTAAATTAAATAGTTATTTGATAACCCCTCAGGGGTACTGAAATCATTAGTCATGATTTGAATTAAAATTCTAAGTAAACTGACTACAATCATTTCTTGAAGAGATGCAAGAAAATCATAGTGTTATATTCATTTTTACAAGTCAATAAAATTAAGTCTAAATAATTGTAATTAAGGAAGAGCAGATATACAAATATTATTTATCGATCTTACTGTCCTCTTTCAAGGTTACAATAAAAATAACTATGGTTAAATATTTGTTGATAATGGATCACCATATTTTATTCATTTAATTTCTAATATCATCCAGCTCTCTCCCATTGTTGCCAGCTCTGGCCATTTCATCGCATCTGTGGTTAATTTATATTCTACTGAAGGAATATCTTCCAGAAGAATGTGCTTGTCTCGTTAAAAGCTATGGTGTCTTAAAGACCATAAGTCTTTCGAATTTTCAGAAGGCTGTAGAGCCAATTTTTTAATCAAGGAATACACTCATAATGTTTTTATGGATACTTCATTTTAAATAATGCCAATCTTACATTATATTGATGCTGGCTTCTCTAAAATACATATAGAGCTTCAAAATGTGCATCGTTTTTTAAAATGGTCAGTTTTATTCCCCCCAAATGTTGATTTACTCAAAATAGATTTTTCCCCCTCTGAGACTGCATTCCAGTCTATATGTAAATTGAAACACACTCAGATTAAATTAAAATAACCGTGAATTATGGGGCAGTTTCCTCACATGAAGTCTTTTCTTACTTAACCTTTCCATATGAAAGAGAGAATCTGTATTTGGTGTCTACTGAACCTGTTTGACATTCCAGAGATGTCAGAATCCCGAAGAATACATCTTCGCGGGTCTGGGTAATGCTTTTGTTGCATAAAAGAACTAGGATGGAGAGGGATTTGTGATTTTTCAATTCCAGAAATAGTGTGATGAAAAAACTAATGATCCTATACAGAGTTCAGTGTTTGTGCAATGTTTATTCAGCCAAACAGAGCTGTTTTCTCTGCTATTAATCCTCCGCTTTTCTTAGACTATGGCATAAAGTATTGGTGAAAAGCAATGTTTCAGTAGCATGTTCCATTTCATTAAATAAATGTGGGCATATGAGTGATTCCCACAACTCTTTTTGAAGTCAAGCACGTTTATTAACCTAAGACTTTAACTCTTTAATTTGTATTCATTTTCACCCTAAAGAAAATTATTTTTTCATCCTATATCCCTTTTACCTTGCAAGTTAGTAAACAATAATTTAATGTAAAAACCCCAAAATCTTTTCATGGGGTCATTTTAAATGTTTTGAAGTAAAAAAAGATTTTTTTTGTGAATGGCACATTTTATGCATAACTTTCTTATATTTGTCTTTACTTTTTTTCCCCAAGCTATTCTGAACGTATCCATATGAAAACATTTGGAATGACTTGATGCAGTAAGAATTCAAATTCCACCGCATGTTTTCCTCGAATCTCTTGTGTTTTAGTCCTTACTTTTTTCCAGTGAACATGCCAATTCTAATGGGATTACCATGTTAGCTTCCCAGAATCACTTATGTATCCTTTTGTGAAGCATTTTGGAATCAGTATAGTCAAATTCTCAATATGGTCGCAAAGAACTGAGTCGTAATAGGTGAGAAAGACAGAAAGGAGAAAGGGGGAAGAAGAGAGAGGAAGGAAGAGAACCCTTGGAATCTTAATGAAGTTCAGCCAAATTGCAAACCTTATAAAACAATTAGAGCAACAACACTCGGCTTTTATTGAGCAGTTATTACATGGTAGGCGCTGCAGAAAATGCCTTCCATAATTAATCTCACTTAATTATCCCTCTTCTGTGAAGGAAGCAGTCTCACCCATCATAAGGTGGAAGAAGTGAAAAAATACAGAAATTAAGTGGCTCCTCCTAAGCTAAACAACTAATAAATAGCAGAAATGTGACACGAACCCAGGTTTGCCTGATTCCAGTCTGTCTTGCAAATGCTTTGTCACCGGCATTGCCACCTGCTCTGTTAGGAGCATACATTTCCGAAAAGGCTTGTTTTCTTCTGAAATTACTCAGAATGAGGCCAAGTCTTGTGCTTTTGGTTTTATGTTCCCCTGACAACTTGTAGCCAAACTCTCACCCACCCCCCTGCCCCCCAAAAAACTTTGAAATCTTATTCTAGGGTTTTTTGTGCAAATCTCTTTGTAAATTAAAAAAAAAAAAAATGCAATAGAAACAGAGCGGTGTTAGGTTCAAGCCAGCATGAAATTTGCCCTATGTTAGTCAGTCAAGCCATGCTGAGGGCCCCAGAGGGGCTGGCTCAAGTCAGAGTAGCACTGTGAGAAGGATCTTAGAATAGCACTCTCCTCTCCCCGCCAAGCCCCACTTCGATGTCTGCAAGCACCCCGCTTGACTATGCCTGCATCTCATTACCGAGCAAGGATCAACTTTCCAGCACTTTATCCTTTAGAAACTGGAAGAGCTGTGGTTAAAGATATAGAAATCTTGTTTAAAATCTGAAAATCTCTTGGTCGACCAGACCCCCTTCTTATTCCTGTACCCCCACTTAGAGCCATCTTTAACTTTTTGTTTTTTTTGGTCTCAGAAAGAACAAACTGTTTTGTGCTCTGATCTCAACTGCATTTGATTTCATAAAGAATCACTCCTTTGTAACAGATGACATCATAAGCGGCTGTCCCAGTGGCCCCCTCTTTCTCAAGCTGTCACAGGACTGAGGGCACAGTGCTGACAGATGCTGGTGGTGTTTTCTTCCACCTGTAATTATCAGCACTTCTATTTGCAGCATTTTGTCCTATTTTATCTGGGGGAATGCTTGTGGCAATTAAATACAGCTAAGGTAGTTATACTCCATCTGCTGAAACTTTTCACTTACAAGTTTTGAAGTATTCCAAACGCAGAAGGTATTCTTTCTTCCCGTGTAATTCTTAGGCAACAGTCTTGTTCAGTAGAAACAGTTAAGGAAGTTGGTCTTCTGATTAAGCCAACATTCTGATGACTTTAGATTTAATGTGAGAGTCTTTTTGGTTAAGTCTTTAAGCAATCTTTTTTTTTTTTTTAGATTTTATTTATCTCCTTGAGAGAGAGAGAGTGAGTGAGAGAGAGAGCACAGACGGAGACAGAGAAGCAGACTCCCCCTGAGCAGGGAGCCCTACCCGGGACTTGATCCCAGGGACTCGAGGATCATGACCTGAGCAGAAGGCAGACACTTAATCAAGTGAGCCCTCCAGGTGCCCCTGAACAATTGTTGTTGTTGTTGTTGTTGTTGTTTTAAGTGATTCGTAAACATAATGCAATGGTTCCTGGCTGAGGTGCATTCCTCGGGGTCTGAGTTTGTAATCTGCATGCGGTTCCCGGAGAGCACTGTGCAAATTGACGTCCAGTGGACCTATTACTCATTTTCTCTGAGTCCTTCCTATTGGGTTCAGATTCCTCCTTTTTAGATACTATTTGATCTTGGGCAAGTTCTTAATTTTCCCTGAGCCTCAGTTTTATCATCTGTAAATAAGAATAACGACTGCCTCAAAAGGATGCTGTGAAGATTGAGTGTGGAATCACACTAACATCTTGCACAATGTCTGGTGGAGTATATGGGCTGAGGTAGGTCTTAGTTGTCATTGACACACCTTCTCTAACCGGCTACTCTCAACACATACTCTGAAAATTGCTTTTCTTTGGGTAAATACTACGCAAGTCAAATAGTTTTCTTGCCATTTACTTCTTCTGAAAAGAGAGTTTAGTTGTAGGGCAGTTAAAACAACCATACCCCGCTGGATCTGGATTGAGGGGTTATACATCTTACTGATATAAGAGATATTTTATAGGGACCAAAAATAACTTGTTTAAGTTTGATGAATGCCTATGTAACCTGAAGACAGATTGGTTGGCTGACCCACAAAGATGAATTTCAAATTCCTATTTTGTATGAACAAAAATCCTTACTAATTGGCATTGTTACTTTTCATGGCTTTCCAGAGTGAAGTAGCTAATGCCAGAAGTTTGCACCTAATGAGAGGGTCTGTATTTTCCTCCTTCCTTTCCTTCTTCCCTTTCTTCCTTCCCCTAGCTGAGCATGACAAAGAGAAATAGGAAAAGGCTTATTTGTCCACTCTCTGGTCCCTCTCTTTCGCCATCCTTTCCATGGTGGAAGGTCGATGTACAAAGGTCACCTTCCAGGGCCCCTACAATAAACACTCTGACCTCACTGCCAAATCACTTTTCCAGAAAGTGCCACCAGATCATGTGTCACTTTTATGAACTTTTGGTCTGGCAAACCTGGTGTTGTATGCCACCTTCTTTTTGGCTAAAATGTGTGCTCCTTAAAAGTAAAACTGTAGATGGATAAAAGTATGTTTCAAGTTTTATTTCAAGAACTTTCTTGATTTCTTCCTTAAAAGTTGGAAGTATATCCAAAATATAGTACCATAGCAAGAACCTAGAATATAGTGGTTAACTCCTGGTTGGCATATTATACTCACATAATATATTCACTGAAACAAGGTGACAGTTCATGAAACTTTCTTGTGATGACCTCTTCTAGGAGATATATTTGAATTTCATTGTGTAGAAGTCTGCAATTTGATTAGAGTATAAACATCAAGTTTATGTTTTGACCACTTAAAGCCTACTTTTAATTGCTTTAAAAGTACTTGCTTTAATTTTATTAAATATATAATAATGACATATTGCTCACAAATTAGTCTTCACTAAAATGAATAAATATGTTACATTTAACTTTTAAAACATTTTAATGCTATTTCTTCATATTTTCATTAGTATATTAAAACACTTCTGCATCCTTTAACTTCAAAGCTAGTTTATTGATAAGACAACAAAAACAAGTCACCTCCTCCACCCCACCAAAAACCTCCAACGGGATACCAAAGCATTTTGTCGTTTTTCATACATGCATAATTTTTATGGTTTACTTTTCATTTATAATTATGGAGGAAAAAGACATTCACATTCTTAATGTTTAAAAGATGATTGGAGTTACCACTTGACAACTAGTGTCTAAGCATGTTTTATATGTTCTTCAAATCATTATTTTGTTCTGTGCCACAGTTACCCTCATGTAGGCTGAATATATATAACTTCACATCTGTGAATTATGTCATTTTAAAAGAAATATTTACACAAAAACTAATAATTTTTGGCATTGGGATTATAACTATTTATTCACATTTTTTAAATGTACACTCTTTTCAAGCCTATGGATTTCTCTGAGTATATTTAAGTAACTATCTAAATTTATAACAAATGAAATTAATTAAAATTCTTTGGAAGTTACATTTTTTTGAAAACGGAACCCCAATTTGGAAATAGCAACAAAAAACCTGCACACTCCTTTTAGGTTTAAAAGAACAGTTGAAGACCCACAATATATTTGATTCTACAAATCAGAAAAACAGATTTCTACAATCCTGCTAGCTATGATGGGTTCACTAAATTTTGTTGATATTTTTATACATTCCTGGCAGTTCTTATACTCTAGCAGCTCGTGGCCTATGGGAATGTCATTTAGATGTAAGGGGGCTAATATATAATTTATCCAAGGATCAGCAAATATTTCCAGTGGTAGGCAGGCTGTGATTATTTTACAAGATGAAATACCCTTATAAATTTACTGATGGCTAGTGCTGGGTGATTAAACGTTGTAAATAGCTGTAAAAGATAGTGTGGTTTCTTTCCCCCTAGCTTGAATTCACCAGTGCAGTGAATGAAAAACTGGAAAAACAAAATCTTGAAATGACAAAACCATAGACTTACAGCACGGGGCAGAGGGGGTGCATCTCCGGTAACTGGTTTTTCAGCCATGTTGTAGCTACATAACGCTCCCAAAGGTAGCGCTCTGTCCTATTTCTGCAGATCCCCACAGAAAGGTATTATATGACTTACTATTTTTTAGTTACACTGATTAAAGCTAAAGTATTTACAAGATCAATTACATCTGACTTGCTTATGTCCTTTCCAGTTTCAGTGTGGAAGAAACTAGATACAGAGCCATCCCTAGTTCATACATCAAGTATTACCTGAGTGGCAAGCTCACAAGCCTGTCTTTTTCACCTGACTGCCCCAGTCTAGGTGAAGGACACCAATCTCCCCATAAGACTATTTTTGGAGAGGGGTGCCAGGGTGGCTCAGTTGTTAAGCATCTGCCTTTGGCTCAGGTCATGATCCCAAGGTCCTGGGATTGAGCCCTGCATTGGGCTCCCTGCTCTGCGGGAAGCCTGTGCTCCCTTTTCCACTCCCCCTACTTGTTTACCCTCTCTCACTGTCTCTTTCTCTCTCTGTTAAATAAATAAATAAAATCTTTAAAAAAAGCCTATTTTTGGAGGAGTGAAAACCCATCACTTTCTTACACCCATTACTTTCTCTTCCCCTCCAACAGTGGCTTCAGTGGTCGCCATCTTTCACAGGGACACAGCACTAACTTGAGGCAGGCTATCCAGTCTGCTAAACTCACTCAGTATCTCATCCCAGCCCCCCACTACTCAGATGTCAAATTTGAGCCCCGACAATGGTCAGGTTCGAAGCCAGGCATTGAAGAGTTGAATCCAAAGCTGTTAAATCTGGGAATGTAGAGGGACTTCACCACTGCCTTTGAGCAGCTTATTGTCAAATGCAAATAACCCTTCATGACACCGTGAGCTGACATAGGTCCTCTTTCCCTTACCTGCAAAGGTACTTGTGGCCTACTTCTAAATGTGGAGATTCTGAGATAAACCATCAGATCATCTGAAACCCTGTTAGTGGTACTGGATTGGGACAATCTACTTTGAAGGGTCCCTAAGGTGAGTGACATGAGGAGTTGAAGAACTGTCAGGAGGAGATCATTTTTAGGAAGATCATAATGGCCAGAACAGTCAGAGCATCTAGAGGGCTTACTATGTGCCAAACACTGTCCTAAAGCTTTTTATATATACTGACTCATTTAATTCTCACAAAAAATATCTTAAGTAGAGTCTACAAGTATCCCCTTTATACTGATGATGTAACTGAGGCGAAGTCTAATAACCCCAAGGTCCCAAGTAAATAATCGCATGGGGATTTGACCTCAGCTAGCTTGGCTCTAGAGCTTAAGGATCACTGTCTATTCACCTGGTTCCTTATAAACACCAGTGAAGATTTGGGGGGTGAGAACCTAGGAGGGACAGAGAGCACATTAGAGGAGTAGGAGCCCCACCAGCTAAATCATAAATTTTGATTTTGCTTCAGATTAGTTTCCATAATCTGTTCAGGGACGGAGACAGCCTTGACCCCATGATCTCTCCCAGAACTAGGAATCTGTGCGTTATGTCAGTTTTGTTAAGCCATGCCACTTTGGATACATATATCTTTTCCTTGCATCTCAGATTAATTTACAAATAAATAGATTGGTTCCATAAGAGAAAATGAATGCACATAAATACTTTTAAGTTTGAAGTAATCATTTTATATAATGTACATGCCATTAGTTTTGACAAGTGTTTTTGTTCAATATGGAAACAATGCAAAATGCTAGGTAGTCCAAATAAAACTACTCCAAATAAAAAGCCTTTGGAAAAGGAAATCAAAAACTCCTTTTATAACAGGTAACTATTAAATAATCATTTTGATTTTTAATGTATTCATAGATCTTATCTCCAAGGCAAAGTGAAAAGTTGGTGAAATTTTCTAGGTAATTCCTAAGGAAAGATTACTTGTGTCCATATATCCTGACCAATAAGAACAAGTACGGTTAGTTTGCCCTACCCTCTATATGGGTTTCTTCCATTGATTGATTGATTAATTGCTTTTTGCTGTTCTCCTAAATCCTCAGGAAAATTGCCATGAGCATATAAATGAACAGCAGTTTCTGGAAATTTGCTTTTCTCTTTGAATTGAAAGACATTAGGTGACCACTCTGTTCTAAAAGCAGCTGTTTAGGTAGAAACATTCTGGGACTGACTTTATTTTATTTTTATTTATTTTTCTTACAGATTTTATTTATTTATTTGAAAGACAGAGAATGAGAGAGAGAACATGAGGGGAAGGGTCAGAGGGAGAAGTAGACTCCTCGCTGAGCAGGGAGCCGGATGCGGGACTCAATCCTGGGACTCCAGGATCAGGACCTGAGCCAAAGGCAGTGGCTTAACCAACTGAGCCACCCAGGCACCCCGGTATTGACTTGAGAATTATGCTTCACTTCTATCCTTCATTTTGCCAGTAGAAATTGGTCACACTCTTCCAGCCTGGTGGTGTATTTTGGAGCTTAGAACTTCTATCATTGGGAGTCATTACCCTATATTGCTCTGGGATCAACTGCCTCGCTATTGGTAGTTTCCAGGAAAGCTAGTCTACTCTTTTTCCTGTTCTGAATCAATAAACAGGTCTGTTGTTACATGAGCCCCTGGGCAATTCCTCAATGATGGGGTCTAGCCTGGGGAGTAGAGAAGTGAGGAATAGTGTTGGGGTAGGGAGTGGATAGTTCTTTAGAGTCACGTGCACACATCGCCAAATGACGCTGAATAGTGCTTTCATTTTAAACCTTAAGTTAGCATAAATTGTTTCAGAAGGGTCAGAGTTTTTGTTGCAACTGGAAACTTGTTATTTAGTCCAATTTCCCTTGGATCTTGAGTTACGGAAGACGACATGCAGGTAGGTACATGATCGAAGGAATAGTGGCCGGGTGGAGAGCAGGCAGCTAGAGTCGCTCATTCACACGAGTGAAGAGCTAATCCGTGCCATATCAGCAAGGTAAAGTTAAAGAGCATTTGGAAAGAACCACCAATGCCAAGGTTTTCTTGCATGAAATATAGCACAAGTTCAGGCTTCTAAACTCTATGTACCT
Source organism: Mustela nivalis (assembly GCF_964662115.1). NCBI lineage: Eukaryota > Metazoa > Chordata > Mammalia > Carnivora > Mustelidae > Mustela > Mustela nivalis. The sequence continues at coordinate 30,684,608 of NC_139024.1, forward strand.
CTGACCTTTGGCTCTTTTATGTCTCTATTTTTCTGGCCTGACAGACCACATGCCAGTGTGCAACCCAGAATCCCTCAGCCTCGTGATTTATGGCTTACAGCTGCTTCAGTGTCTCAGACATGGCAGCTGCTTTTCAGATGTCCTCAAACCAGAGGGAGAGTGTTAATGTGAACTTGAGTGGCTGCAGAAGAGACGAGGAAAAGTTGATGAAAAAATCATCTGAATTCAGCCCCAAAGCTTTCCATTGATCTTTGCCTTCAGGGCCAAGCAAAATGTTTGGTTTATTTCATAAGCTAATTAGGTGTGTGAAAGGCTACTTGGCATCTGCTATTGACTGAACCCAACAAAAGTGATCACCAGGCTGGGTAATCAATGAGAGATCGATAACAAGCGTGTGATTGGATTAGCCATTTGATCAATGCTGTGTGCTAATATATTAACAAGCAAATTACTGAGCAGCCCTTAAGAGCAGAATGCTGACTCTGATTGCATTACGAACTAGTGAGATCTAATGACCCGCCCAGTGCCAGGGGTTAGTTATACAAATCAAGACCTGAAAGTATTTTTACCTTGAAGATTTCTCCCCCGCCAAAGAAAATGCTTTCTTAAGTGGGATCCAAATTAAATTACAATTAGCAAGCAGTTGCATTGGGACACCTAATTTCGAAGCAGATATCATTCAGGAGGAAGAGGGCTTGGGAAGTCAAGATATAATAGCCTGGAGAACTTTAAGGAAAACCCAGGCAAAAAGCAAAAAGGGCAAACACAAAAAAATTCCAGAACAGTCAGTAATATCTCCCCAATACGATTCTGGTAACTGGGTTCCCCGTATGGAGATAGAGAATTCCATCATCATCGAATCTAACGGTGACTTTTCTCAGAATCATCTAGTCTTCTTCCGAGCTCCCGTTTTTGTTTTAAGGTGACCTGTTAACTGTTCCAACCTCAAAATGGGCGAACAATGACACCTCTGGGTGTGTGTGTGTGTGTGCATGTGTGCACACGCGTGTATGCATGGAGCTAGGGGTTGTGGCCAACAGCACAAAATGCTTTCTCAGAAGAAAGCGAAGAGAACAAAAAAGGGAAAACGAAGACCTGAGATGAGGAGGAGCTTCGAAGAGGTCTTCATTTTCAAACTGTGGGACTTGTCACTGCTAGATGATTCTATAAGCAACCTTCCAGGAGGAAAAAGCCACAAAGCGGAGCTTCTCCTCTACCCTGCTGTCCCCATGATTAGGTGAACCATTTATTCGATTGATTGTGCTCTTTCTGATTCCCTAAGTGGAGACCAGGCAAGCCCTTGCTCACTTTCCCTCTTAATCCTTTTCCTTTTAAGAAACCTTTTTTTCCCCTTTGCCTTAGGGAAGCTGAACCAATTAGTGTGAATTCTCCAGTGTTATCTGCAGACTAGAAAGGTCTCCCCGGGCCTGAGAGTGGTAGTTCGAGCAGCCACAGCCACAGAGAGGCAGGAGGGGCGGGCTGCTAAGGTGTGGAGCCTCCAACCACAGACCTGCCGGTGGGCTGCCTGCCCCAGGCCCAGGGGGGAGGCCGCTGACAAAACAGCCGGCCTGGCTTGGCCAGCCAGAGCGGGGCAGGAGTATGGGGCAGGAGGGGAGAGGCTGTCGGTCAGCATCCCATCGCAGCCGGGCAGGCGGGCAGGGAACCTAATAGCCCGCGGAGCTCTGTCAGTTCCAAGACTCTAAGGTCAACCATGGTTGGTTTGCCCGAGGCTGAAATACCTGGTACCCAGGTTCTCAGTTTGGGCACTGGAAGCTATAAGCAGATGTTCCCATCTGACATGCGTTTGGTGGGGTTCCGTCTTTACACCTTTACCAGTTAGCTTCTGTACCCAAGTAGCTGATTCAGTGCCATCAAGAATATCTCATGACATGTTAGGAGAACAATCTTTCCATTTGAATAGAACTGTGGATATGCTGTGATCGCAGCCTCTTAGACCCCTTCCTTCATGGCGTTTGTCTGCCTCGTGTGGAAAGCCCTGTTCTGTGTTTTAGAATACTTGTTTTATTTCCTGGTGCCAGCCAAAGCGTAACTTACAGGAAGCCAGCAATCTACGGCTGGAGAACTTAGCTCTCTTTCAGTATGGCGGCGCGTGAAACGAGGCAGTCCTTACACCTGCTGTTTGATGGCTTCTCACCCAGCACTTCGCCGGAGTGAGATTTTGTAACTAAATGAGAAATCTCTGGGAACTGACAAAGCCAATGTGCAGTGACATATGGTGTAATGATATAAAAGTCTATGCTACAAAATTAATTCTTTTAGTCATCAAAAATTACGTCCATAGTTAGAGACAAATACTTTGAACCAAGCAGTAAAAGCCCATCCAATTAAACTCCACATTCATTAGAAACCTTAAAAAGAGCAGTAAAGAATATCCCCCATCTCATAAATGCAGAACAGGTGACTATAATTCTATAAACCCCTTATTGCAGTGTGGTTGCTTAACGCTTCTCGCATTATTCTACTCTTCTCCTTGTGTGGTGTTAGAAATTTGAAGCTTTAAGGGACAGCCTCCTAAGTGTTTCTGCAGGAAGAACCTGTTGCAGGGTTCTGGATGAAAATGGTTATTTAAGATAGAAACCTTTGGAGGCCAAGCTTCTTACTCATCACGGTGTTTGATTTTGTTAATATGCTGGCGTGCCGGAAGAACTGGGATGGAAGAGTGAATGGTAACGGGCCAAAAAAATTAAAAATGCTGATTTTTAGTAATTCGTTTAGGAATCTGTGATTATTTCACTTGAGGAAAAAAACCATAAAATCTTAAGTGACTTGATAAATATGTTCAATAGAACGTATTACACCTGGAACACCCCCTAAAATATATTACATCCTCTATCAAGAGTTTCTTTTTTAAAAAAATATATGTGTGGTTTCTAAACTGTCTCCTTTTACCTATATCCGTGTTAAGTTTAATGATAGTTAATACTAAAGATTTAATGTTTTGTTTTCCATCAATCCAAGATTACAGTGTTTCAGAATCTTACAGTTTCCTTTGGCTTTAAGGAAATCTTCCAGAGTCTGATGTGGCCCTCGTCAGTGTGGGGATAAAAACATGTTCTTTTGCCTACCCTCACCTACTGAGCATTCATCTTCTGCAGACATAACTGGTTACATTCTTGAAGTGTCCAGAAGGCTGGACTGTGATTTGGTTCCAGCAGATAGCTCAAGTATGATCCTGTGAAGGACTGGAAGTTAGTCAAAATGAAAAGGCAGGGATTGGGGGTGAGCTGAAACATATGAGTGAAGTGGTTTACAGGAAAGGATATAATTGTTTAAAAAATGCTACAAAATGCTAGTTGGGGGTTTTCACACCCAGTTGGCGGTTGTTATTCAAAAAAGACTAACCACTTCACACCCATGGGATGGCTATAAAAAATTTACCAGAAAATGACAGGTATTGGCAAGGATATGGAGAAATTGGAGCCCTTGTGCACTGCTGAGGGGAAAGGAAAATGGTGCAGACACTACAAAAGACAGTATGATGGTCCTCAATAAGAAAAATAATTGCCACATGATCCAGGAATTCCACTGCTGGGTATATGCCCCAAAGAATTAAAGGTCTGCCTTGAAGAGATATTTGTACACTGATGTTCATAGCAGCATTAGTCACAATAGCCAAAAGGTATAAGCAAGCCAGATGTACTGATGAGTGAATGGGGAAACAAATGTGACATACACATACAATGAAGTGTTATTCAGCCTTAAAAAGGAAGATATTCTGACCCAGGCTACCACAGGGATCAACCCGGAGGACATTATACTAAGCGGAATAAATCAGTCATGAAAGAGCAAGTATTGTATGATTTTACTTCTATGAGCTATCTAGAGTGGTCAGATTCACAGAGACAGAAAGTAGAATGGTAATGCCAGGGGCTCAAAGGAGGGGGAAGTGGAGAATTGTTGTTTCCTGGGTGCTGAGTTTCGGTTTGGGAATGTGAGGAAAGTTCTGGAGATGGATAGTGGTAACCGACGTACAACATTGGGAATGTCTCTAAAAACCATTAAAATGGTTCTAGGTTACCACAATTCAAAAATACTAGTTAGGAGATAACACACAGAGACATCTGTGACCTTCCTACATCTCCTCCCTGGTTTTTCAGAAGAGGAAAGTAGCCCAAGCACACGTTGCATTTTTCCCTTCTACCGAGAGCTCAGGCAATAAATAAAAAATTATATATTATGTCACAATATTTTTCATTGTGCTTTTCAGTGTGCTGCCCTTGATTGCCGGGGAGTGAGGTTTGAAGGTAATGCTGAACGGAGAGTTGAACGAGTCGTGCTCAGCTCAGTCTGTTTCCTGGAATAAGGCTGATAATCACATAGGTGGACTTCCTGCTAGGAGCTTCCTCTACTGCATCAGGGGACCACAGTGAGAAGACTGGCAGCTTTCGCTTTTTTACTATTATTCAGTAGATATTTACTAAGAGGTTATGTGCCACTTGACTCAAAAAAAAGTCCTACATCTTCAGTAGGAATCACGGTCATGCCAGCCCTTGTCCAGTACTCTTCATATAGATCACCCATGATAATGGATAATGGATAATGGTTATTGTCTTTCTCAGCAGCAAGGCTGTAACCCCAACAAGACAGTGTCTTTTAAGACATGGCATTGGTCCGTTAGTTCTGAGATTTCTAGTGCTTTTAAATGCCACTTATATTTTTTGCCTTGGCCTTATAGGGGAGCAAAAGTTTCACTAGTTCAGGAATACTAAGGAATGACCATGGCAAACATCACTTCTTTGGTGCATAAAGCACCTGTGGTTTACATAGACTACTATTCTAAACTGACCATCCCATAGATTTTGAGGTTTGTTTTTCTTTTTCATATATTTTAATACAGAGATTTGGGTCCAATCTTTTTTTTTTTTTTTTCACACGGATGGCTTTATTATTTTTGTTTTAATGTTTTCAATTTATTTATTTTCAGAAAAACAGTATTCATTATTTTTTTACCACACCCAGTGCTCCATGCAATCCGTGCCCTCTGTAATACCCACCACCTGGTACCCCAACCTCCCACCCCCCGCCACTTCAAACCCCTCAGATTGTTTTTCAGAGTCCATAGTCTCTCGTGATTCACCTCCCCTTCCAATTTACCCCAACTCCCTTCTCCTCTCTAACACCCTTTGTCCTCCATGATATTTGTTATGCTCCACAAATAAGTGAAACCATATGATAATTGACTCTCTCTGCTTGACTTATTTCACTCAGCATAATCTCTTCCAGTCCCGTCCATGTTGCTACAAAAGTTGGGTATTCATCTTTTCTGATGGAGGCATAATACTTCATAGTGTATATGGACCACATCTTCCTTATCCACTCGTCTGTTGAAGGGCATCTTGGTTCTTTCCATAGTTTGGCGACTGTGGCCATTGCTGCTATAAACATTGGGGTACAGATGGCCCTTCTTTTCACGACATCTGTATCCTTGGGGTAAATACCCAGGAGTGCAATTGCAGGGTCATAGGGAAGCTCTATTTTTAATTTCTTGAGGAATCTTTATACACTGGAGTTACTTGATTTTTACTCATTTTAAAAGTATGAAGTGTTCGATATGCTCGAAAGAATATACCTAATGTATGTGTAAATTATGAAGCACAATATTGAAATAAATACCTATCAACTGACCATCCATGTTAAGGCGTAGAACATACAAATATTGTTTGAACAACCTTCTTACTTCTCTTGGATGCCTTGTAAACTCTCAAGAGATAACTCTAACATAATTTAGAAAAAACATTCTCTTTCTTTTCTACTATGTAAGTATATACCCTTAAGCAATGTATTGTTTTTCTTTTGTTTTGAATATTTGAAATGGAACTGTGTTACATACATCGTCTGAGATTTAGTTTTCTCATTCATTTTATGTTTCTGAAATCATTCCTTTGACTTGGAGAGCTATAATTCCATTCATTTTCACTGATGTGTGGTATTCTATTATATGAATACACCACAGTGGGTTTATCCAATCTCCTGTTGATGGAAATTTAGGTTGTCTCCAGCAGTTTTTTTTCATTTGTTACTGTAAACATTGATGCTATGAACAGTCTTGTGCATGCCTGTTGGTGCACAAGTTTTTCTAAAAGTTTTTCTCCAAAAAATATTTTCTAAAATGCAGATTTTTTCCTAAGGTTAGAATAGAAAATGCTAGATTGTAGGATGTTTTAGTGTCGGTTACCTATTTTTTAAAAAAGATAAAACTAGTGGAAGTTGACATCTAATCTTCACCACATATGCACCACTTCTGCTCTGTTTTCCTAGTTTTTAAAATTTACATCTCCTTTAACTTGCCTCTTATAAACTGCAGTGCCTCACTTTACTCCAAAAAAATAGCTTTTCCATCCTAATTTTTGTTTTTCCCATAAATGAGCCTTACCTCCTCAGATTGTACATTTCTGGTTGCTCTTTAATGCAACTGAAGGGTATTTCTGTCCTCTGCTCCTAATCTCCAACTATCTCAAAACTTGTCAATTGAATATTTCCAGTTTTTTAAAGAAGTAATTAATTCCAACTGTTGTGTACTACTATAGTACTTATACTGAATATAATTAATACCTAGAAAGTAAATAATTTGGAAATATATAGGTATAGAAAGAAGTTGTTACAGCCAAGGTCAAAGGTAGGTTGTCACTAACAAGTTCAGGTAGGTCTCTAGGATTTTGATGGATTCCTGTCTTACATTGAGGTCTTTCATCCACTTTGAATTTATTTTTATGCATGATATAAAAAAGTAGTCCAGTTTCATTCTTTGGTTTGTGGCTGTCCAATTTCCCCCAGCATCATGTGTTGAAGAGACTGTCTTTTTTCCACAGGATATTTTTTTTAAGATTTTTTTTTAAGATTTTATTTATATTTGACAGAGAGAGATCACAAGTAGGCAGAGCGGCAGGCAGAGAAGGGGGGAAAGCAGACTTCCTGCTGAGCAGAGAGCCCGATGCAGGGCTTGGTCCCAGGACCCTGAGATCATGACCTGAGCCAAAAGCAGAGGCTTTAACCCACTGAGCTACCCAGATGCCTCTCCACAGGATATTCTTTCCTGCTTTGTTAAAGGTTAGTTGAATAGCTAAAATATGGGAAGAGCCCAGATATCCATCAACAGATACATGGATAAAGAAAATGCAGTATAATATACACCATGAGATATTACTCAGTCATCAAAAAGATCGAAATCTAGAGAGTATTATGCTAAGTCAGCCAGAAAAAGGCAAATACCTTATGATTTCACTCATATGCACAATTTAAGAAACAAAACAGATGAGCTTAGGAGAAGGGAAGGAAAAATAAAATAAGATAAAAACATAAGGAGGCAAATCATAAGAGGCTCTTAACTCTAGGATGCAAACTGAGGGTTGCTGGAGGGAGTGTGGGGGCATGGGGTAACAGGATGATGGGCATTAAGGAAGGCACTTGATGTAATGAGCACGGGGTGTGATACGTAACTGATGAATCACTAAATTCTACCTCTGAAACTAATAATACACTATATGTTATCTAAACTGAATTTAAATTTAAAAAAGAAATACACAAGTATATTTAGTGTAATATTCTGCTAATTCTGCTAATATTCTAGACAAGAGTTTAAAGCATCAGTATTTCAGTTAGGTTTTTCATTCATTTAATCAACTCTGTTTGGTCTGGGATGGGCACTGTACTAACTACTGGGAACAGAGCAGTGAACAAAGAAGGCATGATCTAGAACATAGGCAATAACTAAATGTGATTGGCTTCGAGAGGAAGAGAAGTGCGAAGTGTTCTAAGACAGTGTCATGGGGGAACCAACCAAGTCAGCAGGTACAAGGAGTAGGGGCCAAGCAGGCTTTCCCAAGAAAGGTCACTGGATGAGATGAACAGCAGGCTGGGGAACAGTCATCCAGGTTAGAAGGGTCTAGGGCAGCAGGCAGAAGGAGCAGTCACCAAAAGCCCTCAAGAGCTAGAAGAGCGAGGGGTGAGAGGATTTTGAGAAGGTGGACTGAAGTGATCAGCAGGGATGACTTGTGTTCAAGAACAATGAAATACCTTGGCTTTTTTCCCCCTAAGGTCAGCAGAATGAGCTGATGAAGTTAATATTTTAAATCTATTGTCTAGTATCTATATAAAAATATATTAAAGAGGTGCAGTTGTTGGGAGTGGGGAGTCCACTAAGAGTTCTATGGCGGTGAGAGAGGATGGGGCTTGGCCCAGGAGGTGGGTGGAGGGATGAAGACTGGAGAGTTCTAGAAACTGAAATTAGGACAAGAAGGTGAAGATGAGAAGACAGCGAAGGAAGCTTTCAGATTTCTGGAGTATTTATTGCCCTATAACTAAACAGAAGGCAAGGAAAAGGGTTCTACTCTGGGGCTAGTAGAAAATAAACAGAATCATACCATAACTGGTGTGCGACAAGGAGAGAGAGCACATCGCTCGTGGAAATCAGAGTAGCAGTCAATATTTGTCTTTGATAAATGTGCTTCATCTTTTTCTCAACCCGCTTCACAATCCCCAGCTGTTTTGGTCTAGAACCTTCCCTCTGCGCCTCCCACACCATCCGCAGTGTGGTCCCTGATCTCTCCACAGGCAAATCTCTCTCCTTGCACTGAGCTTTCCCGGCATTTGCTGCCTAGGCTTGCGGACACCGCTCATGGTTACTAAATGGGTTTACTCCCCTGATCTGCCTGGAAACCCTCTGGGGCAGGGACCACGTTAAGATCATTTCACAGCTTCCTGCTTCCTGCTCCCTCTCTCTCTCCTCTGCACCAGCGCTGCAACATCGCTGCTCCCGACGGGTACGCCCTCAACATTGCCCATCAATCCAGAGACCTGTGTCCCCTTATTTTATAATCTCCATGGTCACCCACAAAGAGATAGGTTTGGAATGTAAAATTAGCAATATAATAGTATTATCTCCCAAGAATATGCCCATTTTTTATTGCTATTTGTCAAGTAAAAAAATAGTCGAGTTTCAAAATTACTAAATAATTAACACGAAACACCAAAACCACTTGTTGTTGACTTTTTGCTCAGGACCAAAATATAGCAAATATTCGTATCTGTTGGGTTCTGGGTAAAAGTTCCTGGAGAAATTTAAGCAGCTTGCATTTCGAAACACTGCACATAGAGGCTCATGGGCTGCTCAGTCGGTTAAGTGTCTGTCTTTCCTGAGGTCATGATCCCAGCGCCCTGGGATTGAGACCCACAGTGGGCTCCCTGTTAGTGGTAAGTCTGTTCCTCTTCCCTCTCCCTCTGCTCCTCTTCTCCTGCTCTCTTGCTCACTCTCTATCTCAAATAAATAAATAAAATTTTCAAAAAATAGTGCAGGGGCACTTGGGTGGCTCAGTGAGTTAAAGCCTCTGCCTTCAGCTCAGGTCATGATCCCAGAGTTGTGGGATCGCGCGCATCAGGCTCTCTGCTCAGCAGGGAACCTGCTTCCACCCCACCCCCTCTCTCTCTGCCTGCCTCTCTGCATACTTGTGATCTCTGTCTGTCAAATAAATAAATAAAATCTAAAAAAAAAAAAAAAGTTTAAAAAAATAAAAAATGAAAAAACAGTGCCCATGAACCACATATTTTTTAAAGATGTATTTTGTAAATATGATTCACATTGCAATGTGAAGAATTATATCTCAATAGTCCTGATGGGTGTTTTGTTTTGTTTTTTTAAATTAAAGTGAAATGACATAACATATATTTACATACTTTGTTCAAAGATAAAAGGCAGGGGGTGTCTGGGTGGTTCAGTCAGTTAAACCTCAGACTCTCAGTTTGGGCTCAGGTCATGGTCTCAGGGTTTGAGATCAAGCCCAGTGTCCAGCAGAGGTGTCTGCCTGGGATTCTCTCTCTTCCTCTCCTTCCCACTCCGCCCCTGTCCTTGCTTATGCTCCATCTCTCTAATTAAATAAAACCTTAAAAAAAAAAAAAGATGAAAGGTAACACATAATTTAGAGATATATAATTTAAAATTTAGGTTTATCATCTAAGTTTTAAAAATTTATTTTAAGTTTTTTTCTTTCCCTATTTAGAAGAAAAAGTGTACCCATAGTTTTATAGTTTGTATTTGTATTAATACTCAATTTATGCACAGTGAACACATATTTAATGATATTAAATTATTGTTCCCCAATTGTCCCAATTGTCCCCCAATTGTCCCACAGAGTTTTGGTGGAGAACTTATACATGCTTCATAACAATGTAGCATTTTGATTCAAATGTTGTTAAGACCTTGTGAAAGAAGTCCTAGTTTTATCAGCTCTTTGGTTTATACAAGGGCAACTAAGACACCAAAGGTTCAAGCCACATTTTTAAAGAAACTTGGAGAAGGACTGTAATGTCTTCCAATTCAGGCCAGTAGAGCTTTTTTCCACTACATTTCACTATTGTCATGCCTAATCCATCTCGGACTTATATCTCCAGACTCAAACAGAATTTAGGGAGGACTCACTGAATCATTTTTTTTTTTTAAAGTCTTAGAAATGGAAACCATTCTAGATTTTGGTCTAGCCCCAGGTTGTACTGGGTAGATTTAATGCTGTTTCCATTCATCGTAGTTTTTCAGGTTGGAAGAGATAACATTATTTAAGATTCCACATTATTTTCTTTTGAAACAACAGCATGAAATCCAGTAGGATTTTATAGTTTGAAAACTGGGAAAGACATTAATTTAGTTAAAAAAATTTTAAAAAGTTCTCATTATTTAGAAAGTGAGTATTAAGTGTCCCATCACTTTCAAATAAATAACTTCTGATCTTATTTATATTAACAGATTAGTGGTGATGACAGTTTCTTAGTAAGTACAAATTTTGTGAAACTTATTATATTATGGGGCGCCTGGGTGGCTCAGTGGGTTGAGCCTCTGCCTTCGGCTCAGGTCATGATCTCAGGGTCCTGGGATGGAGCCCCACATCAGGCTCTCTGCTCAGTAGGGAGCCTGCTTCCCCTACCTCTCTGCCTGCCTCTCTGTCTACTTGTGATCTCTGTCAGATAAATAAATAAAATCTTTTTTAAAAACTTACTATATTAGAAATATAGAATAATGGTATCTATAAAAAAATAAAAATCGCAAGTGATGCCCAGGAAACAACATGTACTTGCATTTTGTTTTAATTAATTACAGTTAAGGAGGAAGACCTCTAAACAGCTTTTATACCTTCATGAAGTATTGAGCTTCTTTGATAGTGTGCAAGAAAAAAGCCCATGTACTTTATATATAAGGTGCTATCTAACTGTAAAAATCTTTTTTTTTTTAAAGATTATTTATTTATTTATTTGACAGAGAGAGATCACAGGTAGGCAGAGAGGCAGGCAGAGAGAGAGGAGGAAGCAGGCTCCCTGCAGAGCAGAGAGCCCAATGCGGAACTCGATCCCAGGACCCTGAGATCATGACCTGAGCCGAAGGCAGCGGCTTAACCCACTGAGCCACCCAGGCGCCCTAACTGTAAAAATCTTATATCATCCTGAGTGACATAATTTTATATTAAGAATGTTATTAACATTACTACTTAATGTTAACACAATTAGGAAAAGAAGAAATTATTTTTTTAAAGATTTATTTATTTTCAAGATAGAGCGAGAGCAGGAGAGGGGCAGAGGGAGACAATCTTCAAGCAGACTGCCCACTAAGCATGGATCTCGCATGGGGTTCGATCTCACAACCCTGAGATCATGACCTTAGCTTAAATCAAGAGTCAGCTGGTTAACTGACTGAGCCATCTAGGTGACCCAGAAATGATTTTTTTAGTGTTGGCTTTTATTTTATTTTATCTTTTAAAAGTTTACTTTTTTAAGTTATCTCTAAACCCAACATAGGGCTTGAATTTACAATCCCAATATCAAGAGTTGCATACTCTTCCAACTGAGCCAGTCAGGTGCCCCATAAATGACTTTTTACACATGCATTTATGTGTGCATCTAGTGATGATAGTGTAAAATGTGTGCTCAGATATACCTTTGAACAATCTAAAAGTAGCCTTTTAAGCAAAATTAGGGTCACTTAGCATCTGCCCCTAAGTGCAGTGTACAAGCCATCAGGCACTCTGACTGTAATGTTCCAAACCAGCAGTTGCCAAGGAAGAGCAACAAAAAGGGCATGATGTAAAGGGCAGTGATCCAATAGCACATTTAAAAAAAAAAATTTTTTTTAAGACTCTTTATTTATAAGAGGCAGAGAGAGAGAGGCAGAGGGGAACCCTAACATGGGACTCGATCTTAGGACCCTGGGATTGTGACCTAAGCCAAAGGCAGATGCTCAACCAACTGAGCCACCTAGGAACCCAATCTAATGGCAGATGAGTGGTGTTGTCCTCTGTGGCTGGATTCTGTTCTCACACCAAAATATGGCCACCAGTGGCTTTATCCAGTGTAAAAAAATACAGAGCTTTTCATAAGGAAATTTTGAAGTATAAAATATTGATTCATAGAAACAAAAGACATAAAGGAGAAAAGACTGATAGCCATCAATGGGTAAAAAAATTAATAAGTACATATTTTTGATCAAATGTATCCACTTTTAGTAATTATGGCAATGTAATTCCAATAGCTCAGCTTAATATACACTCCAGTCAATATGAAAGATAAAGTGCTGTACCAACGACCCATTTTTTCTTTGATTTAGCTTTTTTCCTTTTTTTAGTATATAAAATATATACATTTTAACATTTATATGATGTCATCAATAAAATACCAGTTTTATCTTCACTCCTGGGTATGAATACTCCTTGACTCATTTAAGGATATGAATTATACAAGCCACGGACTCTTCCTTCCCTATTACTTGGATGCTGGCTTGCCTTTTGTATTTGCAATCTGTATGCTGAATAAATTGGTGTGTTTCTTTCCCTTGAAGAGGCTACATATTTCATACATCTGTGGCAGTTGTAGGTACATATGTCTGCTGTAGGTACAACTCACATTCATCGCAAGTAATTACATAGAAAGGGTTATAGTGAGCAAAGTGAGTTGATAAAAATGATAATGCAAGGCTCTATATTTATTCATTTGCAATGATTTCCACATCAACTTCACTCAGTTTATAAATCTAAACATTAGTTCTCTTGCTGTCAGCACTTCAAACTCCACCTGGGATCAGTCAGCCAAGCTGTGCTTTCTGCCTCCTAGAATCATCATGCAAAATAAAGATTCTGCATTTGGAATGTAGCTGACAGGTTGGTTGATGATGCACCAGACAAAAAGGAATGCACTTTTCCTCCTCAGCTGTATAAGCTCCTCTGTTCCACAGGCTTATTTCTTTAGAAAGGAAAGCAGATGTGACTTAAGGAACAGGGACAAGGGGGTGGTAAGGAAGGAGCTCTCCTTCCGCAAGCACATTTTTAATTGCAGCATGTTTTCTTGGCTTATCTTACAAGGTATTAAAATTTCCTGGTGATCAATAGCTAATTAGGTCTGATATTTTTATTCTCGAAAGAAAAAATTGTATGCACGTTTTGCAGATTTAAATGGGGGGAGTGTGATGACCACTTCACCAAATAATTTCTTTTGTCCAGTGTATATTTCTTTTCTTTTGAAATTTCACTTTTTTTAAAAATACATTCTAAGTTTTGTTTTGTTTATCCTGCAGCACTGACTGTGGTGGCATTTATCAGGCTGTTTATTTTAAATATGCTAGTCATGTGTTACTTATCTCTGGAGCCTAGAATATTAAATTCATGAATTCTTGACTTGAGGATTTGACGAACATTCATTCGTACATTTCTTCTTTTCTGTTGAATGTTTATATTTCACAAAAAGAGTTGCCATTAAAGCATGGCATTTATCTTTCCCTAAGCAAATAATGAGATCTCGAAAAAAATAAGAACTTCAAAAATAAAAGCGTTATTCGGAATTAGATTCTTAGTTGTTTCTGTGTCAAAGAGGCAGACTTCATTAAACAGAAATCCAGCTGTATTTGGTTCCGTTGGGTCTCTACAACTATTACAGAGAAAACAAACCAGTTAGTTGATTTTACACATAGCAGCTAGAAACTTATCATATGGAGTTTTGGGTGTCTATGCCCATGTTTAGCAAAGCTATGAGTGGAAATAAAAGAACTATGTCATTTGTATATTTGAAGCTTATTTTTGGATCATTCTCTCTGCTGTCTCTCCATCTCCTCTTTTCTCAAATACAAGTTAATCTGTTTATTTAGATTAGACATCCGATCAAATAAAGCACCAAATAAGGGTCTGAATAGCCAAGGAGAGTTGGAAGTTACCCTGCTGTTGAAGATAGAAAAATAGACTAATAAAAGTAATGCCTTGGCAATATGTAGTCTATTTCCTTCCATATTTTGCCTACTACATCAAACGTAAAATCATCCTGGATACTGAATTATTTTTTTAACTCAGTAAATTTGTTATTAGATTAGAATTAACCTACATAATTTTTATGTTACTAAGAAAAATATTTTTATATAATTTTACTAAATCTTAAAAACATCTCTCACCCAAAAAAGAAACATCTCACAGATGTTTCTAGAAATGTGTATCTCTAGAGGTGTCTTGTAGGGTCTCTTGTTCTTGCACTGACCCTTTGGAAAGTCAGTTCATTAAGCAATTATTCTGGTCTCTATTCTGAGCCTCTAATAGAACAAATTTAAAGAATCTAAAGCAAAGATAATAGTCTGACACAGAGTCAATGAGCTGTGCATTAGGAGGGGTTCACTGGCTAGGACTTGTGGTGGGTTATCTCCATCCCTGGTTTCTCATGCCATTGGGGTTCATATGATAGCACCCGGGGGAAATCCTTTTTTGCTCTTTCTTTCCTTTTGAACAGACAAGATTAGGGATGTTTTCATGGCTTTTTCTAACAACTGCATATTGGCAAAATCCACAAACTGATCTATCCTTGGACCCATAACAGTAATGGAAAGCAAAATAAAATAAAACAGATCCTGACTGCTTTGGTACAAGAATTAGGGATCGGTGATGGATGGGGTTGCCTGGCATAGTGCCTGGTACAAATTGGTACTTGATAAATATGTGTCGAATGAGTGGAAGAGTAACAATTACCAGTAATGTCAGCAACTTTTAGGAATGGTCCTGTGATTCATATTTTATTCCCAAAGGGGTCGTTTAGTCATTCAACAATTATTTACTAGGCACCTAGCCCATGTAAAGCTGTAATATCCACTCTAGGGAATACTAAAATGGATAAATCATAATATATACAAACTGATAACCAAATTATCATAAAATTTGCGTGAGTAGTAACATAAAGTGGAAAGAGAAGTCTATGAAGGAGATTCAGATAAAGTTAGTTATTAGTTATTATTAGTTATTTCCTGCTGTGGCTAATACACATGACCCTCACAGTGACTAACAATATACCCCCTCAATAAAATTACTAGTTATCCACTGCTTTGCCAAGTGCCTTCTACATGCCAGGTACTGTGCTTCTATTTTCCAGTTCACACAAGAGTCCAGCATGGAAAGCATCACTGTCCTTATTTCATAAGCGGAAATGGTAGCTCCGAGAGGTTAAGAAGAAAATTTTCTCGAAGTCATAGAGCTACTCAGCTCTAGACCCAGGATCTCACACTGCTGCAAGGGAAAGGCCTAGTGAGTTCCTGCCTCTGTTTTTCTCTTCTTTCTCCAGCCCAGACCCTCATTCTTAACAGCTCAGCATGTACCTTCCAAGCCCCCCACCTCCATTCACCAACTCCTCTCTCTAGAAAGGAGAGAGTTATGATCCTAGGGTCCTGGGATCGAGCCCCGCATCGGGCTCTCTGCTCAGCAGGGAGCCTGCTTCCTCCTCTCTCTCTCTCTGCCTGCCTCTCTGCCTACTTGTGATCTCTGTCTGTCAAATAAATAAATAAAATATTAAAAAAAAAAAAAAAGAAAGAAACACTAGTGTCATGCTGAAACTCCGTTCCAGAGTTACCTCCAATGCATGTCTGGGAGAAATCAGAATTCCGGGTTTCTTTTTTGTCCCCAAAATTGGTCCCCACATGATCATTTCTGCCCCCTTGTAGCTAGTGTCCAAGTTGTACCTGGATTGTCTAGTACTCTAGTCCTTCTGAAACTGGAAACCTATCCTTGACCTCCAGCTAGGAGTCTGGGGCTCTGGTACCTGGCAACAGTGTTCACTGCAAGTCTCCTGGCATTTTCTGCTTGGATCCCTTGGGCTTGCAGATCCTGTAACATGGAACTCGAGGTCTTTGATGATGAGGCTCCTGCTCACCTATCCAACCTCACCTTCATCCCTGAAATCTCTGAATTTGGCCTGTCTGTTTTCCCACATAGAACTTGGCATAAATTATTCCCCCATCGGGATATTTTGCCTCACTCTTCTCCTATTTTCTGGGTTTGCTCTTATTTAGAACTTAACCTGGCTATCCACCTCCTCCAGGAAATTGTTCTAGATTTTCCCAAGGAACTCTAGCTTTGCTCCTCAGGCTAAGAGCCATTTAAGGCCATCAGCATTGTCTATCCAGAAACTAGCCAGAATCGGCACACTGCAGACACTTAACAAATAATTTTTCACTGATATAAACCTACTCACAACACAATTTACAAAGACCATAAAAATCAAACAGGTAGCACTCAGATGACATTGATTTCCAGTTCTCTAAGATTCTTTGATACAGTAATTTTCCCTTTGATGCAATATTCAAATATCCTAGCTGACTCTTGTGACTCTATTAGGCAACCATGAGAATTTTAGTTCTCGTACGTGAGAATTTTAGGTCCTTCCTATTGGGGGAATTATTTCCACTCACAGTTATTGCAAGGGCTTGCAGAGTACAAATAATGGTGTGATTTGCAGGTGTGAAATCTGGGACCTAGACAAGTGTCACATGCTATTATGATGAACCTTATTAATGGAAGATTTGAACTTCTGTTCAATTATATTCCTACTGATTTAGAATGTCAACCTTTCAGCTATGTTGTTAATTAAGATGCTTCTGTGTCTGTAAGTCTTATGTATGACAAAGCACTTACTGGAAATTCTAGAAATTAAGTAGCTATATTCCTAGGGAAAATGTCTGTCTTGCCCCCCTCTGTGTCTGCACTGTGGGCCATCAATTTGCCATGTCTCCGAGCAATGCCATCTGAGAAGTGAGAGGATCTTTGTCTGGGAACGGTGATGGTAAACTCAAAAGATGGAATGAATACCTCATAAGGCATGAAGCCATTATTGCAAAAGGCCTAGAACACTATCGAAATGTGGTAAGGGTTTTCTTCTCAAAAGATTGGGAACATGTTGTTCTTTTATGCTTTGTGGAAGTCTACTGTGTTGCTGCCATCCTTTAAATAAAAGTGTCTCTCTTTTAATGGAAGGAAAGGATTTCTCTATTTTATGTTGGATTGTGTTCCTTGAGGCTGAATTTGCACAGAATGCTTTCTTAAATAAGCAATTCCTGACCGTATCATTGGAAGAAAGCAAAAGAAGAGAAAGGTCACGTTTCCTGGCACACATAGACTAGCATGAACATTCATACTACGTTCATTCACTCAGGTGAGATTTTTAGAAACCTGGATTACGCCAGGACACTGGAGACTGAGGTGGGCAGTGAGCGAGGCACCATAACCACTCCCAAAGGGCAACTGGAGTCCCAGGAGTGAGGAGTGAAGGCAGTTGACTGCCATTGATCCGGGTGAGTTCTTAATTTTGACCCAAGTCTGTCTTTCTGGATTCAGAAGGCAAAATGGCCCAACAAGAACAATACAAAGAACAAAATCCTTTGTTCTCTTGGCTCTCTAATTTTCTTCTTAAATAACCTGGTAACTCTCAGGTGGAATCAGCAGATTCCTGATCTGTTGTGAGGGAAGATGTCATAAATTGCCACCTTGCCAGGAAACCTTAGGGATGTGTGACTACTTTCCACTCTGCTTGCATTCCCCGTGAGACTTCCATGCTTGTATGAATTCCTGTATAGAGCATCAGAGAGACATTTCATTCTTGGATGAACTCGGGAGAGGTGAATTAGCCTCCACATTTCAGGCGTATGAATTATTCTTCAGTCTTCTCTATAATATAAAGGGAAATACGTTTCATCTCATACAAATACATATTCAACCTTTTTTATTTAATTGAGTGCATGAGTCAGTCTCCTATTCTATTTTTATTTACTTATTTGGTAGTTTTGAGGAAATTTCTCCATTTTACTAACCACTTTAAAACCCTTCTTCAGATTAAGATCAACATCTGAGGCTAGAATTTAAACCCCAGAAAAGGTAGTAAGTAAAGAATCTTTAATTTATGAAACTGAACAAGTTGACTTATCCAAACATCTCTAGGGCTTTAATGGGGGATATCTATAATTCTCTGAATTGTATTCCTTTCACAGTGATATTTTGTAATTCCATTCTATTACCCTTGCTTAACATTAATGAGATAAAAAGATCACATTATGGCGATTGATGTTCTTCAAATTGAATGCACGTTTCCATGTACAAAGCTGTCTGCTAATTTAAAAAACATAGCATGTAACATAGAATCATGACCATGGTCATCACTCAGCTGGGACCAGATAGCATTTTTTATCTATTCATTGGATTTAACAAGGCATGAGATGGAAGCAGAATACAAAGTGTGGGTAGATTATCCCATATCCCTCCTTTTGGCCAATTCTTGGCAATCTCAGCAAGGAAACTGAGGCTTCATGTTTCCATGGAAATAAACCTCAAGGTCAAAGGGGCATATGGAAGGTCAGACAATGACAAAGGAACATCTGAGAGGCCATCTGGATGAGTGACCTGACATAATTAGTCATTAATCCCACTCTGGGGAACAATAGAGCTGGCAGAGAGTGTGTTTGGGCTTTGATCGTGGTCTGGGTGATCTCATGGGGAAGAGGGAAAAAAGCTCCACTTGGTAACTAAGCAGATTACCCCGGCATGCTATTAACTAAAGACGGGGTGGCCGAGCAGGCCAGTGGAATACGCATTTTACATATTAGACTCCATTTCCCTTTACTTACCACAGGCCCCTCTAAGGCCATGTGGCTTTCGGATTAGCTTCTGGGTAGCATTTTTTACAGTTTACAATGGAAAGAGAGCAAGAGTCCCAAAATGCGTTGCTTAAAATTCTCAGGCAACAGATGGGAAGATAGCTGGAGAGCCAACGGCATTAGGCAGCTTGGTTTACAGGTGTCAATATTTACTAAGCAAAGTTTGCCAGGGTGCCTTTTGGGAAAAAGCAGAGAGAATAGTTAATCAGTAAAACAATAGCAATCAGTTCGTTGTCTGTTTTTAGCAGAATGGTTAGAATTATAAGTTGCTTTAAATGGTAAGAAGTACTCATAGGCATCTGTCTTTCTCTTTGGTTCTTCTTTTTCATGTTTATTAGTCTTAGCTGACTTTGATCAGTTACCCCTCACATGTAGCTGGAATCCTCCTATTTGAAGAGCTGGTGATATTTTGAGATTGATTGTGTGCATTTCTGTAGGATGTGAACACGATAGCAGTCTTTACACGTGCATGTATTTCGGCACCTGCTGAAATCACCCTCTGCCCCCCCCCCGGGGAAAACTGATTATACTTGCTGTGTAAAGCATGGTGACCAGATGAGGTAGTAAATATATTGGACCAAAGTCTCTTTATTAGAACAGCTTTTTGGAAGAATGAAATTTAAAAGCCATTGTGAAATTTTAAATTTTGAAACCAGCATCTGATGAGTCCTTTGGATGGTATATTCTGGTAAATTACACATGGGGCGATAGAAAGAGCACTGGGCTGAGAGTGGGGGAGCTGAACCTTACCTCTGCTGCTAATTTGCTGTGCAATCATTTCGTGAGCATTTCTTCGTCTGTGAAAGGATAGGTCGCGCTGTATCAGGGATAACAAATATTCTCTTGTGCTGCCAACGATGATAGGTCGGTAGTGGCTGCCTACACATCCACTGAACATTGAGAACAACTCTGAGGAGGTATCTGTGCTTAGGGGGAAAGTGTGATTGGTAATATCTGCCACGGGAGTGGGAAGACAAGTGGCGTGAGTGCTAAACATGTGTATTTCCAGATCTGATTATCTTATATATCCCTTTTAGAGAACTTAGGGGAGGAGGCTAGTTACATAAATACTTTAAAAACTATCTAAAGTTGTGGTGCATATTATTGTGATTATTATTCTCAGTAGCAGTAGTAGTAACATCAGCACAAACAGCAACCCAGACTCGCATTAGGTATGGTTTAGAAGTGTTAGGGATGAAAACATCAGATTAGCTTGGTTGCCAATATTTAACTCTATTTCTTCAAGTAGAATGTGGGCACCTAAATCACAGAATGCACTGACAAAATTAAGATGTCAAAGCAAGGCTGAATGTAACTAATGACAGAAAATAGCTCTTAAGTAACACCATAGACAATTGTTCCTTGGTCGTGCTTCTTCTTTCCATTAGAAAGGTGAATTCTGAAAGAACGTCTTGAAAACTTGAACTATGAATTCAGCTGAGTTTCGAGTTGACTAATATCCTCGATCTACTCAGAGTGGCTAGACATGATAATAGTTACAAGTGCAGGGACGTTGCAAGTTCTGAGGAGAAGTGTGGCACACAGAGCTTTCAAGATTTTCTTTCTAGATTGCTTTTACAGAAATGAAATGGAACTGAACATCCAAGATTTTGTCTTCCCTCCTTGTCCCTTCAATCTGTTACATCAGGAGTCTGTTTCTCTACTGACATGTTAATTCACATGAGTGATTTCCTTAAGCATTCCCGCCGATGCAAAAGATTTCTGAATTCCCTTCTGTGATTAGAAAGTACCTAAAATCACCATGAAATATAACTCGAGTTATATCATCATAATAGCTTGAGTTATTCAAGGGAGTATCCTAGTATCTTTTATTTATGGAATGTCTACATGTGAGAATTTTATAACGGGAGTTTCAGGTGCTTAAAAATTTTTTAACACTCAATTTACACTAAAATGCTGCTGATTCTTATAAGTTTGCTTAATCATGCTCATATTTGAGTCTGTGAGTTCCAGGAAACCAAGTTGTCTGAAGGCACCCCCATTTGGGAAGAGCTGGAGTTTGCTTTTTCTGCCTACTCTCCCGGGTGTGCAGTTGCTTTTAGCTCTTTACTAGGGAAGCTTGCAAGCAGGGATTAATGTGCTTCACATTCTCTCTTTTCCACCAATATTATTGCATATAATTGACAAATAAAATTGTGAAGTGTTTAGAGTTCACATCAGGATGATTTGATATACAAATACATGGCCAAAGGATTTGCACCATCTTGACCATCTTGTTAATGAACATATCCATTACCTCGCGTATTTATATTTTTCTTTCTTTCTTTCTTTCTTTTTTTGGTGAGAACATTTAAGTTTTACACTCTTAGCAAATTTCAATTATATAGTACAGTGTTGTCAACCATTTGTGTTTTTTTCAGTTTGTTTGTTTTGTTTTTTTACGTTTCACCATTTAATATTCAAAACCTTTAAGTAATACTTTCCCAGTACAGATATGTAACTCTGTATGACCATCATTCAGAGTTAACTTTTTACATTGTTTCTTTTTTTAAAAGTTTTTATTTAAGTAGCCTCTACACCTAACATGGGGCTTGAACTCACAACACTGAGATCCAAAGTCGGATGTTCTTCCAACTGAGTGAGCCAGGTACCTCTCTAGTCATTATGTTTTACATTCGGTCTTCAAACCTCACTCATCTTAACAACTGACAGTTTGTATCTTTTTATCAACCTCTGCCCTTTTCTTAACCACCCCCAGACTCTGGCCTCTGGATTCTAGGAGTTTAACTTTTTTCTTTTAATTCCATGTGTAAGTGACACTATGCAGTATTTATCTTTCTCTGTCTGGTTTATTACACTTAGCATAATGTTTTCAAGGTCCAACCATGTTGTTGCAAATGGCAAGATTTTCTTCGTTTTCATGGCTGAAAAATGTTCCTGTGGGGATGAAGCACAGGGGGGTATGTGTACAAAAAGTCTTATATATATGTTTGGCAAAGATTCACGAAAATCCCAGAAAGAATTTCAGAAAAATCACACAAAAATTCACAGTAAATTCCAGAAATTGTATTTCTGTCAGCTTGGTTCAAATAGTATTCAAATGTCTGTAGTTGAAAACTTCCATGAAAATATTTCCATCAGGAAACTAATAAAAAAATTTCTGTTACTGTTGGTAAAAGCTTCCAAGGTTTTTCTCCTCTGAGAGTCAGAGAAAATGGCTGACACTATTTGATCCATCACTTTGGAATGAGTGTCCAAGTCTGACAAAAATCATTGAGACATTCAAATGTGGCTCTTTGACTTCTGATGATGATGAAATAGAAGCATCTTCTGTCATCTGTCCTGCCACTCTTCAAAATTTGATTCTTTTTTTCTATGAAATAATTTATGCCTTATTTTATAATTTCTGTGGCCCAATTGAGGAATGATTTTAAAGCTTGATGTTTTTACTGTTTATTGTTCAGGGCAAATGCCCACTGTTTGTATATATTTCTTTGCATCTGATTAACCTCGTTTATAACTTTATGATAGAAAAAAAATTTTCAGAAAAGAAAAACGTATACAGCCATTGCTGTTTATTTCATATTTATGCTTAGTTAGAGGACTGTATAGCATTCTAGGGGCTGCAAACACCTATTACACTGGAAATGAGCTCAAAGGATTTAAACCTGTTGGTAAATTTCACCTGTAAGTTGAGTTTACATGCATAACTAAGTCTGTATAGGTTAACGGATAGCTCTAAAACTGGGAACTCTCTGTGTCAACTTCCATGTAGGAAACAATGCTTATTGAAGGCTAACAAAAATTCATTCATTTAAAGCTTTCACATATATCACGAAAAGTCAACACCAACCACAGTTGTTTGGAACTTAGACAAACAACAGATTTGAGGGAGAAGTGTTTTTATCACTGATGTTAAGAATTCTCCATTTGAGGTAATAATGAAAAGTGGACTAGTTTTTTTGTTGGCTTTATTATTTAAAAAAATGCTTTATAATATTCCCCCCACCATAAGCCTCCTAATTTCCAGTACCCAGGGCTGATCATTTCTCCTCCTGCCCTGGATACTGAGTATGCTAAGGGCTGCCTCCATCACAGGGCAGTTTCTTCCCACCACACTCTTGAAGCGTGAAATGTCTTGAAGATTCTTAACGCAATCAGCAAGAAAATTATAGGGATCTTAATATAGTAGATGCAAATTGTTTCCCAAATTATTGGGACATAATTGGTATCAATACTTCCAATTCCTCAACTCTTTTCTTTTTGTCCCATGGATCTCACATGTGATTGAATGGAAAGGCCAGCTACCCTCTTCCTGTATAGTTTCTTAATCATAATTTTTTGACTTTCCCAGCAAAGCACAGGTCCTCTTCCCACCTCATCACAGGACCACCTCTCTACAATTAATTTTTGCAGTTCTCTCCAACATATTTTCTATTGCCCCATTTGACTATAGTATTCTATATTTATAATTTACATTAGCTTCTGTGTACATTCAACAAATCCATCAAATCCAAATTTCATTGAACAAATACAAATTTGTCACTCTACTTTTCAGAGAAGCTTTCCCAGATCCCTGGGTAGAATTAACCCCTTCCCTCACCAAACAGTTTTTTTTTTTTTCTGACACCTCTAGTTATAGTTTATTACCATAAATGCCATAATGATTTCTTATATGTATTTTCTTTTAATTTTTCCCTTAGCATGTGAACTATAGAACAGGAAACCTTTTTCCTCTCTCTCCAACATCTTGTACTGCTTGAAATGGAGTTAGTGATAATAAATTATTTTTGAATAATGAATAAATGAACATTTAAGTTGGTCTTGTCTAAGACCAACTCACCACAATCTTCACATCCTATAGATTTTTTCCAAATATACACCCCATTTCTTCCCCCCCCAAAATCATACATTGACTTATATTTAATTAATAACATCATACTTCCAGGCAATAATTTTTGTCTTATCATGTAAATATTCCACACCTTTACCTGCACTTAGGTCAGAATTGTCAAGTCCCTGACAATCAGATAGCTTGGCTGTGAGGGGTGTAGCATAGCACCAACATGATACTAACGGATACAAGCCATTTCAGGCTTTTGAAACCAAATAATAACAACTGGTGGCTCAAGAAGGAATCAGAGAGTCAAATGGACCAGAAGATAACAGACTATATTGTTGGCTCATCTGGATAAGAAAATACATACTTTCTCAACACTATTTAAGACAATGCATTTGAATGTGAAATCCTGTTTTTTTAATTCATATTCTTTGTTGATAGGCTTTGCTTATTTCATTGACAGATGTTTTGGATTTCTCTGATAATACACTTCAGTAGAAAACGCAAAGCTAGATAATTACAGTTCCTCATGATATACTTGATTGCTTGTCATCATTGAACAATTTCCTGCAAGAGACAACTATGAATATAGTACTCAGTCCAATGCTAAGAAATACAGAAATACTATACGACATGATGGTTTCATGAGGCTAATGATCTTTTGCAGGGAGATATGGCATATGTAGGGAATTATCTGAAAATAATGCAGGGATGTAGAGTAGTATTAAATCATGTAATACAGGATCTTTGTACTAGCTTGGACTAGGGAGTATTGGGAAAAGATTCTCTATGGGTCTGCAAAGTTTCTGTATGTCTTGCAAGCAGAGGCACTGACTACCTTTGTTCTAAATTATCCTATCAAAGGTGTTTGTATTGTGAACAGACTGGAAGATAAAGATAGTGTCTTCCTCTGGGGCAAAGAACAGGCTTGTGTATAGCCATTATAAAAGATTTGGGTTACCTCTGCTCAGGATTTCTCTTATATAACACAATCCACTGCATGTTTAGGCATTGATTTCTTTCTCTCTGTGGAACTTGGGAACGAGGAAATGTAATGCAAGTGTAATGATACTCGGAATGCTTGCTGCGCCATGAGTAATACAGTCCTTCATCTCTGATCCCAGAGTCTCATGTCCTCTGCCAGCACCTATGAAATTATGACAGGCTAATTTGTAAGCTTGCAAGTAGGGTAATGTCTTGGGAACTTTACAGCTCTTGACAGAGACCAGGAACAAAGCTTTATGGGATAAATACGATTAGAACGTACATAAAAAATGAGTATAGTTTGGTAGGGAAGGAATGCTATTCACCAAATAAAGAACTCTACAAAATGGGCTCGGATTTTGGAAGTTCTTAAATCAAATGAGGTGGTTGAATTTGTTCTTACATATTGTATATTTTTTAAGAGGATGATCAGATGAAAACAATGTTTTGGTAACATTGGTCTGTGTATTAGAAAGGAGGGGAGAGAGAATCTAAAATCATGGAGGCCCATTAGGAATTGTAGCAATCTTCTAAGTGTAAGATTATTGGGAGTGAACATGAAAAAATTGATATATAAAGAGAGGGAATGTAAGAGAAGACAAAAAAGTAGTAGAAAACTCTAACTTCTTATCTAGGTTAAGCCTTTCAGTGACTACTGGTGAGATGAGGTTTAAAGTCAGGTAATACTAGCAGGATGATCTTAACCTAGTTATTTAACCTTTATGAATCTTAGTTTTTGGTAATAAAGACATACTGCACACCTGCTATGATAACAATTTTAAAAAATGTCAGTGAAAGTGAAAAGTCTTCATTCTGCAGCCGTCTCCATCAAATAATGAAAATAAGGCGTAGGATAGGAAATAGTATATTTTGGTAAAAGTTGTTGATTTTAAGCTGGATACTTTTACCAAGTCATTCATAGAGAAGGGATTTGATTATTTCAAGGTAATGAAAGTAAAGAATAAAATTATATTTAAGAAAATTTGATTTAACAACTGTGTAATCAGTTAAACCATAGGACAAGAAAAGTCTTTATTAGTGGCGGTTCGTGGGGGTAGATTTTGCTTTGGATAACCTAGACAAAGATTTTCACTTAGAAGTCACAAAACAGTATCTTTGGTTTGTTCTTTCTTTCTATCTCTCTCTCTTCTCCTTCTTTTTTCAGTTATTCAAGAAGAAAAGGGAAAAGAATAGAAAGACCATCCACTGGACTGCTATGTGCCAAGGTGACCCTGAACTGGTCCTTCGCCAAGTTCTCCCATATGAATGAACTTCTTCATGGCATTTCTGGACTCTTTGTTCCTTTTATTCTTTACATCTCATTCTTATGCCTATTCACCCCCCTTTTTTAAAGATTTTATTTCTTTATTTGACATAGAGAGAGAAATCACAAGTAGGCAGAGAGGCAGTCAGAGAGAGAGAGGCAAGCAGGCTCCCCACTGAGCAGAAAGCCCGACATGGGGCTCGATTCCAGAACCCTGAGGTCATGACCTGAGCCGAAGGCAGAGGCCTCAACCCACTGAGCCACAGGCGCCCCCCTATTTCCACTTCTCACAGTGTCTGTCACACAACCATTAGAGAAAGAAGAGAGCATCAGGTACAAATCAAGCTCTTTTGTCTCTCCTTAACACCCTTCGAAAAAGCTTTGGTTGTAAAAGTGTCAGAATGAGATCAGGCAAAGAGCCCGTGGATTTCAGAATCTTGCCCATCCCTGGCATCCAGCTTTCTACACTAAGCACTATGACGAGGTTGTGTGCTCTCGAGCCTAGGACTTCCCTGTAGCCTCTACTTTAATTTTGCTTCTCTGTCTTTCTATAGACGTATGTATTTAACACGATCTTAGTAAATATCCCTGAAAAGCAACTGATCAGTCATTAGTGAACAGAGAGACAAGAGAGAACAAAAAAGTTGAAATATTGCACATTAAATATTTGCAAAAATTAGTTACTTCTTATTTTGAGAAAAACTTGATATTGGCCTTCAAACTCTAGAAAGAATAAATAGGGAATACATTTATTGAAATTAAACTCACATCCCTGGACTTACCAACAACTAGGAAGCACCCCACTAATAAACTGAGACTGTGCAGCCTGGGAGACGTGGGTAGTATCATTCCCCAACTCCAGCACACACTCGCTTCCGTTTCTGCCTGGATTTCTCTTCATAGCACTTACCACTTTCCAAAATATCCTTCACTTATTTGTTATATTGTCTGTCTCTTTCTGGTGGAATTCAAGTTCTACAAGAGTAGGCATGGGCCAAAGGATAGAATTTGATTTTGTTTCCTTTGTTCTCTCTATCTCTGGCACCTGGGATAGTCCCTGGCCCGGAGTAGGCACCAGGAAACAGTTGTTGAACAATTGCAAATATGGAGACAAAAACACAGGGGAAATAAAATGATGTCAAGTATGGGTGCTACCAGGATTTCTTCAAGGTAGCAAAATTCTTTTGTTTCTTAGAAAGAAAAAGATGGGAAGAAGGATGAAATGAGTAAGTGAAGATGGCAGAGTTGAGAATGTGCCATCAGTACCGGTCCCTAGCATCTACGACCTCTGCTTTTACGCTGTTGCTCTCACGTACTAAGGCAGGACTCCTTAAACACATTGTGAGAACCCAGAGAGTATGAGCAGGACAGTTCTGCTCCAGCCCCGCTTGAGGAGACTCCCCGATCCAGCCTTCCCCACTAGCAACTTTTCTGCCAGTCCGCACGACGTGCCCAGGCACATCCAGTGCAGAGCGCTCCAGAACGCTGAAAACGCCCTGTGCTTGTTTTTAAAGGGGGAAACTCTGTGTGTGTGTGTGTGTGTGTGTGTGTGTGTGTGTGTCTAAGTTCTATTTTTTACCTCTTACTCAGGAAGGACTTTCTCCCTTATTCTTATTTGACCCGTGATCATTTCTTCTTTTATTCCTGTCAGACACATTTAATCTTCCACTTAAACCTGATTCTATTTCTTTTTTTCTTGATTTCTTTAGCAAATCTTGCTCAGGACTTCTCCAAGAGAAGGCCATTTCCTATGGCCCCAGTTCTCATCTCTTACTGCCATATCATGTAGTGGGTCTTGGACCTCAAATTGCATAATTCAGCCAGCAGATGCTTTTCTTTTCTTTCCTTTTCTTTTCTTTTCTTTTCTTTTCTTTTCTTTTCTTTTCTTTTCTTTTCTTTTCTTTTCTCTTCTTCTTTTAATAGAAAGAGTGTGGAGAGGGGGAAGGGCAGAGGGAGAGGAGAGAGAGAATCTTAAGCAGGCTCTATTCCCAGTGCAGAGCCCAAGGTGGGGCTGCATCTCAGGACCTTGCGATCATGACCTGAGCTAAAATCAAGAGTCAGGGGCGCCTGGGTGGCTCGGTGGATTAAAGCCTCTGTCTTTGGCTCAGGTCACGATCTCAGGGTCCTGGGGTTGAGCCCTAAGTAGGGCTTCCTGCTCAGCAGGGAGCCTGCTTCCCTTCCCCCTCTCTCTGCCTGCCTCTCTGCCTACTTGTGATCTCTGTCTTTCAAATAAATAAATAAAATCTTAAAAAAATAATAAAATAAAATCAGAAGTCAGATGCTTAACCGACTGAGCCACCAAGATGCTCCTATTTCATCTGGTTTTGTAGACTTATAAAAATTGGGAAGTTCCACAAAAAGCTGTGGATTTCTAGTTACTTCTGCAAAATCAGAGCTGGGCATTAGTCTGCTTTATCATAGACAATCATCAGCTGTAGTTCTATCATTGCCATGACACGGCGTGGACATGTTCCATTTCACCAACTGCCCTTCTTTTCCGATCCAGCTGGCATTGATGATCCAGGTCACTGTTTAGACCAAAAGATATTGGCAAAAGAGTGGGGCAAGGATGTGCCAAGTCATATTCCCAATGACCTGATTACTAATAGCTGCTCCTTTTTAAAGACCTAGATCAAGAAACTTCTGCTCTATGACATTGACTTGCTTTTCTCCATGGGAAAAAAAAAAATGCATTCATTCATTTTCAGACATTTACTGAGGATCTAGTAGGTGCTAGGCAGTGAGGATGCAGCAGTGAAAAGTTTAGAGAAGTGTACAGAACTGGGGATATATATATTTGACAGTCATTAGCATCAGATGGCATTTAAGCCACCAGATGGGCAAGTGTCACCAAGAGACAGAGTGTGCATGGAAGAGAAAGGGAGAAGTCCTCCTGGTTTTTGTTTGTTTGTTTGTTTTTACGATTACTGTTCATTACCACTGCTTTTCTCAAGGCATTTTCATGGTATGTGGTAAAATTATTGATTTTTCTCTGTATAATCACTTTTAAAAATTCTCCAGTATTTATTTAAAAATAATTCAAACCTATGGAAAGGTTGCCAGATGGTACTCTGGATAGCCGTATGCCCTTTCCTTACATCGCTACATTGGTGTGTTGTTAGCACTTCATGGTATGGGCTTTCTCTCTCCTTCCTCCCCAGCGCTTTCCCCCTCCCTCTCTCTCTCTGCCCTATTTGAGAATCTTTTGTGAACATTACTGTGTTTCACTCCTAGATACTTCAACACGCATCTCCTAAAGATAAGGACATTTCCTTTACAACCACAATCAGAAAACTGAATATTGACACTATTATCAGATATGCTTGTCCCTATCCAAATATCCCTACACTGGTAAATAATTTCTTTTATAGTTTTTGTTTATTTGTTTTTTGGTTTTAGTATCCAGTCCAAAATCACCTGTATTTAGTTTTTATATCACTTTCGTCTTATTTAATTTAGAATAATTTCCTAGTCTTTTGGTGGGGGAATAGAAAAGTATAGATAGGAAGCTTTTGTGGTGTTGTTTTTTTAAAATTCTGGACAGTTGTTTTCAGAATGTCTGCCATTTTAATTTGTCTCACCTGAGTTTCTTTATGATTAATTTAGGTTAAACATTTTTAACAAGACTATTACATAGATGATGTTGTATATTTCTCATTGAATCACATCAAAGGCACACGATGTCAGTTTTTCCTATTGTTAAATTTGGTAATCTAGTAAGAGAGTGTTTCTCAACTCAATTTCTCCATCTATTGCTCCCAACAAGGTTTCATTCAATATTCTAGTATCCAAGGATGATCCTAATTGAATAAATTATTTTTATAGTGCTAGTAAAATGATGACTTTCTGTTTTCATCATTCCTTCTACATTTATTAGGTGGTTTTTTATTATAATAAGAAAGCTTTTCTTCTTTTCTCCTCTTTCAAGAAAAAAAAAGCTTTTAAAGTATCAGTTTGAATTCATAAACTTTTAAGAAACATTTCCTGTCTTTTCCTCCATGTCTGCCATTCATTTTGATTCTCAGAAGTAATTATTTATTTACAAGCTGTTTCCCATTTAAATGTGAGCCTCTTGAATGGGAGTCATAAAATCATGTCTTGTGGGTTTTCCCCCCATTGTTTAACACACATAGAAACCTACAGATGTTTAACAAATGAATGAATGAACGTAACTGCCAAATTATCTATCAAATTTGTTCATAGTTTTTAGCAATTAAAGCAATGAGATACTATTTATTATTTATCAATTGGCAAATATTAAGACATGTATCCATATTTTACATTAACATGTGTTAGGGTTTTTTTTTTTAAGATATTATGTATTTATTTTAGAGAGAGAGAGGGAGAGAGAATGAACGGTGGGAAGGGGCAAAAGGAGAGAGAGAGAGAGAGAGAGAGAAGTGGTCTCCCTGCTGAGCAGGAAGCCCTACTTACGGCTCCATCTCAGGACCCAGAGACCATGATCTGAGCTGAAGACAGGTGCTTAACAGACTGAGCCACCACGATTTGGGACATATTCATCCTATGCTACTGGAGGATAATTTAGTAACATGTATTAAAAGTTCTTAAGGAATAATGGCTAAGACTATGATGGAAATGATTAGAATTAGAACACTTTCAACTTTATAAGGAATATATAAAAATACATTCCTTTCAATTCAATAATTCCACTTCTAGTGGTATCAGAGATGCATTTTTGAGACATCAAGCCAATGTTTTATGTGGCAATCCCCCTTTTAGAGCAGTTTGGCAGCTGACCCATGCAATGGATCAGTGGAATTCATTGCCTTGTGGAAGTGGGGTGGGAAGCTGCCAAGAATGAGGGAATCATTGCTAGACTTGAAATTTCACAACAGAGGTTGTGAATCCATTGTGAATTAAAAGGCTAAAAGCAAGTACTTTTGATTTTCAAAAGCCAGACTTTAATGAGAAATGGGAAAAGTTTGTACATTTCAAATGAGTCAGAGCTTAAAAGAGTTACCACAGAATAGATGATAGAGCAGGAAAAAATCTAGATTATTATGTAAGTCTTTCCTGGGGCAAGAGAGAAGAAACCAGAGAGAAGAGAGGGAAGGCATGGCGTCAAATGTCAATGTCCTTGTTTCCACTCTTTTGTGGGGTGTCGTTTTCTTTTCCTTTTAATTTTTATTTATTTTTAAATTTCTTTTCAGTGTTCCAGAATTCATTGTTTATGCACCACACCCAGTGTTCCATGCAGTACTGTGCCTCCATGATACCCACCACCAGACTCACCCAACCTCCCACCCTCCCCACCCCTCCAAAACCCTCAGATTGTTTTTCAGAGTCAATAGTCTCTCATGGTTCGTCTCCCCCTCTAATTTCCCCCAACTCCCTTCTCCTCTGCATCTCCCCATGTCCTCCATGTTATTTCTTATGCTCCACAAATAAGCGAAATCATATAATAAATGACTCTCTCTGCATGATTTATTTCACTCAGCATAATCTCTTCCAGTCCCGTCCATGTCAATAGAAAATTTGGGTATTCATCCTTTCTGATGGAGGCATCATACTCCATAGTATATATGGACCACATCTTCCTTATCCTTGCGTCCATTGAAGGGCATCTTGGTTCTTTCCATAGTTTGGTGACTATAGTCATTGCTGCTATGAACATTGGGGTACAAGTGGCCCTTCTTTTCACTACATCTGTATCTTTGGGGTAAATGCCAGTAGTGCAATTGCAGGGTCATAGGGAAGCTCTATTTCTAATTTCTTAAGGAATTTCCACACTATTCTCCAAAGTGGCCTCACCAACTTGCATTCCCAGCAACAGTGTAAGAGGGTTCAGAAAGGGGGTGTTTTGAACAGGAAACCAATGCATGCATTCTGTTTTTCATTTGCTACCCTTTCAAGCGATTGCTAAGGGTCCTATGCCAATAGGAGAGCAGAAATGGCAACATGGCCAGGTTAAAACAGAGAAGGGTCAGGTCTCCATGGGCTGTCCATGGCTGGCAATAACCAGAGAATGTAACAGACCAAAGGAAGAATTCTGGACACAAATTAGAACTGTGCATCTTTCAAAGCATCATGATGGTAGCAGACAAAGGGAAGACCCAAAGGTGGATTCAGAGGGTAACCACGAGGGTGCTAGGGGTGGGGCATGGACAAGCTCCCAGACCTAGAATTTGTTCTAAAATAATTTTTGAAAATGGTATTTTTAGACATTTCATGGGTTGCAAATACTTTCAACATGTATAGCAAAGTTTTTGGTCTTAAAACATTTTCGTATACATTATTTTAAAAATATAAGGACAGTTGATGTGAAGTCTCACATTAATCCTTCACCAAAAGCATACATAATTATTAAATTCCAAAGGTTGAGTCATGAAACATTTGGCAATCATGTTCTTTATATTTGAAAAAGATTGAACGGACTTATATATTTTATATCCCTGTATTTGTTTCTTTGTCCAGGTTTAAAAACCAAACTATAAGATGTTCCTCCCATTTGTAACTGGTCACAAGATTATTACATTTTAGGGTTGGTTAAGTCCATCTGTTATGAAGTCCCATGCTTAATGAAGTTAATACTTTCTACTTTGTTTCATTTAGTTTAAAGGAAAGAACAACTTAATTTTTACTACATAGCTGGTCAGGGAAATTTAATTCTGGCTCTCAGAAATTTCTTAGACTTATTGTGATGGTCTAAGATCATAGCAAGCTCTGAAAGGAGTTTTGTGGCTGTTCGTGGGGGTGTGGGAGTAGAGGGGAGTGGATCACTTAAATGTTGGAATTTAACAGTAAGTTTCTGTTCCATGTCCTACCCATCAAATTACAAATGAGTGAATGAGATGTGATTGACTAGCAAGCTGTACCTGTGTCAAAACTTAAGAGAATTGCCAATGTGCACAGTCCTCAAATGGTTCCATTTTCTCCTTTTGGAATGCTATGCCCAATTTGAGAAAGTTCAATAATGAAACATTTTAATCATGCTAATCAATGGACTTTTGCCTTTGTTGTTTATTTGGGCTTTTTTGTTGCTGTTACTAAAGTAGATGTGCCTTTAAGTTTTGTTTATTCTTTAAATAGATCTTTTTGCTTCAAAGAAACAAAGCTAATAAAAATCTTACAAGAGGGGGAGGAGTTAAGATTGTGGAGGAGTAGGAGGACCCTGAGCTTGTCTCATTCCTTAAACACAGCTGGATAGTTATCAAATTATTGTGAATACCCAAGAAATCAATCAGAGATCAAAAGGATCTGGGAGAACAAAAACTGCATGTATACAAGTCAAATTATTATGAAGACCCAAGAAATCAATCAGAGATCTGGAAGAACAAAAACTGCAAGTCTACAGGTAGAAAAGTGACCACCTTTTCAGAGGTAGGAGATGCGAAGCATAGCTGTGGGAGCAGTGGATGAGGGGAGGGACCCTGCTTAGGGAGGCTACCGCAGAATACTAGAAGCAACAGAGGCGCAGCAGAGGGCAAAATCTGAACTTTTAAGTTTACTACCATGGGGGATGTACCTCGATTAAAGGTGTTCAGGTAGCAAAGACAGAATCCCAGGAACGACAGGGAGGTCCGAGGACCCCCTGGGTCACAGGAAGAATGGGTGGCATCAAGGTACTACACTGTTCCCAGGCAGAGGAGCCGGGAGGTTCATAGAGAGTAGCAGGTTTTGGTGTGGGCTTTCTGCTCTTAAATGCGAACCACGAGGCAGTGGTGTGAGGTTTTTCATGGAATGCGGGCAAACATGGCGATATCCTCCCCGGAGGATGCGGGTCCTCGCCAGGGTGTCCTGGACATTTGGAGTTTTGAAAGTCGGTCATGCGCCTGAGACAAAAAGCCTCCGACAGGGGAAAGATGAACTCAGGGTTCAGACATAAACCAGGGAAACAAATAGGGTGAACGACTGGTTTTCTGAGGGCTCGCTGAAAAAGTGGGGGTCTCAGATTTTCAGCTCTGGGCCTAGAGGACAGGATTTTCACCCCTTCGGCCAATTAGAGCTGAGTCTTCAGCGAGCAAACCAGCGCCACCTAGTGGAGTCCCCGAGCTGCTTACACCAAGCCCCGCCTCCTGTGCGGGGGAGACCCAATTCCACTGAGAATCAGCACCCCCCAGGCTTCTCCCCCAGAAGACCAACACAAACAGCTAGCTCACAGCAAGCCTACTGATGGTAGATTGCTGCAATGCTTCAGCTCTAGGGGAAATAGGATTGAGCTTCTTTTTTACTCTTTTTTTTTTTCATTTATTTTCTTTTACTTTCCAATTCCTTTTTAAATTTTTATTATTAAAAATTTATATGTATGTGATTTTCATTTTTGTCTACTTTCATTTATTTTATTTGATTTAATTTTGGGGGATCTAGATTCTTTTAATAAGCAGACGAAAACATACCCAAGATCTAGTGGCATTTTTAGCTTTCTTGTTTTGTGGTTTTTTTTCTTTTTCTTTGCTTTTCGCTTTGTTTTTGTTTTGTTTGTTTGTTGTTCTTTTTCTCTTTTTTTCTTTTCTGAAAAAAATGATGAGATGGAGGAATTCACTCCAGGAGAAAGAACATGAGGTAGAACTCACAGCCAGGGATTTAATTGATACAGACAAAAGTAAGATGTCTGAACTAGAATTTAAAACAATTATAAGGATAATACTGAGCTTGCAAAAAGAATAGAAGACACTAGAGAATCCCTTACTACAGAGAAAAAAGAACTAAAATCTAGTCAGGCTGAAATTTAAAATGCTATAACTGAGATACAAACTTAAAAGGAAACTATAAAAATGAGAATGGTTGAAGCAAAAGGGCAAGTCAGTGATGCAGATGATAAAATTATGGAAAATATTGAAGTTGGAAGAAAGGTAATGGACCATAAAGGTAGAATTAGAGAACTCTGTGAATTAGTAAAATGCAGTAACATTCATATCATAGGAGTCCCAGAAGATAAAGAGAAAGATAAGGGGGCAGAAGGCTTAGTCAAATAAATTATAGCCCAAAACTTCCCTAATCTGAGGAAGACACAGACATCAAAATCCAAGAAGCACAGAGAACTCCCATTAAATTCAACAAAGCCAGCCATCACCAATGTATAGCACAGTCAAATTCACAAAATGCACAGACAAGGAAAGAATCCTGAAAGCAGTAAAGGAAAAAGGTCCTTAACCTACAAGGAAAGACAGATCAGATTTGCAGTGTCTCTGTCCAAAGAGACTTGGCAGGCCGGAAAGAAGTGGAAGGAGATATTCAACATGCTGAATGGGAAAAATATGCAGCCAAGAATTCATGATCCAGCAAGGCTGTCATTCAAAATAGAAGGAGAGATAAAGAGTTTTCCAGACAAACAAAATCTAAAGGAGCTCGTGACCACTAAACCAGTTCAGCAAGAACATCACCAGAAGCACCAATTCTACAGGTAACACAATGATACTAAATTCATATCTCTCAATAATCACTCATGTTCACTGAATATTAAAGAGTGAATTTACATTCTGAAATCTAAATAGACTAAATGTTCTAATCAAAAGACCTAGGGTATCAGAATGGATAAAAAATTAAGATCCATCTATATGCTGACTACAAGAGACTAATTTTATTCCTAAAGACATTGCAGATTGAAAGGAGGGGATGGAGAACCATCTACCATGTTAATGGACATCAAAAGAAAGCCTCAGTTGCCATACTTATATCAGACAAATTGAGATTTTAAAATAAAAACTGTAACAAGAAATGAAGAAGGGCATTATATCATAATTAAGGATCTGCCCATCAAGAAGATCTAACAACTATAAATATTTATGACCCCAACTTAGAAGCACCAAATAGATATATCAATTAATAACAAACATAAAGAATCCATTGATGATTACACAATTATTATTGTGTAGGGGACTTTAACAACCCCCTTACAGCAAGGGACAGATAATCTAAGCAGAAAATCAATATTGCTTTGTCAATAGATGCAGAAAAAGCATTTGACAAAATGCAGTATCCTTTCCTGATAATAACCCTCAAAAACATAGAGATAGAAGGAATATATTTCAGCATCATAAAGGCCATATATGAAAGATCTACAGCTAGTATCCCCCTCAGTGGGGAAAAACTGAGAGCCTTTCTCCTATGGTCAGGAACAAGACAATTATGTCCATTCTCAACTTTACTGTTTAACATAGTACTGGAAGCCTTTCTCTCCCTCTGCCTCTCTCCTCACCTCTCTCTCTCTCCAAAAGAAAAAAAAAAAAAAGAAAGAAAGAAAGAAAGAAAAAAAGAAAAGAAAAGAAAAGAAAAGAAAAGAAAAGAAAAGAAAAGAAAAGAAAAAGAAAACCAGCTTTAAAGGAGAGGAGAGGCCATGTTTGTCCTATTCAATGGCATGAGCAAGAACTTTGTACGTAGTAGGTTCTACATAAATGAGCAAGAGCTTGGTGCATAATAAGTTCATAAATGATGTATAAACAATGAATGAATGAATGATGCTCTGATATAACCCTTGCAGAAAACTGTATAAATTTCCTAGGCAAATTATCTTGCTGTAATAATAGAAAGAATTTTTTTTTAAAAAAAAGCATTTAAAAAAAAAAAGAAGTTTCAATGATGTGGTCCCCACAGTAGACTGAAGGCCCTCAGTTTCTCCATGTTCTCTGGTGGGGAAAGGCCCTATCTTCACCTTGGCATAGTGCCAAAAGAGAGGAAGGGCCTCTAGGACCATTCCTGAAGAGAAGGATTAAAATCAGGACCAGAGGGCCATGTCACCTGCTGAAGAAGTGATGCCCAGGAAAGCCACACTACAAGTTCCCTGGGCACCCAAGGCGGGGGACGTGGGGGACAGCAGGTGATCCCTGATCTGCTCATAAGTAAGGCAGGCATGGGGGGGTCTGCAGCCTTAGTGATTTCACTTGTCGGGCTGACAAGTATGGAAATTATTATAAATTTTAAAAACCATAACTATTGTTGTGCCATCTTTTAATTTTATTCCCCAGGTTGGCATACTCTGGCCAACTCCACTGCATATTTTCAGAAGAAAACCTCCCACCCCAAAACCACTACCTTAAAACACAAATATCTCTGGGGTGCTACAGTTACAGTGCTCTCTGTTTGAATTCAGTGCCCTGTTTTTAAAATATATCCTCTCCTCTCATAATTTAAAAACATTTCAAAAAATAATTGACCATGTTTATAGGCGTGATTGTTCATCCTTTTGTGTCTCTGAAAGAATTAACTTCGGGGAGCAAAAGCAATACTGTTTGTGCTTCTAATGTTCACAAAGTTTTTCTTTGAACTTAGAAGATCTTCAGAGTCAGATTTTTAACTTCAGCTTTTGAAGGCTTTTTGCCCCTATTAATTTCTATTTGAGTGATTAAATGTATTCGTATGGTTTAACTCAAGTCTTTCTATTTGGAAATAATAAAGGTAATAATAATCAAAGTTCTGCCCCTCAAATAACTGGTAAAAGAACAAGGAATGTATGTCTTCTTTGTTTTTCTCTTGGTTATAGAATAAATAATTTACAGATGGTAACAGTAAGCAAAAGACCATTTGCCTTTCCTCATTTACTTTAAAACGAATCAATAAACATTTATTAAAAAGATAAAACTTAGCAAAATTTAGATTTAAAAACTTGAGAGCCTGT
This sequence comes from Mustela nivalis, assembly GCF_964662115.1. Classification (NCBI taxonomy): domain Eukaryota; kingdom Metazoa; phylum Chordata; class Mammalia; order Carnivora; family Mustelidae; genus Mustela; species Mustela nivalis. The sequence continues at coordinate 30,722,169 of NC_139024.1, forward strand.
CTGTGAAATCACGTGTGCTAATTTTCATGACCACAGGACGTAATTTGGTGGGTGAACGTGGCCTTATTTGGTGGGCAGGAGGTTCTAGTCCAACATCAGACTACAGATCAGGGAAGAATCCAATTACAGAATGAAGACAAATGAGAAAAATCAAGATGCTGCTTTGAGTAATCCAAATTATCACTTTTCTTTGGTGTAGAGGCTGCTAATGGGTAACATTGCATGAAGTGGAAAGTTTGATGAAAGTGGGGATTGTGCAATTTTTCTAAATGTTTCATTTCTTGAATTAGAGGGCCATGTAAAAGAGAATGAAAGAGAAGGATCAATGGGTAGCAGTGGCAGACAAGTAATCATGGACATTAGTCATTACAAGAAAGGGGCAGGAGGAAAAATCCCTCACGGAGGCTGACGAAGGTGAGAGCTGCTCTCTGAGCCCAGCATTTCGTCCTCAGTCTCTGTCTCCTATTTATTTCCAAAATGCTTGAGGAAACAGGACAGGTGGCCACAGCTCCAACAGGGCACAAGTTTGGCTTCCCAGAACCCAGGATAGTGGAAGCAGCAAATCTTCCTGAAGCTCTGAAGTTTGTTTCATGAATTGATGACTCTTCCAGGCTCAAAGAAGCAGCTAATCAACAGCATGATCAGTGCCAAGATAAGAGGCTCTTCTGTAGGCACCATCTTAGATCTCCAAGTTGCATTATTTATTTTTAAACAATAGCATAACCATAGTGTATGCACCAGTGACTAATTCTGAGATGTGTGATGTGTTCAGTGTACTTAACTATGACTTTAACTCTGTTAGGGTATCAGATTGTTTTACATCAAAATCAATTGTTTCAAAGTAGATTTTTGATATCCAGACAATGGCATGCTTGTTTCAAATGCTTCCTACCATATTTCTATAGAAGGGCTTTGGACAGTAACTCAGAGTTTTCTGCAATGAGGTTTGAATTACCCATAAATTTCGTATGCAGTTAACATGAAGCTCTTAGCACAGGAAAAATGCTGTGGATTAGGTAGCAAAAATAATATTGTTTGAACTTTCTACTTTTTATAAAAGTAATTATTTGAACTTATAATTAAAGGTCTAATAATCTAACAATTAATTATAATACTAATAATTTTTACCATTTTTTACTATTATTTACTTTTTTTTTTTTACTATTGCTATTACTATTACTATTATAATACTAATAATTTTAGTAGTACTAAAATTTACATGTGAACTGGCCAGGTAAGTCCATGTTTAAAATACATAAAGTTTATTGTTACCATTTAAATAGAAAGAATATATATAGACAATGAAGAACATTTTTTTTTTAAAGATTTTATTTATTTATTTGACAGACAGAGATCACAAGTAGGCAGAGAGGCAGGCAGAGAGAGGGGGTGGGGGGAAGCAGGCCCCCTGCTAAATAGAGAGCCCGATGTGGGGCTTGATTCCAGGACCCTGGGACCATGACCTCAGCTGAAGGCAGAGGCTTTAACCCACTGAGCCACCCAGGCGCCCCAGTGAAGAACATTTTTCATCTACTAGGTTTTAGACCACTTTCGCACATTAAGTCTGGCTTTCTTCTGTTTTTAAGGAAAATCAAAGGAAATGGAAGGCATTGAAACAAATACAGAGGAATATATACCAAAGGAATAAATAATTTTCTAAATGACAATGATGACATTGTTTTGGGGGGAGGGGGTTGTTTTTATTTTAGTCTGGAAAGATTCAAGAGTAACTGATTATCTATTTTCAGGTCACTACATTTCTGTAAAGGTTCACTTTAAAAGAGGCTCTACATGGAAAGACAATTTGGTCAAGTACCACAGAGGACCAGTGGGGCCTCTTTACCCTGCAAGTAAATGGAAGACTGCCTCAGGCCCCAGCGTCCTCACGAAGATGCTCATGAGTTCCAACAGGGCTCACCCACACTGGGTCACCTTTGGCATTTAAGTTCTGCCTCCGCGGCCTTCTTGCTGATCTTCGGTGCGCTGTTCTTCTAGACCTCCACCCCGGCGTAGTGTCGGCCCAAACACAGAACAAAGTCTCTTTCCTTAGTTCAGGGCATGCGTGCATCCACATGCACATACCATCTACAGACAAAAGTGGCTTTTGGAATTAGCAGACTTTATTGAAGATTTTGGGCAGAAAGAGAGTGGCTCATATAACAGAAACTCAAACCACTTCTGCTTGAATTTTCGATGTCATAAACCCTTTGCCATGCCCTGCCAATGGACTCACCTGTTTCTTATTTACACTCGCCCCTCTTCTCCTGTTTTTTGTTTTTTTGTTTTTTTGTTTTTGTCTTTCTATTGTTCCAAGTTTCAAATGCAGAGCAGTTTAATGCCTTTTGTTTTTTGTCTTCTCCCAACTCTTGCTGACCGTGGTTATACTTTTCAACTCAATCAGTTTATAAAACATTGTTTTCCAAAACACTTCCTTCAAAGGAATCCTTACACTAGCTATGTTAAGTAAGGTATTGTTTGCCCACTCTTCTATAGTTAGAAATAAGATGAATATATTTATATGTTAAGATAATTAAATGTAAAGCAGACTTCCAAATGAGACAATGTATAGGAGATCCCTGAATAGAAATGCCCTAATCTGTTCTTCCATTCATTCACAAATATTCATGCGCTGGGTTATTCTAAAAACTGAAGATACAGCAGGGAGACAAAAGCAAAGAAAGACCTTGTTTTCCTGGAGAGGAGACAAGTAATACATATGCAAATCAATTAATATAGAGAGCCTATCAGCTAGCGATGCGTGTCATGAAACAAATGGAGATGGGTGCTAGAGAGTAATGGGGATACGTATGTGATATTTTACATGGGGTTCAGCAGAGCTCTGCAGGAAATGAAGAGGTGAGCCATGCTGATATCTGGGAGAAGATTCTGGGAAACAGAATTAACAAATGCAAAGATCTAGAAGCAGAAGCATAATTATTTTGTTTTCAAAGTATAGCAGGAAGGTAGAGTGACCAAGGCAGAGTTAGTGACAGAGAAAGTCAAAGTGTCCAATAGCCATAACACATACAGACTTGTAGAGAAAGATTTTAGATTTGATTCCAAATGAGATAGAAGCCATGGAAAGATTTTGACCAGAGGAATGTTGTGATATGAATTTTGTTTTGATGTGGCTGCTGTCTGGAGACTCGATTAAAGGAGGTAGAGGCAAGAAACAGCGAGACCAGTTAAAAGATCATTGCAACAATGTGGCAAGAGATAAGACAGTAGCTTGGACCAGGTCAACAGAGATGCAATTGTGAGAAGTGATCAAAAATAAGGCCAAGGTTTTGGTTTACTACATCAACTAGAAGGATGGAGTTGACATTTTCCGCAGGAGAAGCAGGTTTGGGGAAGAAAATCAAGAGTTCAGTTTTGGACACGTTAAGTTTTAGAAGTCTGGAACACCAATCAAAAGCTGTCAAGTAGGCAACTGAATACACACTTCCAGAACTAAAAAGGGAGGCTGAAACTGGCTACACAAACCTGGAAATAATCAACATTTAGATGTTATTTAAAGCCATGGGGACTAGATGAGATCACGCAAGGTGTGGTGCTAACGGTTGAGCACACAAGAGACTCAGAAGATGTGGCCAGTATTGAACGCAGTCGTCCATTATCCCACCAAATGAGACAGAGAAGGATATTCCTTAAGAACCCTTCCAGCTGTAATTCTTTAATTTACCTTGTTTTACAAGTGAAGAAATTTATGGTTGAGAGTCTGGGAGTACTTTTCTAAAGGAGATGCTGAGGAAAGGACCTATCTGAAAGGAAACAGTTGAATTTATGAGAGAGGGTATAATTGGTAATGTAAGTTTCTGAGGGATTAGAAAAGATCAAATCCAAAGTGCAAGTAGAGAGCCCGGCTTTAGGAGTCAGAACAGCTCCTTTACTGTTAGATTTAAGTAATAGAATAATATCCAGTTCGGTAGATACACCATCCTTTCCCTATTGTTAAACAAACCTTCCTTCCCCACTCCTTATATGGTGATAAATGCTACAGTAGACTAGGTATTACATTAATTAAAATTAATGGGGATGTATCCATGAGGATATTGCCATAACAAAGGCCAAAATACCAGCAGCATAAGTCAAGTGAAGTCTATTCTTTCTTACTCAATAGTGTCAGCCTCGCCAGCCTGGGCCTGCTGTGGCAGTTCCACGGTGTTTCCGACTCTGGTTTTTTCCATCCTATTGCTTTGCCATGTTGCTTTTTTTTTTGTTGGTTGTTTGAGGTAGCCATTTCAACTCTATAACAATTACAGTCAAGAGAGCAAGAGGGGAGAAGGGGAAGGGGGAGACATGAGCCATCCTTCAAACAACCAGAACGTGCCTCAGAGCTCTGGGGTCACGTACCATTGATCAGAACTTTGTTTCACAGCCCCAGTAAGGAGACCAGAGATGGAACCTTCAGCTGGTTGGCTAGGTGTGCAGCTCCATTCAGGATGGTGCTGCTGAAGGAGAGAGGATGCATACCGGGTTGGGTAAAAAAAGTATGTGCATGACTGAGATGTAAGCTAAGAACTTACTTTGAGAATACAGCTTTATTTTTAAATAGTATTTTATTAATGGCAAGTGATTTAATGACAGTGATTATTCAATATGATACCCCTAGCAGCCCTGTTAGGTAATCAGGGCAAGTGTGATGATTCCTGTATTACAAATTAGGAAACAGAGACTTGGGCTAAATGACTTGATCAAGGTCGTATGTCTAATACACGATCTTAAAATAAGCCTATGTTTTCCGACTTCTCAAATCCAATGCTGTGGCAGAGAACACAGCAAAACCTGATTCATATCCAAATGAAATGGGACTTCAGCAGAATTATGCCTTATCTCCAGAGATCTTCTCTATTTGGGAACTTTTAGTTTCTTCAGCAATGCAGCATCCAAAATAACAGTTTATAAAAGTAAATGGAATGATGATAGGAGAAATATAAATAAATTTCCATCATTTTGAGTTTAATTTGTACTGAGAAAACATCCAGACTTTTCCTAATGGTCTGCCTTGGGAGGGGAAGAAGGAGATCAGGGGGCTGGAGAGGTCCTGGTGATGAGTCATGGGCTCAGTGCCCTGGTTGTCTGAGTCTTTGAGTGTGAGTCACTTCATTTGCACAGATGATTCTTGCTGCCAACCGCTGCCCTCCGGGGGCGGGGGTGGGGGCTGTGCTGATGGATCCCCATGGGTAAGCTTTGCTTTCACACCCCCCCATAAGCAGAGATTCGGTGGCAGCTGCTCTGTGCAATATAGCTCTGGCTCTGAGTGCCTTTCTTAAACTCTTCATTTCAGTAATATCTTCTGTCCTAAAAACCTTGCTGATAAGAGAGATTTTTTTCCAGCAGCCCTCACTTATGTTCTGACATTGAGGTGGGGTTTCAGCATGCAGGGCTCCTACCTTGTTGTGGCATCCTCACTTCATATCCCTCATCAGTGCATGGGTGGCCCTCCGTCACCCACACTTAGCCTCTTTTATGAGTTCTCTTATTGCTTCCAAAATAAAAGACGAATTTTTCCCTCGTTTCATGATTCTTTCTGCAGTAATCAAAATGAACGAAACCCAGATCTATCCTGTGAGTTGTGTGACCTCAGCTTCTTCTAGAAGCATATACAACAATAGCCTTACTTCTGGAACCCAAATTCTCCATAGGCTTTTCTTTACCTGGTGCTTAACATTTTACATTTTTAGAAAGAAAAAAATATTTTACATTTTCTTTGTGAAACAATATATATCAGAGACTTTTCATTCAAATGGATAGATAGGTCCATGAAAATGGATTCAAAACATGGCAAAATATGGTCAATGCTATAATTAATTTGTGATTGAGACGTAACGGAGGGGAAGACAAGGAAAGAGAACATAAGACTGAGTCACAGATGGGCTAGCTGGGTGATGGGTATTAAGGTGGCCCTTGTTATGATGAGCACTGGGTGTTGTGTATAAACGACGAATCACTGAATTCAACTCCTGAGACAAATATTGCACTGTATGTTAACTAACTAGAACGTAAATAAAATTTAAAATAAATAAATAAATGTACTGAGGTTAAGAAGAAAAAAGACTGAGTAACAGAACATCTTTTCATCTGACTCCTTGTCGAGTCAGGAGAGAGCATACTGCACACTTCTAGAGTGGACTTTCCTCTCACTCAGAATAATTTTTGCATTATGGTAACAACTTCAGCCTAATCTCTTTTCTCCCTTTTGCTTTTTTTTTTTTTTTCCCCCTTAGAAGAGGGATATGGTACACATTCACTGGGGAAAGGGAAGAGTTGCCAATGTACCAATGGCTCCCTCATCGTCCCCGGTACAAGAAACCTTAAAGGAAACCCTATGAGCGTTCCCTAACTTTTGTTCTAACCAAGGAACATGATGGGAAGGGAGACAATTCCAATCTGGGAGAGGCATGAGTTTCCTGTCGAAAGTACTTGAAATCAAATGAAGGCTTTCCGTCTGCTGTAAAACGCTCCTCATTTCCGTGTGGGTATGTTTTTCCTCTCCTTCACTTTGGTGTCACACTCTAGGGACTGCTGTGGTCATTATCACCATCATCATCATCGCGGGACATGCACGACTTCACAGATCCCTTGATCTTTATACCTTGTCCCCAAGGGAGGATATGGTTTTCCTCCTGTTCCATCATTGGCCAGCTCTCCTCCCCAGGTAATAAATAAGGTCACAAGACCGGTCAGCAGCTGCTCTCTCTCTATGTGTCACAACTACTTGGGTTCTTTCTTCGGCCCCATTTGGCTTGAGACCTTCATTCACCCCTCACTTCCTTTCTTATCAGACTTCACAGCTTCAAAATTCTCCTGGTCAACATGGAAATTCTCCCAGATTCTACAGCATTTTATTGTTTCTGACTCAAAGCTTAGAAAAAAATAAGTGATTTTTTAAATATTAAATTTGCTAAAGATAGTGATAATGAAGTATTTTTCAAAAAAGTGAAAAAATTTTTGGAAACGTATTCTCTTTTCTTCATCTATCCATTTTCTAGTGAATTTTAATAAATCATGAGGCCTACATTTTTTTTTTTTTTGGTTGATTTTTCTTTGCTTCATTTAATTCCCTGTTTTTTTTTTTTTTAATTTAGTGTTTGAGGCTTGACTTATTTATGGCATCTTTTTAAAAAATTATAATAAATAAATATAACCTATAATGTATTATTTGCCCCAGGGTAGAGGTCTGTGATTCATCAGGCAAGGCCTAAATTTTTAAAGCAGTTAACCAATTAATTATTTCTTACATCTGAAAATAGGAGTATTTAGTTTGATTATCAAATGCCACATGTAGGTCCGCTGAGTTAGCCCTTACTGGGATTATAAAAATTACCAATTCATGATTTTGTGTTATTATCCAAATATCGCTCTCAGGATTTTTGCTTAGGAAGAAAATACCATATGATTTTACTTATATGTGGAATCTAAAAAACAGAACAAATGAACAAACAGACAGAAAACAGAAACAGATGTTTAAATATAGAGAACAAACTGGGGGTTGCCAGAGAGGAGGGGTGTGGGGAGAATGGGTGAAATGGGCGAAGGGGATTAGAAGGTGCAAACTTCCAGTTCTTAAGTCAGTCAGTCATAGAGATGAAAAGTACAGCTTGGAAGATAGAGTCAATTAAAAAAAAAAAAAAGAATTCCCCTTAGTTAATAGATCAAGGATAGCTTAAAACTTTCTACATATTTATGTATATGTACTTAATAGTTATAAATGGGAATATTTTTTCTTCATTTAATATAGAAATAACGTTAATCACCTAAGGTTATTTTAATTCTGCTGCAATCTCTTATTTTATTCATCTCTGTATTTTACTTAAATTTAACTTACCATCCTAAATGTTGGCCTCTCAGAAGTATTTTTCAATGACACACACATACACTTGATACATGATTTCCATATACATTTACATATATAGCTGGTCTGAAGAAGGTAGACCATTGATGTTCTTAGCAGCCTGTGTCTGATGCTGTCTCAGATACAATCTTCTCGTGGCCTTTGTATCTTGTCAAGTAGGACTCAACTCAGACATTACCTGCTTGGGGAGGCCTTCCCTCTGCATCCATCTAAAGGAGTCTCTGCTCTCCTGCCTCCATGTGCTCTTTGGTATGGCTCTGATTTATTTTCTTCGTGATCCCAATTTCTTTCAGAGAGCATCTTGCTTCCTTCTTGACTGTTCTCAGCTACAGTATAAGCTCTGTTTAATTATCTATTCTGTCATCACTATATCCTCCGTTCCTATAGTGGTGCCTGGCCCCAGGGAGACGTGCAGTAAACAAGTATTGAATGATGATGTGCTCTAAGTTCCTATTGCGGCCAATGTCACAGAGAAAAGATACAGAACTGGTATGAAATTAGAAGGAAGGGGACCTCTCCCGGGCTAATGACACTGCATAATTCTTCAGAAGCCAAACTACTTGGCACCACAAGGGCAAAGTAGTTTCCTGTCCTATCTGTAGGCCCTGCTTTCAGAGGAAAAGGGGAGACTAATTAAAACTGTCTGCCTGAAAAAACATGGAGAAAAACTGCTTCTCAAAATAACAATTTTTAAAAAGAGAAGGAGGAAATGAGAAGGAATATGGTATTGGAAATGGCTGAAATGGCTAAGGAGTTGACATATTTTAGGGAGACTGTAAATGATTTGTTTTTTTTTGTTTTTTTTTTTTAGTAAAGATTATTTTTATCCTTTGACCTTTTACAGGGGAAATTTCATTTTGAAGCAGATTTTTCCGAATCATAATTTAAGGCCTACACACGAAAGACCTTTCTCTTCCCTTTGTCAGATCCACATCCATTTGGAGGGCTGGGGTCTCCTTCACGCTTGGTCCTAGCTCTCCTTTCCAGGCTGCTTTCTCGATGACACTGCCCTCTTCCTGGGCCAGCAGGTGGCCATGGTGAGCTGGGAAGTACCACCTGGAAAGAGAAAACAAGAACTGAGCTGCCCTTGCTCCGAGTAAAAAAGGAAGCTGGAGAAGACTAGAATCTCCAGTCTGATAGTCTGATAGTCTATAGTCTAATAGTCTGATGCTGGCTTTCTCTGATTTCTAGGAGAGCTGGAAATCAGAGAAAGCCAGCACGAGCCTATACCTTGTTTTTTTTTGTTTTTCTTTTTTCAACCTTTTATTCAAGGGTAATAGTCTCAGAGAAAGTTCACAAGTTCCAAGCACATAACAACATGAACTTTTATAAACTGAGCACCCCTGTGTACCAGATCTGGAAACAGAACATGACTAGGACCCCAGAAGCTCTCCTTGGGACCCCTCCCTGTCGCTAACCCTCCCCACCAAGGAGAACTCCTCTCCTGGTTTGCTTGGTTTTACACTTTATGTAAATGGAATTACACAAGCTGTATTATTGGTGTCTGGCTTCTTTCGTGCTCTCCCATGTTTATGGGATTCGTCCACATTTGTCATGTGTTATGTTGGTTCATTCTTGCTGCTGTGCGGTCTTCTGTTGATGAACACAGCACAACCCGTTCATTCTGCCGCTGACAGGCAACTGAGTAGTTTCCTTTCTTGAAGAACGGGGTGGGAGCTATTTTGAATAGTCTGGTATAAACATTTTAATGCATCTCTTTTGATGAAAGTATGCACATACACACATGCATTCCTGTTGGAGATAGAGCTGGGAGTGGGATTTCTGGGTCATAGGGTGTGCATATGTTCAGATGTAGTAGATAAGCCGGTTTCCAGAGTCGTGACAAGTACTTACACTCACACCAGCAATGCATGAGAGCTTCAGTTCCTCTTCACCAATATTTGGCATTTTCTGTTGTTTTGTTTTGTTTTTTCTTTTTCCATTTTTAGCCATACTTGCGGGTACATATTGAATGTGATTTAATTTGTATTTCCTTGAGCTTACCTCGCTTTGAAAGGCTGCAGTCACAGGGTTTTGGTGTTATGTCTGGTGCTGAAGCCAGGAGTGAGCTCCCCAGGGGATTATATACAGAATGAGACAAGAGACCAGATTCATTCCAAGACAGAAAGACTAAAGGCTCTTGGATTCAAAACTAAAGAGGAAAAATTAAAGAGGCCAATAAGTTTACTTTTGAATCAACTCACTTTTCCTCAGCAGTTCATCAGACAAGGTAGAACCCATCTTTTTGATAGAATAGTTATTCTATAGTTAGTCTATTATCTAATATCTATTATAACAAGAATTCTATTATCTAATATCTGTTCTATTCAAGAAAAACGAGAGTAGATTTTTAAAGAAGTCTATAGCCTTTACTAGACAATGACTTCATAAATACTAGACTATAAAATTCAGAAGAATAATTACATGACAGACAGATCTGTGACGGACTTGGTCCTCACACTTATGATCATTCTAAAGGACTGTGAAAACGAGAACCTAGAAACTCACAAATTAATGTCCTTGGTAGGCCTCAGAAACCACAGGTCTCATTATCATCTCTCCTGGAATACTGTTTTTGGTAAGGTGAAAAGATGTTGGGAGGAAAAATCACCACTACTAGCTTCTTGCTGCCTTTCTCTTTTGCCAAGGTATCAAATTATGGGCTGAACTCATTTAGGTAAATCAGATGGAAATACAGAGATTACAGGTAAAATCTTCAGGTTACCCAAAGAATCACGGTATTTGGTTTCTGAGTCTCTGAGACCAGCAGTAAGGCTTGATTTTATGACTTTTTAACTGTCCTGCCTCCTAAAGCACAGGCCCATCAAACATCTCTTCACTTTAAAAATCCACTGAAGTACTACAATTATAGAAGATTTTTCCGTGGGAGAAATGGGATAAAACATACTCATGACCTCTTTATTTTGTTTAGCAACTTCTTACGAACTACAGTCATTTCAAAATAAAATTTAAAACATCCTAAATATCTGTCTTCTGAGACAGAGAATCAATAAAAATAAATTTCTTTGGATTTTAAACAGATATAAAAATGTTCTGTAATTTTAACAGCAATCGTGTATATTCCTTTAGGTTAAAAATAGTAGAGAAAGTCCTGTCCAAAGTGCCTATTAAAAGATTTGTACATGAGTTGGAAACATTGACATACTAAGCTATGATACTAGGATATGACATCTCAAGTACTCTGTTTAAATGATGGATATATGATAGTGATTTTCACTGCTTTATTTCTCCGACCTGAAATTGCCACTTAGCTTTCATAAAAATTTTAATGAAAAAAATAAGAACATAATCAAATAGTCTGCAAACAAATCAGCAAACGAGTTGGATGTAATGGCTTGCGGTAGGTCAACTATGTTGGCCTCATATAAGAAAGATAAATAAATAGAATTATTCCTAAACTCCCACGAGATGCTGATTGAACAGGAAGATATAACCAAATTATTCATCACCCCCTTTAGCTTCTAAATTATTCCCAATTTTAGTCCTTCAGACTTAATTTTAAAAATAAATGACCAGATTTTTAAATGTGAAATGGAAAGCAATTTAACACTTAACCGTTCTAATTGCTTCGATTAAAATTCAGAATAAAATAATGAAGATAATGCGCTTAGATTTCACTATGACCACTATCTGAGAGAGTTTTCTTTTTATACGCTAGGAAGAAAACAGATAATTTTTGAGAAATTAATTATGCTTTGCTTATTTTTAACACATTAATTTTTCTTCAGGAAAAATCCTCAATGAGTTTCTTTGTAGAGCTTGCTTTCCTGGAGACTCTCACACATCCCCCACCCCCAACAGATACTTGTCTTCAGTGAGGAAAGGCAAAAAGCAAACAAACAAAGAATGAGTGATTAACTAAATGCCTAGCTGTAGATAAGCGCCTCATAAAAAGTGATAAATATATCAGACATCAGGGTGATTTAGTGGAAATGTTATGCATATTGTAAAACATATGTGAATTTATCCATAGGATAAAATAGAGTCACAGAAAGCTAAATATTCCCACCAGGTAAATAATACATGTGAACTTGGATAAGGCAAACAAATTCAAAATATGCATAAAACATAACCAACTAAATACATATTTACTTAAGAGGTCCCATAGAAATTTATACTATTCACTAATATTCATATAATATTAGTATGGAACATATTAAAGGGCATTTGGTCACACATACCAAACATGCAAAGACTATGATGTTATATATCAGCTAATGTTAGCTTTTCACAAAGGAATGTGAGACCCCAAGAGAGGTAATTAGACATTATGGTAGAAGGAGGTGACTGGAACATTATCTTACAAAGGAAGTGATATTTGTGGCAATATGACAAAGTTATAGACATGCTTCCTCTCAGAGTCAAACAATAAGAACTTCAATCAATATTGCAACCTTGGAGCTACTGACTAAAGCAAATTATTTTTAGGTGAGGCTGAAAGCACCGTAATGTGCACATTATGTCACTTTCATTGACGTAAACTTGCATTTCTTCCCTTTCCTTTGAATACTGCATGTGTAATTAAATTTAAGGCTCATTTACTCTTGTATTCATTCATTCGCTCATTTATTCTTGCATTCAACAGCAGTGAACAAAATGACGGGGGAAATCCCTGTACTTACAAGGAGAGCAAACAAGCGGATAGTAAGACGTATAATGTAGCATGTCAGATGTGGAAAATAAAGCAGGAGGGAAAGTGGAAAGGGGATGATGCGTAATAAAATAAGGTCAAGGGAGTGGACCAGTGTGAGATGAATGGAAGGAGACGGAGTGTGTCGTGCAGATGTCTTGGGGAGCAGTGTTCTAGGTAGAAGGAACAGCAGGTGCAAAGACCTTGTGAAGGCAACAGACTTGACGTGTGGGAGGAATGGCACCGAGGGGCCAGTAGGGTTGGAGGAGAATGAGGAGCAGAGATGTAGAAGATGACAGAAGGGTGATGCTTAGGCGGTTTAGACTACTTAAAAGGCTATAGCTTTCACCCTGAGCTGGAGGAACATGTTCTCTCAGGGAAAACAGCAGCTGGCCTGGGGCGGGCTGGGGGAGCCACTTAGCTGGAGGGAAAAATTAGGGAGGAGGGCAGCAGACATCAGGGCTGGTTCATCTGGTTTTCTTCTGCTTGAAAGCTTATCAGTTATCCCTAAATCTGCCTTCATGGGGATGAGTGAAATAATAAACTAGGGGTGCAGTTAAGAGATGTGAGTTCTGTTCCCAAGCAGGATACGGATACCCCTCCTCTGCTTCCCCGCCACCGCAGGATTCTTTGGCTCCTCCTTCATTTTTGTACGCCAGAAATCGTGGGCAGGTGGATTTTCTCTCTTTCCCCCTGTGGCTTTTTAATGACCTCCCACACAGAAACACGAATGGACAGCAAGCAAGTAAGTATACTACACACATCACGTTTCTTCATCCAAACATACCAGCAGATTTTATACTGAAGCAATAGAATTGAAAGATATTCTTGATTTTGTTGAAGTTGAATTGCTGTGCACTTTCGCTCCCTCTGCTGGTTGTGAGGAATGTGGAAAACCACAACTCCTACATTGTTCTGCCGGAAGAGGTCAAGAGCAACCTGCCAGATGTGGTTTTACCATGGTTTATGCCAGAGGAGAAAGAAAGTCGAGCAAGTAGAGTGCATGTAGGCAGACAACCACACGAAGGGAAAACTCATTCTCTGTCCTGGTCATGAAAGAGCTGTGGAATCATGTGGAACCTCAGGGCTCCAGAAACTTGAGGCAGAATCAGGGCTTGTAGAAATGCACTCACTGCTCATCATAAATAAGAAAACTTCATGGACAGTGATGTCGTGTTGTTAACAAAATAATGTAGCTCTATCTGAGCACCTCTTTCTTGTGATCTGATCCTAATTTCAGAGTAATAACTGGTGTGTGAGTTGGGGGGGGGCTGATCTTAATGTTCGTTTTTTAGTATATTCGTAGGGCAATAAAATTCTAATTTAAAGTCATTTCAGTTATTCTCTGAACTCACTTAATGAATCCTCTAATTAGATTTTTTAAATTTGGTTCCATAAAAATAAAGTCTTAAGGACTTTCTTGAGTTTTAAGACCTTTCCTCTGTGAGACCAGAAGGAAGTCATCACCACCAGCAAAGCATTTATTTTCAAGTCTTGTGTGTGCCTGGTGTGACCTGAGGTCCTGTGCCAAGTTCAATAAAAAAAGCTTGTACCTAGTTCGGGAAGAAATTAACTTGTGTACTCATTGTTTTAATAGGTCAAACATTTCCTACTCCCTCACATTCAATGGTTTTGACCAAAAATAAAAGCAGATCCATTTAATGCACATCATATTTCCTGGAAAAGCCACCCAATACAAGCCCGACATCAGTCAGGGTCTTCGCACAGTGTTTGTGGTTCTGCTTATCTTTGCAGGAGGCAGAGGACTGGAGGAGCTCCCGGCTCCTCCTCCCTCCGGCAGGTGAGTAGGCGGTGGAGGAGGAGAAGATGCCTGGTCCTTGTTTCCTGTGAGCACTGCTGGACCCAGGAGTCATGATGTTGGTCTTGTAAGTCAGTCATACGGTGTGTTTGCCTTTTTTCTTGGATGACAGTTATTTATCTACTTTTCTTATGGAATGTCTCAATTGTAAACTCACCAAAGTCTGATACAAGGTCTTACTCCTTATCCCACCTAGGATGTACTAGTCTCCCAGAAGAGATGGTTGAAAAATTGCAGTTATTTACTAGATTCTGAATCAACGTGTGCTGAAGGAAAGAATTTATAAACGTATTCATTTGAGACTTTTCTAAAGCATACCAGAATCTATAGATTACGTTTAATCAATAACATTATTCTTATTAATAACTCCATTTGTTAAGCACTTATAATATGTTATGGACTGTGCTTTACACATACTTTCTCGCTTATTTTGTGTAGTGGAATCAAGTAGGTCCCAGTGATTTATCTCCATTTCACAGAGGAGAAAAATGAGGTTTAAAGAGATTAAATTACTTGCTCAAAGTTACCCAGCTAAGCACTGTGCCCCAACCCATTGACATCATCTTTGATTATTGTCTTATGGAATGATGTGGCTCTATGGGGCAGTGGTAACAGGAAAATGGGGTCTCATTTTACTAACCTGAAACTATTTTGAGCCCCCTTTTTCAAAACAGAACAATCAAGGACCATATGAGCCATTAGAGTATGGATATTTTTGGATGTATAAGGATCCAAACATCTGGAATGCTTCTGAAAGGACTTTTACAGCATTTTCACTCATTTAATTAAAATATCTTGTTGTCAAGTGCAGCAGATACAGAGATGGTAGAGATACTTCAGCTCTAATGAGTCAATCATTAGAATTAAAATCCAGTATTCTAAGGGCTTAGTTAGATGTGTGCAAAAGGCACCACGGAGCTTAGAGCCAAAACCCTACCGGAGGCTGGTCTAGGCAGCCTTCTCCACGATGAAGACATTTGAGAGGTGTTTCGAAGGGCAGCTGAGGAGGCAGCGGGGGGAGCAGAGACACATTGACAGAGGGCTAGCGTGGGGAAGAGTGAACATGTGTCCACAACACAGAAGTTGGCTCCTCTAAACTCTCCATTCAGTTCTCTCTTCATGAACCTTGGTGAACGCAAGGCAGTATGTAGTTTTTAAGGACACTGAAGAAATCTAGGGACAGATAAGTGCTTTAACAGATAAGGAGGCATTTTTTTTTTCATCGAAAAATCCATATCACTAAACATAAAGTGTCTTGCGAAAGGCAAAATAAGGAATTGTTGAAGGTTGGTGAATTGATTGAGACTGGTTCCTGGAGTTGGCTAGAATACGTTGCAGAGGGACCAAAGCCCCTCCCGTGCTGTTGGTCTCAAAAGAACCCAGGGAGGGCAGATAAATGGAACAAAACAAATGAATCTCTCCATGCTAATCCCAATACAAGAACGGCAACCACACATGCGCCTTTGTCTTTGAGAGACAGAATTATCGGGATGGCATGAAATTGCAAACGTTAACATTTATTTTTGGCTACTGTGAAGCAGTAAATCCAAACTGCAAAGTTAAAAAAAGGAAATTGCTGTGGCTTCTCTCTCAGTTTCTTGAGAACAGTCTTTCTACCGCTTTAACCCTTCGGAGTTGGGAGAATAGAAAAAGTACAGTTTTCTAAAGTAGTTTTTAAAGATAATTAGCTATGAGTTTGGTGTTTCCTTTCTATGTCAGATTTAATGAAAAGGACATATTTATCATTATTTTGTGTTTAAAATTATGCTAATGGATTTTTATGACATATATATGATATGTATCTCCTTTGACAAATGTTTGAAGTTCTTTTTTGTAAAGCCTGTGAAATCTGACTGCCCTATTTCCAAATTATTCAGACACACTTTCCTGCCCACAACTTTAATTGCCTGTTAATATTATTTTTAACATGCCTTTTTTCATATCAGAGACAAATACTGCCTTAAAAATAAATGCATATAGCGGTGCCTGGGTGGCTCAGTCGGTTAAGCATCTGCCTTCAGCTCAGATCATCATCTCAGGGTTCTGGGATTGAGCCTCACACTGGGCTCCCTACTCAGCAGCAAGTCTGCTTCTCCCTCTCCCTCTCCCTCTGCGATCTCTCTCACTCACGCTCTCTCTCTCAAATAAATAAATAGAGATCTTAAAAACAAAATGCATATATAATCTGATAGAACTTCTACATGAGATCATATCCATGTGAGTCCGATCTTAGTTCAGCATGTGTTAGGGTGGGCTAGTAAAAACCAAGCTCCAGTGAAAACATTGCCTGGACACCATTCTCACTTCACAGGATAATTAGCAAAGCATCAGACTGTTTATTCCCTTATAATTACTAGACGTCAGTGGGTCAGAAAACTATTTCTCAAATCATATTTATAGGCATTTATTCTCTAAAAGGCTCTAATTGTAAGATTTGGGATGTGATAATTATTAGTATAAATTTTTTTTAAGGAAAGACTATTTGCTGCACATTTAACACTAAGTAACTAGTATAAAGAATGTGTGGACTGTGGGGTGTATGAATTCTAGTAAATGTGAGGTCTAATTGCCCTTAACAAGTCCAGTTGAAAAAAGCACGTTTCAGTTGATAAAAGAATATGCCACTTTCATGGTTCTCTGGCAAGTCAAAGGGCTTGTCCATTTTCTTGACATCGTATTTACTTAAAAGAGTTTATCTAAAGGGAAAGAGCAAGGCTGCAGGCAGCTTAGAACAATGTTGTAATTGTCACTAATTAAGTGCCCTCAGCTGTGTCTATACTGGGCTACTGTTTACTTGCCTTACACATACTCAGCTGTAGGTAGCCACACTAAAAATTCCTCCATTTATTACTTCGCTTTCTGTTTTCATTTCTGTGTGGTGACATATTGACAAATACGTCGCATTGGACTTTCACGCTTTGTTCTGTCCATAGGTAAACTGAAGATGCAACTATACTCCCTTCCTTCAAATTATCTGTGGAGAGAGTAGGTTGGAGTTGGGGGATACTGGAAGCTGCTCACGGACTTGACTGATGACATGATTCTGAGGAGCAGAAATGCGGCGTAATCATGCAGGGGTGCATCAGTGCATTCTCAAACATGCTTTTGTAGATATGGCAAGTCCTTCTCAAAGCTGCTTGGTAGTTCAGCTAATACCCAACCACCAAAAAAGTTAACTGTGACTGTTACAGACCTAATCCATGACTGGGATCTATTTAACATCATATTTTTAAACCTCTGTAGCTTTCAGCCTTAGAGACTTGATAGAGTTCATTTTTGTCACCTGGCACAATTCTTGAGCTTTCTTTGCCTTAGTTGCCATGTCCGTAAATAGATAATGAAAGGCTAGACCAGTGTTCTCCAATTTCAATGTGCACGTGAATCTTCTGGGTATTATATTCGTTGCGATTTGGACTCAGTAAGTCAATAATGATGAAGGAAGTCCACCTTGGCTCCCAGATGTTGATCCAAGACCATATACCGAGTGCCAAAGAGCTTGCTGATTTCGAGTGAGCTCTTCAACTCTGATATCCTCTCATAAGGTCCCTGATTATGAAATATACTTTATCCTAGATTATGTGATAAATTCACAATTCACTGATTTTTTTTTAATTTTATTTATTTATTTGACAGAGAGAGACCACAAGCAGACAGAGAGAGAGGAGGAAGCAGGCTCCCCGCTGAGCAGAGAGCCCGATGCGGGGCTCGATCCCAGGACTCTGAGATCATGACCTGAGCTGAAGGCAGCGGCTTAACCCACTGAGCCACCCAGGCGCCTCACAATTCACTGATATTTTTTATATCGACTTATAATGTACGTGAACAAGATAATGAATAAGGGACTAAATTTAACCCTAGACTGTTTTCCAAAGTTTCATAAATGTACAATAATTGTAATTGTTGAAATTAGGTGCCCAAGCTGTGTGCCTATGACTTTATCACTAAATACTAAATAGCAGGAAAGTAGACAGTGTCTTCATTATCATTACCACTTCGGAACTTCACAGGGCCCTATGGGGTACCCATTAGTGTTAGCGGGTTCATTTAGTGTGGACAAACATAAATTCCAAGAATAGAATGAGCTTTCGAATATGTATTTCTGAAATGTTTCATGGATTTCATTTTGATGCATTGATTTTCTTCAAGATACCCCAGAATTCGAGCCATTTCAATTTTTTTTTCTTCACTCTTGCCTCTGGCTACATTTCTCCCATATACCACAACACCACTCCACTCAAGCTCAAATTAGGTGGAATTTTACTGAGGAGAACTCTCCTTCTGGAGTCTTTTTATTTGATTCAACTGAACAGGTAGGTTTCTAAGAGCAGCAGAAATACACTCACAAAATTTAAAAGCCTCTATGGCCTCTTGTTTCTTGGGATGTTATTTTAGCATCAGCACTCAATTTCAAAATCAGCTTGACTATTTCATATTCTTATGATTTTATAAATCTTGAACAACATTTATACATCTTGCTTTCTTGGTTTTATTGTAGCAATTGCTAAGTGATGGTATGGAAGATTTTAACAAAAATATTCATTTCATATTTTTCTTTAAGAGATCAAATGCATTAGGAGCAAATATTTTTTAAAAAATGTTTCCAGCATTGTTTAAAACATAATATGAAAGGTTGGAGTAAGGGTTTATGCAGATAATGCATTCATGACTGAACTATTTGGATATTAAATATGGTCGTGGGATATAAATTAACTTAAGCTCTTGAAATTTATAGATGAATTCAAAAATGTAAATCTGCTCAGAAAAAAGCTATTTATCTCATCCGTTTGTATGGTAATTGGTGGTTCATAATGAAATAATCGGATGCACAGAGTCCAGCTAAATTAGCGTGCCCATAATGCACTATCTTGAAGTGACTTCACATTCTCATTAGAGCCTTTCTAATTTCTAAAGCAAAATTAATGCAATTAGTGATCAAATCAATACATATTGATCATGAGTTTCTTCAATATGGCATGAAAATATCAGGTCAAAAAGAAAGGGCTTTTTAAAATCATGGAATGAATAAAAGAAATTTAACTTGTGGGGGGAAAAAAAAACCTAGCTTTGTGCTTTTTTCCGCAGTTAGCTATTATTTATGAGAAAGTAGCAATATTACTTTTACCATTGTTTGGATGAAATTCAGTATAATGTGCCGTGCCCCGAACCCTTCCCCCCAACATGTCAATACTGTATTCATTGTCCATATGGATTTTTCTCCCCATAAATATCCAAAAGCAAATTTTTTCCTCATGGTGCAGAATTTCAGATGACTAATTACTCAAAAGCATTTCTTTCTTTTCACATGCAAATGTAAGCAAGATTCCAAGGAGAAGTACACCCCCACAACCCCTCGACCCGGGGAAATGTACCAGTGTTGGAGTGGGCCGCGGTTAAATGTATGCAGGAAGGAACTTGAGGCCCAGAATAAAAAATCAAAACACATTTGTGGAAATCAAGAGACTGTTGCTTTTCTACATACTAATCAGCTTATTTCAGTGTGAAATAAAAGGATAGTACCAAGAAAAAAAAAAAAAAAAAGACTGGGTCTCTCGAGTCCCTCCCACCACTACCCAAATGGATTCTGAGATGTATTCAACTGGTGTCTTTGGAGGTTGTGAGGCAAACTAGGAATGAGCTATCTCAGCTGTTCAACTTCTGGTCCTAAAAGTCACTTACATAGATTGTGTGGGGAACTTCCGTGTAAACTCTGAGAAAGCATCACATTATTGCATCAAGTCTACCTTTGAGATCTTCCAAAGACTAACCTGGAGAGACCTGATCCAAGGCTGGAAGCCTATGGATTGTAGCTACAGCCATGAATTTGCTTCTGCATCTTAAGGACATGTTAGAGCACAAGCCACTCTTCCTAGGTCTTATTTCATGACTGTATTTCCAGAAGTTTTATGGCTCATGAACAAATCCCCTTTTTGTCTGTGATAAAATTCAATTGCTTTGTTTCAAGAAAGACAATTAATTTGAAGTCTTTCCTGCAATTTTCACACCATATGAACATGAATAAAGCTTTTCATGGCATGTAAATTTATAAACTGTGATTATGGAAATGAATGGCAGTGACAGGTGTACATTTTATTTTGTGTACGGACTGGTCCCGTTTACTTGAAAGAGATTTCACAGATTTTGGTTGAAGTTCAGATGCTTTTTCACTGGTATGAGAACTCTTCGGTGCTTCTGATGGGACAACATGGCAGAATTGATTTCATATCCTCACCAATGTCACAGTTCTTGAAATTAGAGAATGTTTGGGTGAAAATAATGGATTTGTATTTGCCAAGTCATTCTTTAATTCTCCTGAGGGGGAATAGTACATGTTTTTATAGGTGTTTCTAGAATACTATTTCAGAACAATACTGTCCTTAGTGTACTGTATGGTCTCGAGCCCTATGTGATGCTTTGGTGGAAAAAAAAAAAAAGATATCATGGGTAAATATGAGATTTGGAAATGTTTCATAGACTCCAACAGTTTTCAGGAAATTTAACCTGCACATTAGCATAACGAAACTCTGAGAAGCCCTGCAGTAAAGAAGCCTAGTTAGTGCTTATTGAGCTCAGCATTCCCAAATTAACGTGGCCACTCAATTTTCTGGTGTTTCTTCTTCTAAAATCTATCAATGTCCCTTTAGACCTACTTTAGGATACTCTGATTTTGATTTGGTAAGTGGCAGGGAGGTTATAAAATCTGAATTCTGGGGATATGCTGAATGACAATGACAACTTCGCACGTGATTTTGGCCATCCAGAGAGAGCTGGCAAATCTAGCTCATGAACTTGTTTCTCTCCTTGATGTTAATGTCTTGCTCCTCAACCTGAAATAGTTCAATCCAATCAGCACTTTTAAAAACCGCTAAGACTGACATACCTGTACCACGTAGTCTGTGATCTCCCACTTTCTGAGGAAAATATAAAATAGCTCTTAAAAGAAATTAAATAACACATTCATTATAGAGATTAAGTTAAAAGGGAGAAAAACATTACCCTTGATCCCTATAAATTTCTTGATATATATTTCTCACTTATTTTTATTTGCATATGACTATATATCAAATTGGATTTGGCACAAACTATTTTATAACCTATTTTTTTTTTCACTCAGTGATACACAGCGAATATGTTTCCATGTCACTCATCTATAGTGTCATTGTTTTTTGATTGCAAGCTTGTGCCATACCTTTTAAAAGGTACAAAACATGGGACACCTGAGTAGCTCAGTCAGTTAAGTATCTGCCTTCAGCTCTGGTCATGATTCCAGGACATCCCAGAGTCCTGGGATTCAGCCCTGCATCCGGTTCTCTGCTCAGCGGGAAGCCTGCTTCTCCCCCTCCCTCTGCCTACCACCCCCCCGTTTGTGTTCTCTCTCTGTCAAATAAAAAAATAAAAAACAAAAGGCACAAGACATATAGTCAGTAAAGAGCGGTGTGTTTAACAGGCTTCTGTGTGTTCTTGTTAGGTATGTAGCAGGGCAGGTCCTGTACAGACCCCCACGGCAGTGTTGCAGGGGTGGAGGGGTAGAGGGAGGTTCGTTCTTGCTGGGGACAAATCCCTCAGCAGAGGGAAATCAAGGACCAATCAGAAGCTGAGCCCCCTGTCTGGGTCTATCAAACTCCCCATCTCATCTTCCCAAGCACCCCCCCCCCCCCGGGCACGGAGGCATGGCTCTCCTTGTAAGTGCACCTACTCACAGGTTAGAGATGACATTCACTTTAGAGACCGTCTGTGCAGGGAGAAGCATGCACTGCCCTCCTTTCACAGTCCCTCAGGGCAGGAGAGTCAGTGCCTCTGCCTTTAGGATATCTAGGGAGGTCAGAGCACCAGCCAAGCCCACCAGCCAGCCAAGGCTGCTCTAGAGATGCCTGATGGCTATGCCACATCAGCAGCAGCCCTGAATTTCCCGGGGTAGACCCTGGTTTCTGGTCAAGCTCAGGAAACCCATGTTCTCCTGCTGTGAGCCCTGATCTTGCAGCCGCCTTAACAGGTTGCTACTAAGGGTGGTGTTAATTTGATTTGATTTGACTTTAATAATGACTCCTTGTGGACATGTTGGGCACATTTATGCCAAAGATTACAAGAATGCTTGCAGTAAAACAGGGAGACACAGAACAGAAAAACAAGGGGACATAGAACAAGATTTTCTAAGGAAATGGAAACCAAAACTCTATCTTAAAAAAAAAAAAAAAAAAGACTTCTCTCAAGACCCCAGTCTGAATTAAAGGCTCTCTTATTTACATTTCCCAACTATTCTGCACATTCCTATGATTCCTGTCACCCGAGAGTGTTTGCCTATCTGTCACTGCCCAGGCACGTGAGCACCTGAAGAAGATGCCTCCCTGTCTTACCTGCTTATTTTTTTTTTTAAGATTTTATTTATTTATTTGACAGAGAGAAATTACAAGTACACTGAGAGGCAGGCAGAGAGAGAGAGAGAGAAGGAAGCAGGCTCCCTGCTGAGCAGAGAGCCGGACGCGGGACTCGATCCCAGCACCCTGAGATCATGACCTGAGCCGAAGGCAGCAGCTTAACCCACTGAGCCACCCAGGCGCCCCTTACCTGCTTATTTTTAATTTCCTGTAATCCAGCAGGGACCCCCAGACAGTAGTTGTGGAGCAGGGAGCTTGGGCTGTTGTCCCAGCTCAGAGAAGTGGTTAAATGCACGGACCCTAGAGTTCACGTGTCAGTTTGTCGTAACCTTGGGCAAGTTATTCCATCTCTCTCTGCCTGGGTTTCTCCATCTTAAAAACGTAGATGTTAATAGTCCCTGCTTTGCAAGGCGATTCTGAGTCATAATGCGTTTGTATTAATGACGCTACTTGGAATAACGTCTGGAGATGGAAGGATTGCATGGCTATGAATTTAATTTTACTCTGGTCGTATGGAATCGCTACCGAAGCCTCTGTTTCTTTACAGATACAAGTGAAATACACTGAAAGTGACCAGCACAGAGCCTGAAACATGCTACAGGCTGGGCGGACACTTCCCGGGCCCCACTTCTAACCGCTGTGTCTGCTCATGAAAGGTTTAGATGGGGGCACACGTGACAGTACGCTAAAGGCGTGCCCTTTACCAACTTTTTGGGCCTCTTGCTTCCGAACCCCTTTCCTGCACATCCATAGTGGCCAAGCAGTTGGCTACTTCAGTTAAATTATAGGCTTTCGTGGTAGTTTCTCATGAGGGGAGATCAGAAGAAGTATGTGGAGGGCGCCTGGGTGGCTCAGTGGGTTAAGCCACTGCCTTCGGCTCAGGTCATGATCTCAGGGTCCTGCGATCGAGTCCCATGTCGAGCTCTCTGCTCAGCAGGGGGCCTGCTTCCCTTCCTCTCTCTCTGCCTGCCTCTCTGCCTACTTGTGATCTCTGTCTGTCAAATAAATAAATAAAACCTTAAAAAAAAAAAAAAGAAGATGTATGTGGAGATGGTGGGGAGTGGGGGGGAACTCGTGTGAAAACAGGAGGAAATGCTCAACCCTGTGTTCCTTTCTCTCCTAAGCTGTGACACGTTGTAATGTAGATAAAGAAGAAATCATAGTGGGGTCTTCAGACTGAAGAGGGGAAGGAGGTCCCTTTTTAATGGCACTGAAACAAGAGGTAAGCCTAAACCCACCATTGCTTATTTATGGCTCTAGTTATTTCTCCCCGGTCCATCCCAGAGGGTTACTTTCTGTTGTTAATTGGAACTTCTAAGCCATTTTTATTTACAAAGTGTTTTACAGTCATTGGTATTGATGACTTATAATTCCCCCAAGAGTTAGGTGTCAGGATGAGGCATTGACACAGGCTCCACGCTGAGGAAGCTGAGACGTGAGGGTGGATAAATGGGCCCGCCCCCTCCCACCCAGCAGCCATGGCGGCCTGGGTTGGCTTTGTTGGGGCTTGTCCGATGAGTATTACCTTCTCCAAGTGTTCGGAGAGCAGCTACGATTGGATTCCTGGCTAAAGGGCCCTTGGAGGAGGGACGGAGGGAAAACAGCCACCCTTGGCACGCTTTTTTTTGTTTGTTTTTTAAAGAAGTCAGACAAATAAGTGCCTGTTTATTGTTAAATTTGTAGTGCCAGTCATGACAAGCATAAGGATAGTAACACTTTGGCCAGCAGGGTGCTGATCTGTTTTACTAGTTCAGAAGGACTTGATTGATGTGAAAGGCCAAGGTCTCAGAGAAGATAATTTAGCCATTTCCATACAGTTTATGCTTGTGTTAGTTGTATCCTGCAGGGGAGTCCCAGGGGGCGGCTTCCCTGACCTTCCCTCTAAAAGGTAACACATAGGAGATTCCTGAAGGAACCATCATCTAACAAGACTAATGATGGCTTCCATGCCTATTATCATTCAGAGACATAGAAAGAGGCTTTAGAAATGCAGAACCGCATTCCTCCCTTGATGTTACACATGATCTATTAAGGCGTTATGTGGCAGATAAATTAATCATTAAAAACTTACTGTTAAGTCTTAACAAATAATAACCAGGTGTACCTTGATTATCTTTGATCTCAATATATATTTTTTCTGTCACTAAACAGATGATGCATAGCAGTGTGTTTAACTGACAACTTTTCTGAGGGGCTCAAAGAAAGGAGGCTATTTTCCTCCAGCACTTTTTTTCCCTTTTTTTTTTTTTTTTTAAGTGAGAAGGGCTAAGAAGAAGTTTTTCACTCAGTAATAGCTCCTGACAGCCAGGATAACTTTTTCATATTGCTTTACCAGGATATGAGTCTGAAGCATCTTCTCTGTTTATTATTCCAGCCATCTTCCCATTTGATGTATTTCTCCCATTCACTGCTACTTAGTATTTAAAAGTTCTGACCAAGGGACACGCTCCACATCTTGTGTGCATTAGGTTTTCCACGAGACACTAGATTCCACTTAATGCCATCACTTTGGATTGAGGTGGATATTTTTGTCTACGTAATGTGTTTTTTCATCACATTAACCACTTCCAGAGCTAACAGTTTCTACATTCCAAAAAGAAAAGGAAAAAAAAAAAATCAGAAGATGAAGTAATACAAATGCAACAATCAAGGTAGATACATATAAGACAAATGAAAATGCGTCACAACACAGGACGGGTTTAGCATCATAAATGATTTCGTGATTAAATCAATCTTAAATGATTTAATATGCTTCTGGGGAAACTCGCGTTAATGGAAATTGCTTGAGTAACTGATAAATTCAGGAACAACATCAGGAATGTGGAGATGGAGATGAGTGGTAACAGGAGAGGAAAAAGTGTCCTTCTGCAGACAGTAGGTTTTGTAAAGCTTAAAAGACGGAAAGTTTTGTTGAAATTCTTGTTCGCACCATAGATTGCTACCGTCTACTCCATTAAGTTATGCACGCTTTTATTAAAGGTCAGTTTGGAGAGGTAAAAATTTTAACTCAGCCTTTGAAAACTTATTTCAAAACTCTTTTTTTTGGAGAGGTGTGTGATCTTCTTTTGTATTTTGTTCAGTATTTTAAGGACTGTTTTATGGTTAGGTATCACAACATGGGGATTGCTTGGGAGGAGGAATTAAGATTTTTTTTTTCCTGGTTTGTTAAATACAGTCTTTGTGAAAAGAATGTCTTTATTCCCTCTGAATTCTGAGAACTTGATGTTGATGATAGGGATTTTTACTTTTTTAAAAGTTTATGTAGAATATGATTAATAGGAAGCAAAAAATAATCATATCTTTATAAAGATGCCAATTACAACAAGAACTTATGAGGGATATTGATATAGCTTAACATTTTCTTTAAAATCAAAATGATTTTTGAAGGGACTAATGGCTATTACTAACTGTGATAATAGCTAAAACTTATCAACCATTTATATGTCAAGACTGTTCTAAGTGCTTCACAGCACTTAGTAAAATGCGGCCTCATTTTACTA
Organism: Mustela nivalis; assembly: GCF_964662115.1. NCBI lineage: Eukaryota > Metazoa > Chordata > Mammalia > Carnivora > Mustelidae > Mustela > Mustela nivalis. The sequence continues at coordinate 30,748,366 of NC_139024.1, forward strand.
TCATAATATCATAGTCCAGTAGTTTTTATTTTTTCCTACTTATAGAGACAGAGAGGAAATAAGTTTCCCAAGGACTACGACTCATGAGGAGTAGAGCCATAATGGATGAGACAATAGAGGTTTTCTACTGAACAAAATAAAAGACCTTGATGATGTTTTTCTTTTTCTTTTCTTGGTAAGACTGACAGTCCATCCAGTGCCACTCTAGCATCCTATTTTCATAAAACTGAGGTCCAGAGAAGTTAAGTGATTTGCCTAAGGTCACACAGCAAGTTTGTAGTAAACAGAAAAAGCCCTTCAGCACCCTATCACGCTATCTGAATTGGTCCTCTTTGGCGGTCTATCCTAGACCGGAGCGGTACCAGTGGTGAATGAATCCTCCAAGAGCAGGAAGGAAGAGCAGTTGCTTAAATAAAATCAACCCCCTCCCTCTTCAGTTAAAGACAAGACACCTTGGGAGTAGAGTAGGAGCACGAGTCAGGATGAACCCAAGGTGCCTTTATGGAACAAATGTCATTTTTCTTGGGTATGATCCTAACTTCCTACTACTAATAATATCCTCATCTGTTTTTTGCACTAATCCAGTGACTTGAATTCAGATTCATAATGCTTATGCTGACCTAAATCCAGTCCCCTCTACGGCCATTTCCTTTAAAGTGTGAGTGCTTTATAATCCCTTTCTGGGGATTTAAAGAGACCAGCTAAAAAGATCATTGCCTATGGTTCTTTTAAATATTATAGCATCTAGAGACAGAAACTACTTTAACATAAAAGAGGTTTCCAAGTATTCTTCAGTTCAGATAATATAAACAATCAACTTTTCCATTTGTGAATACTTCTGACCCTTAAAAAAAGTAACACAAATTGGGGGGGAGAACATTCACAATATGCATAGTATTACATGTTTATTTAAAGATTACCTCTCTTTGAGGTGCTCAGTCATGGTCAGATTTTAAAAATAAAATCAATTCCTACACTGTTATCCAATATGGTAGAACCTTCCCAATTAAAATTCCTACAGATAAAATAGATGCATGGGGAAGTTTTTCTCATAGAAAAAATCAAAACAAAGACAGAACCTTCCTGATTCCCAGTTTGCATGAGCCATTATGCCGATATATTTAGTAATAGTTATATGGATGGGATTAAATGCTGGGAATATATAACCCTTGGACTTTAGACTAAGATAATTATTTTGAGTTCTTAGATTTCTGGACCATTCTGACTAAATATTTTTATTCTTGTAAATGAGTGAAAGTTCACATGGAGAACGCAGACTCATAAGCAATAAATCTTATATCCCTTCCTATCTTCCCTAAACTCAGTGGAGAAGAAAATGAAGGATTCCTATCCTATGAAGGAAGTAATCTCTCCTTACTACAGAAATAAATTTGTCAGATGTGCTAAAGAAAACTACAGGACATTCAGTTAAATTTGAGTTTAAGGTAAGGAATGGTTTTGTTTTTGTTTTTGTTTTTTTTTTTTAGCATGTGTCCCATGCCATATTTGGATGTACTGTATTTTATCCGGCAACTCTGAGGAGGAACGCTGAGCCCACTGCTGTTGGAAACGGGGGTGTGGGCATTGACCAGCAACCTGTGCGTCCCTGTGGAAATGGCTGCTTCACCAGGGCTGTGGAAGAATAGCACTTCTGCCAAAAGATCTTGGTCTGTGCAATAGCATAGGCACTGTATCAGTGTTTGTCCTTTTGTCTCTGGCTGTGCTTGGAGATGGGATCATTGCATCTTCTCCACGTATGGGGCTTCCTGACGAAGCATTCGGGAAGTGGGCCACAAAGGCAAAATTAATCCTTCAACTCTTTTCCACTATTTTGATGGAGGGCATTCTTACATGTTAAGCATGGCATCGATGTCCATACCGAAACTGCTGCATTGTAATCCATTTGTATTAGCTGGGTCTACAGGCTTCATTTAATTTAGAGCCTAATTGGCTGACCAAATAAATACATTTTATTACAAAGAAGTATTTGTTTTGTACCTCCAAAGGGGATTTTTCCAAGTACCCTTCCCAACTCTATGGTAACCAAGCCAAAATCATTTGCCCTTCTCCATCTTGGCTTTCTTACCAGGGAAGTGTAGTATAGACATATAGGAAGTATAGGACGTGAATATAGGAAGTATAGGAAGTGAAACAGTTTGAGGGCTAAGACTTAGCTGAATGCCATTATAATCAGAGCTAAGAAGTGATGACTTGTCCAGTAAGTACTCAAATGAAAATCGATGCTGATTTTTAAAAAACCGTGAAGCAGTTCCCCCAGGAGTGTTTTTATTCCCACCACTGGCTTTTCACGATATAGATAGATAGATAGATAAACATTTATAATAATTTTAAATGTGTAGTGTAAAAAAAAATAAACCCTTATCACCTTATTTAAAAAAAAGATATATCTGAGGAGTTATTTTAGCCAAGAACAGTAAATTAACACCATTTGAACAAGAAGTGTGGTTTGAACAAGAAGAATGATAAGATTTTGACAAATCAATACCATAAAAAGCATGCTAGGACCATTAAACAAAAGAGAAAAGCCAAAGAACTCTATGGAAAGGCGAGTTTCCCAGCATAGCTGTTTTCAATTGCTCAGGGTGCCTTTCCTGCAACATATGAAGGGCACCTAGCGCCCCCTAGCTGAGGACTCTGTGTAGTTTCCCGCCCTTCCCCCACTTGACAGACAGCTGGCGTTCTTGGCCCCTCTGCCCCCGCACCTCCCTCAGCGCTTGGGAGAGAGCCTTTCTCTCTGCTGCAAAGCGCGCCGCTGATGTAGGCTCTCTCTGCCTTGCCTTTTGTGTGTTTTAGCAATCAAAACTAACATCTTCTTGTCTCTCTCTTTTTTTAGTGATTTGTTTCCCTCCAATACTTACATCCAAAAGGAAGATGCTCAGAGCGACAAAGTGGTTGAGAGCCTCTGACGCTGCAGTGATGAGGCACCCGGAACCACCCGGAACCCCGGGCGTGTGAGTCACGCCCAGTGTGTCCCTGCAGGTTGCCTTACCAGTGGCTTCACCGGGCCCTTGTTCTGTTAATTTGTTAGAAACCACCACAAGCGACTATATATGGGAAAAGCTTTTTTAAAAAAAATCTTGCAAGAAAATACACCAAGATGGATGGATATTTTTGGGTGAGCGACTATGGTTGATTTTTTTGAATTGACATTGGCTATAATGTAAGTGTTCTAAAATGAACACATGTGACTTTATACGTCATATATATATATATGGTAAACTGTAGCAAAGCAAAAGGAATTTTAGGTTGTGTATTCTGAGTTTGTCTTTCATTAGGTTTCAGGAGTTCAGTGTAAACGTGTTACCTTTGTGAGCTTCCGTGGCAGAATCAATTTAGGGCATTATCAGGTGGCAGCGGTTTCTATGCTTCAGAGACCTAAAGCAGGAGAAGGTTGCAGCCCTAGATACAGGATGTAATGGGTGTGCCTTCCAAAATAAGGGAATAGTGGCTGGCTCTAAATCACCTGGGGTGAGCTAGCTTTGGAGCTCATCACGTGGCAACAGAAGAACCAATGTGGAAGTTACTTTTGAACCTGCAGAAATGGGTCCATTAAATAAAATGCATAATCATTGGTAGTAAATGGATGGTCCAAATATATCCATTCTCCTTTTCTTCTTGAGTGCTGCACAGTCTCTGAGGTGAAGTCAGGGGTTCTATGCATCTTGTACGTTTCTCCCCCAGCACAGCCGGGCACATAGTAGGCATTCAGTGACCTTCTCCTGAATGAATGAAGCACGAGACTGAATAAAAATTACATTATCACATCTGATCAGAATCCCATTCTGGAGCAGGCACATGTTCAGACATCTAGCACCAACCCAGGATAAGTATGGGCCCTCAGTAAGTGTTCAATAAATGTCTTCCCTAGAGACCTCAAGATTTTCTGCTTCCTATAAATTCTTGCTCTTTTTATAAGACAGTTACCAAATGGCGGCATTTGTGACTTTGAAGATGTTAACAAGTGATTAAAGAAATACATATAAAATTGTAGGGCTAAATAAATTTGGGGAATGCTGCTTACCTTATTTTGCCCTTAGAAAATTTCCACTTTTGGAACATTTGAAAAGTACAGCAGTAAAGCAACTTGTTTAACCATTTTTTAAATATTTTTATCTTTATGAAAGTTATATATGCACATAGTTTCACAGTGTGTGTTATGGAAAATAAAAATCTTTTTTATTTTCCATAAACAAATAAAAACCACCTCATCTTTACATTTCCCACTTCCCAAAGGCACTAGTGATTCTGTTAGTATTACTCTCAACATCTCTAAAGAGCCCTAAAAAACTATTTGTACTCCTACTTTCTGATATGTTGGTTTTAGGTGTTGTCTATTGACTTTGACAATGCAAGTGTTAAGAAAAAGAGCTTGGGCATCAGACAGTGCAGGCTAGAACTCACAGGTGGAAAGGACTAGCAGGGTCACAGATCCCAGTCTCTTTGCATCATATGAGGGGGTGTGCTTGGGTGAGCATAGCCAGACCCAAGGATGTGCTCCAGAAAGGGACACTTCCATTGTCCAGCTGCTTTCTTTGTTTGGGGGCTCTGACTGGGGGAAGGAATATGACCGTGGGTTTTATGCAAATAAGGGTGGTCACATACCAATCTTGGTCACATACCAGTCTTGATAGATCCTAGGGGGAGGGAAGCATTGGTCCCAGTTGAGTCATTGCCAGGTGACCAGAGAAAACTGTTGGGTTCACCAATGGACAATCCAGTAGGACTCTTTTACTCCACTGCCCTATCCCCTTGGTAGTTATGTCACACTTCGGTTCGATCATTGTTCAATATGTTCATTATTATCACCGTGTGAAATGCCATTCATCATTGAACCATATAATACCTTTGATTAACTTTTCCTCCTGTACAACTTCTAGTTTTCCCTGGAGTTAGTTTACTGTTTTGTGTTTGCAAAGTTCTTTATGTACCTATGACTTATTTATCTCCAAACTCTCCCTCAGTTGTGTAACCTTCTTCTCAATATGTTCAAACACATTAAGCCTTCCCTCGGCTTTATCTTCTTAAAGAAGTTCTCCCAGAACCTTCAGCTCTTCTCTAGTCTGGACATCTTGCCCTCAATGCCACACTGGTGACTTAGTTTTTCACCATTGTAGTGGTCACTGTTGGTACCCTGATCACCTCCTCTTACAGGGCTGCGGCGCCTATCCTGCAGTTGCTGTGTCTGCCAGTGTCTCACAGATGCCCCTTCTTCAGTGAATTACCTGAAGTCAAATAGGAGCCACTTCAACCAAGAGATTACATCCCTCCCACACTGGACTGACCCAGGAGTACAAAAGTCTGGTCTCCTTGCCGTTAGGTGCAACTTATACAGCTGAGCTCCCACGGGATGAGGCTGAGCTGTTCTCCAGCCGAGTCCACATCTTTCTTTGTCTCCTTCCACCGCCCTATCTTGTTTCTCTCTCTGGCTTTCTCCTGAGAGCACTCCCCCAATAAGTCACAGGCACATGAATTCCTGTTTCAGACTCTGCTCTGGGAACCTGACCTAAGACAACCATCATCCCGAGAGGTCCTTTCACATTTCTCTTGAGTTGAATTTTTCATTGTTCTCTCTCATTTTCTGGAACTGTTTCTTCCTCCCTCTTGGTTTCTTTTCTTGGTTAAAGGCATCCCTTTGTCATTTCCTGAGAAGAGTTGCATGGGAGATAAGTTTTTAGTTCTTGAACGACTTAGAATATTGTAGACTACTCTCACATATTGCTTCTCTCACACTATTAAATCTGCCTTGGTATAGAATTTTATATTGGAAATCATTTCCCGTCAGAATTTTAGAGGCAAGTTTTCATCCCTTCTAGTTTCCCATGTTGTTGAGAAGTCTGGTGACTTGATTCCTGAATCTTCTTTCTATTTACCTTTTTTTCATCAGTGATATGGGTTGATGCTGGTCTACTTTCTGTTCGTTGGGTTGAGTATGCAACAACACTTTCAATCTCTCCACTTACAGGCTTTAGTTTGGGGAAAATCTTGAATTAGAGGATTTTATACCTAATGTTTTTTCTCTCCTTTCCCTCTGCAATTCCTATTAACTTGGATGTTTGAAATCTTGAATTGATCCTTTAAAAAAAAATATATCTTTCTCTTATTTGTGCTCTGGGAGATTTTTTTTTTCAATTTTATCTTCCAACTTTCATTAAATTTCTTATTTCTGTAATCATGTTTTTAATCTCAAAGTCTATAATTGTTTCTGTTCCATTTTTAAAGTATTCTTCTTTTGCTTTATGAACTCAAGATATTTATCTTATCTATCTGAAGAGTTAGTGATAAATTTTGGATTTTTTTTTTCTTGCAGGGTTTCTTTTCTATCCAAATTCCTTTTCCATTGTTTTTATTATTGTGGTTGTTATCTCTGTCTTTTATGATAGTTCAAAGATCTCTCAAATTTCTGGTAGTTTTGACTGACCTCTTAACTTTGAGAGTAAAGCTCTATAAAGCTGTTTGTTACTTCCATGTGCTTAAGCAGAGTTTTTCAAACTTGTGCTTCACTGTAGGGTTATTGGGTTGTGCCATTTCATTGAGGAAGCATCTTACATTATTATATTGCTTAATATATACATTCAGCTGTATGTAGCATAAAATTTAAGGAAGAGTAGTTTAAACAAGCAAAAGCTTATTTGTATCAAATGCAGGTTGGGCTTAGCATAGCACTCCAGTATTTCTAGGACAAAGAAATCTTCTATCTTGTTGCTTTATCATTTTGTGGATGTTACACTGCATGGTACAAGAAGGCTCAGCACTGGGATGCCTGGGTGGCTCAGTGGGTTAAAGTCTGCCTTTGGCTCAGGTCATGACCCCAGGGTCCTGGGATCAAGGCCTGCCTCAGGCTCTCTGCTCAGCAGGGAGCCTGCTTCCTTCCCCCCTCTCTGCCTGCCTCTCTGCCTGCTTGTGATCTCTGTTTGTCAAATAAATAAATAAAATCTTAAAAAAAAAAAAAAGAAGGCTCAGCACCATGTTTATATTCTAATAATAAGAAAATGAAAAAAAGGGAAGGAAAGATATATATCCTATCTCTATAAGTTATACATAGAACACGCGCTTACATCACATTGGCCAGAACTATTGGCCACATCTCATGGCAAAGGAGATTGGCCTTTTACAATACTTGTGTAGCCATATGACAAATTAAGAATTATATTACTAACGAAGAAGGAGAGAATCAATATTAGGATACAACTAGAAGATGATGATGTGGTCAATACCTTTAGGGCACCTCCCTTGGGCTGGTCAAATCTTCCAGAAAAGATTCTTCCAAAATCGTGATTAACTGCTATAACTCTGGTTGTCAGAGTTCTGTGAATTGAATGAGATAAATAAGTAAGTAAGTAAATAAATAAATAATAAAAACAAATAAAAAGAACAACACAATACAACAAAATAAACAAACAAAAACTAAACTAACCCAAAAGTAGCAATAGTGATAGTAGTGGGGATTGGGTTTATTTATTTATTTAATGCAATTACTATTTATTTATTATTTTAATTTGATATAATTTACTTTTTTAAAATTTAATTTTATTTAATTATTATTTATTTATTACATATTTATTATTTTTTAAAATGTGGATAATTCTGGTTCTGTAATCCAAAGACCAGGTCTCCAGAAATAATCTAGTTTTTAATTGGGAGTGGTGGTGGCTTGATTGGGTTATTGAATAGTCAGTCACTTTTCTGCATGGAGTAGTGAGGAGGTCTGAAAATCTAATTTTCTTTTCTTTTTTTTTTTTAATATTTTATTTATTTGACAGAGAGAAATCACAAGTAGGCAGAGAGGCAGGAGGAAGCAGGCTCCCTGTGGAGCAGAGAGCCCGATGAGGGGCTCGATCCCAGAACCCTGGGATCATGACCTGAGCCGAAGGCAGAGGCCCTAACCCACTGAGCCACCAGGCACCCCGAGAATCAAATTTTCAATCAACCTTTGATTTCTGCCCCACCTTCACTTCTAGTTTCAGAAGTGCTGCCTTCAACTTCTAAGTATAGCAAAAATTGAGTGGCTTCTGAGCTTTCCTCACTCTTGATTTAGAATTCAGTTTTCTTAAGTCTCCCAAGTCACTAACGACTCATCTGCTTTATACCTTCTAAAATTTGGGTTTTGTTCATTTCCCACACATTCTCTTTGTCTGACAAGTTTATGCTTAAAAAAATAAAACAAAACAAAACAAAAAAAAACCCTTACTTTTGTTTTAGTGAGAAGGAATGGAAACAACAGAGGTTCAAACCATCATCATTAGCCTGAAACCTGAATTGTTCTTTAAAGCCATTTGTTCTGATACCTCACTTCTTTTATTCTTGGAGTATCTATGAACATTTCCTAAGTAAAGGACAATTTGATGTGATGATGATGATATTCAACATATACTGTGTTGTTACTGCTTTATAGGTAATGTGCTAAGTACTTTACCTTTTATATCCAAGACCAACGTGGAAACCAATTATATAGGTATTACTGCCCTTAGACCTCAGCATGTAGGCTCCCACACCAGGCCACAAGATAAATCGGTCCTGTACTTTGAGAATGCCTTCTTTGACAATTTTTAAGAATTTTTACAGGCCTTGGGACCAACCAGGGCTGGCACTGTCACCCAAGCAGTGTATTGCAAACTCTACTTAGGACTCAGGTGAACTCTGGTTCCAGTTCTTCCATTTAGCACATTCCCTGGTCCTCTATCCCTTGTGTTAAGTTGACCAGATGCTCTGAGGAGCTCTGTAACTCACAGCAGTAGACTCATTCCAGGGCCTGGCGACCAGCCTGATTCCAGTGGGCTGTCCTGGTGAGCTGATCCAGCTGACTGGAGCAGCACTCTTTCACAGAACCATGAAAGATTAGATCAGGAGAATGTGGCTGATGTGTTAATTGGGGGGTGGGGGAGAATGCTCTCAGAGGATAAAGAATCTGGACTTACCCTGATAGTGCAGGAAACAAATGTGCATGTTCCTTTTCTCTACCATTATTAAATCTTCATTGATAAATCACTATACCTCACTTAAACCTGTAAAGATGCTCCATCCTGTGTCCAGCTGAGTAAGAGTCTCCTCACATCACTATGTCAAAAGCAAGTCTCACCCAGGCTATACAAGAAAATGTAAATTATAGTTCATTTTAGGGGTATGTTACACTTACCATTTGGAACTTTGTAGTGTAAAAGCAGAATAAAAACCTTCCCACCATGTTTCTTTTTGGTTTCTTTAGACTGCAATAATTGCAGTCCTAGAGTGTTATGTCTCAACCTTGACCACACCTCTGACTTTCCACACTGCCACCAGTGGGGAAAATACGCAAAGACTCTATGGGCAAAGTGAGAAAACTGGTTCCTCTATACATACCAGTAGCCTCTACTGGTAATTTCATCTGGTTTTAATCATCGGGTGCCCGTGCCCGCCCAATCATTGTGTATTCTGACCATCAGCCCTTGTTACTTCATATAACTTTGTTTTATTGTTCTTGTTGCATGATTATAACTGAAGGCCAAATGCATGAAGTATTTTGCCTAAATTTTCAAGCTAAGAAGTAAATGGCAGAACAGGGATGTTACCCTAAGGCTGTCTGACTCTAGATCTTGCTTTTCAGGGTATATTCTACTACTTCTAAGATCAAAAAACACCAGTGTAGAGTTTAGACATATTTTCTCCCACAAGAATCCACTGCACTTTTTGGCACTCTCCAATTAAGTTAGCTTGTTGTATTACACCTTAAAATGGTAACTCTGTATGTCTGATGTCTCTAAAAGAGAGAATAAAATGCACGTATATGAAATGGTGAAAGGCTCAGAACATGGTGCAGCGAAAAGGTGTTTGGGCTTTTGGTTCACAACTAAGTGAGCCCCAATTACAGAAAATTACTTTGACTTTCTATGTGTCATTTTTCTCATCTGAAAGAGAAATGTTAAATATCTATCTCAGGAATTAATAGTGAGTATTAAATAAGATTACATGGATAAACCATAGCGACAGCACATGTAGGCACTCAGTGAATGTATTTTGTTTTCCTCAACTCCCAAACACATACACTTAAGGATTTGGATAATTCTGGTTTACAGACCTATCCAGAGAAACCAACCTCTGACTGTCAATGTATACCCCTGAGTCCTATCAATGGTATAAAATGAAAGAGTCAGTGACATAATATACCTGTGTTATAGTTTCTTATATTTGCTTAATAATTTTGCCAAGTGGTTTAATGACATCCCTAAACTTCTAGAAAACTTGCCAAGTATAACCTATGACTGAGTGACTGTTTTTCAATGTTCAGATCTTGGAACAAGTGAGAAAAGAAAAATCAGAATTAAAGACAAGCTTTGAAACTTAAAAAAAAAAGAAAGGAGGGTTCCTGGGTGGCTCAGTGGGTTAAAGCCTCTGCCTCTGGCTCAGGTCATGATCCCAGGGTCCTGGGATCGAGCCCCGCATTGGGCTCTCTGCTCAGCGGGGAGCCTGCTTCCCTTCCTCTCTCTCTCTGCCTACCTCTCTGCCTACTTGTGATATCTGTCAACTAAATAAATAAAAAAATCTTTAAAAAAAAAAAAGAAGAAGAAGAAAGGAAAAGAAAAAGGACATATTTTTTAAATATCTCTAGTTTGGGAGATTGACATTTGGAGACATTTTGAGCATGGAAGACACAGTGAGGTCAAAAGCTATTTTTTAATGGTAATTTAGCTCCTAGTGTGTTTGCAAAAGCAAAGTTGGAGAGTTTTTTGAGATCCAAGTGCCAAAATTTATAGACAGCAGCTGGCTAGTATTATCCTCACATTTCCACGCACAACAGATATATAGAAACAAACTAATTTATGAATACTAATCTTGGGAGAAAACCAATTGGAAATGTTCCTGCTACTCTTTGGCACCTGCGTTGTCCTCTTCTCTTTCCTGCCAACACTGTCCACTTGCAGAACATACTATCCTGGTCACTAGGCCTATGAGAGAGGTTTTTCACATTCATGCTCCATTGGTTCCCCCATAAAATGTGAAGGTGGAATCTGTGCTCTTCACAGGCCTGGTCACCCGTGTAGAGAAAGTGTAATCACTCTATAGATCCTATCTGGGCAAACACTATTGCTGACTGTTTACTATTTGAAAAATCACATTTATTTTTTATTTTTTTTTATTTTTTTCAAAGATTTTATTTATTTATCAGAGAGAGAGAGTGGGGGGGGGAGAGAGTGAGCACAGGCAGACAGAATGGCAGACAGAGGCAGAGGGAGAAGCAGGTTCCCTGCTGAGCAAGGAGCCCGATGTGGGACTTGATCCCAGGACGCTGGGATCATGACCTGAGCCGAAGGCCGCTGCTTAACCAACTGAGCCACCCAGGCGTCCCTGAAAAATCACATTTTATTGATGGATGGTTAAAAATCCCCTTTGGGGGCTTCTTTTGGAGCTAAACTACATGAATACTCAGGCTTTTTCCATGGGAAAGTAACATTTTTATTTTTAATGTAATTTTCCCTTTTATTTTCATTCTTAAAATCTAAGTCTTCATACCAGTCATGACTTCCCTGCTTTACCACACAAGTAAAAATATTTATATTCATGATGATTATGTTCTGACTACAATTTAGTGAACAAGAAAATACTCTGGAGGAGAGAAATGCAGCATTCCATAAGCACTGTAGAAGTAGAAATTTTCTTTTAGTTTGGCTCTAACATACTTTCTATACAGGAAATCTCTTCTGCAAAGGCAACTCAAAAGACCTAAAATTAGCACCATACCTTTGAGCTAAATAGAATATAGTATCCAAAGATTAGAATATAATGAGACTACATATTTTCTCGTCAGTTCTTTCATAAGGGAAATAGAGAATTGAAAATTAAACTCTTACTAATAGGAGGCTGGATACTGAGTTTATTTTTTTTTTAAATAAGAGAAATTAAATTATAAATCAAATCAGCTTTTAAAGTCATAATGGAATCATGCTTACTTGAAATGTGTGTTCACGCACAGGCTCAATGGACTGCCCATAACATTATCTAGTAAAGACAAGAGTCAGAGAGAAAACTGTTTATTGTGTGGAGTCACTAAACACATATATACTTCAAAATGGGATGACAGATGTGGAGCAGCTGCTCATTATCCATAAGAAAGGGGGAGTCTGCCTTCTTTGAAATTATTTATAAGCTGCTTCATGTTTAGTTCTAATATTTTTTTTCTTTTGGGTAAATAGAATTAAGCATTCACGATCAGAATTTTAAAGTATATGTTGATTTGCAATAACAACACTCACGTATATCACATTATCAAAATGCTTCACACTTTAATTATAGCAATATTCATGAGGGTCCTGTTATAGCTCATAATTACAATCAACACCTAGCAAATGCTTACTATGTGCCAGGCACCACTCTAAGTAATTTAATCCATTTGATCTTCACAACTACCTTCAGAGGTAGGTACTATTCCCATTCTCATGGTACAAGGCTCAGAGAGGTTATTAATTTGCCCAAGATCACAGAGCTAATAAATGGTGTTGCCTGAATTCAAACACTAGCATTCTGACTCCAGAATCTATACTTGGCTAAACCATCATATTATATATTGTGTTCATAAAATATAGACTATTTCAGGTGTGAACGTTATGTAGTATGTGACAAGCATTGCCTTGAAAGAGAAACTTTCCGACCAACAGGATTATTAGTTAGAATAGGCTTGGCTAAAATGCAGAAACAATGTGATACAATAACAGCATATGCCCAGGGTAGGTCTGCAAAAGGCTCCGCTCCTCCAGTTACCTGGGGACCTAGAGCTCTGCTTTCTCTGGCAGCAGAAGAGAAGATAAAACAAAGGGAAATGCTTCCTGAGTGTCCCAGCTCAGAAGCCCCCCATTTCACTTTCACTTACATCTCTTTCAATGAAACTAGTCAGTTGGCCGCATCTACCTGCAAAGCCACTGGGAAATTTAAATAATGGGTAGAAAAATGTTAGAAAAAAAAGCCAATGAAGCCAAAGAAGAGTACAGAGATTGCAAGGAAGCATTTAGCTACTCTAAATGTTGACAGAAATTCAGGAGACCAGTATATCCAAACTTCCGTAAAGCATTTGACACCAGTGTCAAGTGGACAAGACAGAGAAAAGACGGCCGAAAGGTGTCATGGCTAAAGAGCAAGGCTGGCCCCTAACGACACAGCTGCACACAGGGCAGCTCCTTGCAGAGGCCCCAGCCTGATCAGCAGTTCTAAATCCAGGATGGCCTGACGGCGCATCTGAACGTTCAAGTGTCTCACTGACCACAGAGATGTTTATGTCAGATTGCTAAGTCATTGATTTATAATAACTATAAAAATGGAGTAATATTGGGGCGCCTGAGTGGCTCAGTGAGTTAAAGCCTCTGCCTTCGGCTCAGGTCATGATCGCAGGGTCCTGGGATCACGCCCAGCATTGCGCTCTCTGCTCAGCGGGGAGCCTGCTTCCTCCTCTCTGTCTGCCTGCCTCTCTGTCTACTTGTGATCTCTGAGTGTCAAATAAATAAATCAAATCTTTTTTTAAAAAATGAAGTAATTCTCTTATTTTGGCTGATAAATTCTATATTTGGTAGATACATAAATTCTGAAAGATAAATTCTGTGTATAAATCATACAAAGTCAGAGAATATATGGAAAGACCAAATAGAGAGAATTGATTATTTTGGTTATCTTTGGTTTAAAACTAGGAAAGCCCTGAGCTATGCCAGATTACAAAGGCAGGTTCATATATGGGACCTGATGAGAGCAACATCTTGGATAGAGCCAAGCCTACTTGGAGTTGGTGGGCCAGCAAGTAGAGAGAAGGGCACACCAGATCCAGGATTTGTGAAGGAACCGGTAGATGTGGCTCCAGGTCCTTCTCTCGTCCTCACAGAGACACACCTGCCATCTCAGCAGATTTTTAGAACTAAGTGTGGATTCTGCCAGGTTGGAGGGACCTAGAACTTGAAGTTCGCTGCCTTCATACAGTCTAGGGCTGGAGAAAGGGCATAGAAGGGAAGGGACCTCTCAGCTGTGTCCTCAGACCCTCACATCTCAATTGCAGACTCAGGATTTCGCTCTCTCTCTCTCTCTCTTTAATTTTGGTAAAATACACATAACATAAAGTTTATCATTTTTTTTTTAAAAAGATTTTATTTATTCTTCAGAGAGAGCAAGCACAGGCAGACAGAATGGCAGGCAGAGGCTGAGGGAGAAGCAGGCTCCCTGCTGAGCAAGGAGCCCGATGTGGGACTCGATCCCAGGACGCTGGGATCATGACCTGAGCCGAAGGCAGCTGCTTAACCAACTGAGCCACCCAGGCGTCCCTAAAGTTTATCATTTTAATCACTTTAAAGTATATAGTTCAGTGGCATTAAGCACATATACATTAAGAAATCATTGCTATTATCTACCTCTAGAATTTTTCATCATCCCAAATTGAAACTCTTTACCCATGAAACTGTATTTTTAAAAATTAATAATAAAATATAAAATAAAAGGATCTTTACTGAAATATAATTGACATACAATACCCTAGTAGTTTCAGATGTTCATCATAGCAATTTAGTATTTTTTACATTACAAAATGATCCTCAAGGTAAGTCTAGTTACCATCGGTCACTATACAAAGTTATTACAATGTTATAGACTATATTCCTTATGCTGTACTTTACAACCCCCTCACTGACTTACACCAAAGTTACAAAGAGCTAGGTGCCCCCTGTTTTATTTCTTGTCTGCTGCCTGTTGCAAGGCTGTAGTCCTATACATCTGGTAATACCTGCCTGGTGGGCTGAATGCTCACATCCCCTGGTTAAGGCTAGAGGCACCCAGAACAAGGGTTTCTCTTCCCCGGCTCTTTTCCCCAGCACATGAACATCTGTTGTTTCTGTGACCACGCTCTTTCTTCCAACTTAGTTTTTTTTTTTTTTTTTTTTTTAAGATTTTATTTATTTATTTGACAGAGAGAGACAGCAAGCAAGGGAACACAAACAGGGAGAGTGGGAGAGGAAGGAGCAGGCTTCCCGCTGGGCAGGAAGCCTGATGAGGGGGCTCCATCCCGAGACCCTGGGATCATGACCTGAACCGAAAAGGCAGATGCTTAGCGACTGAGTCACCCAGGTGCCCCCAAACTTGTATTTATAACAAATTCAGACAGTAAATAACAGTGATTCTGTCTTAGTTCATTTGGGCTGCTATAAGAGAACACCAGAGACTTGATAGCTTATAAACAACAGAAAATTATTTTTCACCATTTCAGAAGTTGGCAGGTCCAAGATCAAGACACAAGCAGATCTGGTGACTCGTGAAGGCCTACTTTCTGGTTCATAAATAGTGCCTATTGCTACGTCCTCACAGGGGGGTAAAGCACAAAGGGGCTTTCTTGGGCCTCTTTCACATGGGCACTAATCTCTTCATAAGGGTTCTGTCCTTATGATGTAATCACCTCCCAAAGGCCCCAGTTCCTCAGACCACATCACATTGGGCATTAGATTTTAACATAAAACTTTAGCCGGGGATGGACATAGACATTTAGATTATAGCACATTCTTTTTTTCTTTTTTTTCCAATAACACACTCTTTATAGAGGTTTGTGCCCTATTGATCATAAATAAGGGTTTCTCTAGATACCTCAGGTGTGTATTTACAGATTACTACTACAGAAGAACAATCTTATATGTATTTCTTTTCTACTTTAATTTCGAAAAACAACTTGATGTTAGGAGAATACTCTGTTCTTCCTTCTATTTATTACCTACAGATGTTAGCTCAACTGGGTAAGCCCTAGCTGGGTGGAGAGCTCCAGGGATGCTGAAGGGAGGGACGAAGCCAGCCTGGAGGCCAATCTCTGGAGATCTTTTCGGGTGAGACTCAGTTCTTGGCCCCATTCAACTAAGAAGTTTATCCTTCAGTTGGATAAAACTATAAAATGAATCCCGATCAAATTGTCGAATAACTTCAAGCAAGGGAGGAAATGCAAAATTTCAGAATCAGAATCTAAAAAGGCCTAGTGGGCTGAAATGATGGGATCGAACACTGAGACTGAAGGGTGGTAAATTCAAGGTCCTGCCCTGGATCCCAAGCTTCACCTGCTTAAGGGTAGAGCAGGGGTCACGAGCTTTGTAAACGCCCAGGGGTCTGACTTTGCCCTTTTAGATTTCCCAATCTCCCTGTAGCTAGGTTTGCCATTGCCTGACTCTGACCGTGGAAAGTGACAGAGAGGGACATATGTCACTTCTAAAACGAGGAAGCTAAAGTTCAGCTGAGCCTTTCCCCACATTCCCTTCCTCCTTCCCGCAGCAGGATGGTACCAGGGAGCCCATGAAATGAGAAGATGGAGGAGCCACAAAATGAAAGCAACATATGTCCTGAGCCACCTCTTCGACGTAAACAACTCAAACGTCCCTGGAATTGGTTGTGAGGAAAAAGATTGATTCTATTAAGCTATTGAGATCTTGGCGTTGTTTGTTTACATCTGCAAAAGCACTGATGGGTTTTAGCTGGCAGAAAGATTGTATGAATCAACCAGAAGGATGCTTCCTATTCTTAACTTTTCAGCAGCTCTCAACCACCCGCCCTCCATCTCAATGGAAAGATTTCTCTGGAAATCTCAGCATCCTCTAGGTTTTCCTCCCACCTTGCTAGCTGCTCCTTTCTCTGTCTTTCTTTGTGTTTTCTTCCCAGGGGCTATTAACTATTGAGTTTCTCTAGGTTCAGTGCTCTGGCCTTTCCTCTTGCTATCTGATGTTCTTCCATGTGGGTTCAATTACCATCTATATGCAGAAGAGTTACAAATTTATATCACCACCTGAGAACACTCTTCCGAGCTCCAGACACACATGATCAAACTTTCTACCTGATATTTCCTTGCACAAATTTCAATGACTCTTCCTACAAAACTGTACTCATAATCTTTCCTCCTAAATCTGGCCCTCTTCCAGAGTTTCCCACCTCACTGAAAGGCACAGTGCCCCTCAGTCCCATGAGACAGAAGCTGTCCGTCCATGAATCCCTCACCTTTATCTACTTCTCCCCTTCCCCACCTTACATAATCCATTATCAAGTTTTACCAATTTTCCTTCTAAATACTTTTCAAGTCCATTGTCTTCTTGCCAGCTACACCAACCTACTTTGCCCTTATCTGTTCCCCAAGCTCCTGTAATAGTCTCTTTAATGATCCCTAGGCATATACTCTGGTGTCTTCTCAATCCATGTTTCATGGTAATCTTTTGAAATTAAAATGTCATCTCCCTCCTGTTTAAAACTCCTCATGGTTTCCCATTTGTTGTGTGAGGCTCAAGATAAAACAGGACCTTGAAGATCCTGCGTGATCTGGCAACTTCTACTTCCCGGCTGACCTCACTTCCTTCAGGCTCCCCCTTTCTTTGCTCCATTCGTATGGGAGGCCTTTCCATCCGTCACACCTTCACAAGGGTCTTTCCTACCCACCCTCACTGCATATGCTTGTTTCTGTGCCTGAGACGATTTTCCATCTTCCTGTCACCCTCTTAGCTCTATCTTTCCTTCAACATCCTGCTCAAGAGAAGAGAAGCATTTTTGATCTCCCAATTAGCTCAAATCCTCCTCTTCCAGGTTCCTAAGACTGTATACCTTTTCTTAGGACTTGTCAAAGGTGCAATTTTATATTTATTTGGGAGATCATTTGTTCTTCTCTATATCCTTCATGGGATTATAAACTCTATGAAAGTGGAGGCCAATGTTTTGCTCATTTTTATCTCCAGTACCTAATACAGTGCAAGATAGACATTATGTTCTCAGTATTGGCCACAGGAAGGATGGAAGGGAAAAGGATGGAAAGGAAAGATGGAAAGAAAGAAGGGAGGAGGGGCTCCTGGGTGGCTCAATGGTTGAAAACCTCTGCCTTCAGCTCAGGTCATGATCCCAGGGTCCTGGGATCGAGCCGCTGTATTGGGCTCTCTGCTCAGCGGGGAGCCTGCTTCCCCCCTCTCTCTCTCTGCCTGCCTCTCTGCCTACTTGTGATTTCTCTCTGTCAAACAAATAAATAAAATCTTTTTAAAAAAGCAAGTCAGAAAATATTCAGAAGACAGAAACCAAAAAGTAAGGGTAGGCCAAGTTGGGAATCTAATTACCACCGATTTCTTGGTTAAGGGATTGTATTTTAAAGAAAAAATAGGGCGTACTATTTTACGACTTGAAGCAATTCACACCATTCATCTTTTGCAAATAAAGGCTTTTAAAAGGAAAACAACTTCTGGTTTGTAAATAATCTTCAAAATCTATTACTGAACAAAAATGCATACAAAAATTCTGCAGTTTCTCCATGCGCATATGTTGATTGGGACTTTTGTCCGCTTTCCTTGTTCCTATTTCTATAGTAATGTAATGGAATTATCTGCTTCAATAAATCTCATGAGTAGTCTCCTGTGACGATCTATGGTTTAATTCAAGAGGAATAGTTTATAATAATTGCTAAAACCATTGTTTAGTGCTAAGTAGAATTACTGCCTGATTGCTTCTGAGTTTGATTTTTTTGGCTTTTAATAATATTGCATTTGAATATGAAAGTCATAGTCATGTAGTCATGAATTAAAGAATATATAAATACACATGTGGCAGCAAAGTTAAAATTAATAACCAGATTAGCTGTCAACTATGCACATTAATAAAAGTGACTAACCAAATTATAAAACCATCTGCTATGGTCATTTGTTGGCAATTGCCAAGTTCCTAAAAGTTGTTGGTATTTATTAAATATATTAAATAATAGTTTAGACTTATGCATTTTTTATTTGTACTTCTCTTTTTAAAATTCAGAATTTCACAGTGCCAAATATATCCTTATCACAACTTCTAAACCCTTGAACTGCATACAAGAGTTGTTTATTTCATCATGAGGAAAAACAGAGGAAGAATCAAATGACTTGATTCTGGATTAAGGAAGTTATTACCTGAATCAAAGGCAGGGTCTATACTCTGCTGCATTTGGCTCCCAGTAGATTATCAAACACGTCTGCCTCAATCCTCACCAAGCCCTCCTCAGTGACTATGTTAAGGAAGCCGGAGCAGGACTGGCCTCCACATGGCAAATCATGTTGGCGGGAAAGGGGGGCATCCACTCTGTGCAGGGAAGAGGTCTGGATAGAGCATTGCTCACAAGAACATGGTTGAGGGACAACTCTGAGAAATCACATGGGACGGGCCCCCGGCTTCAGATCTCCAAATAGGTAAGAGCCAAGGATAAGGTAAGTTGGAAGAACTAGATTTCAGCTGCTGGTAAAATCTTACGGGATTGTCTTAGAACAGAGTCCAAATCAGCTCCACTAATGAACAGATTGTGGTCAGAAGGAGTTAGCACTATAGAGTCAAGAGCAAAATTGTTTCAAGTGAGTCTTAAGTAAATGGAAGGGATATAGAATTTAGAAGGAATTTAGAACTCACTCACTGCCTGGGTAGTGGGCACAGAAGAAAGTGAAAATAAAATGATCACATTGACTCTATGAAAGTCATATGTGAATCAAAAAGTTCATGATGCTAAAAAACAACAGCAACAACAACAAAACCCCTTTTACCTCAGTTACATTCATGCATCTTATGAAAGTACTCTGAAGAAATAAACTTTGACAATAAAAAATTACATTTCTAATAGACTCAGACCCGTGATTCGTCATTCTTGCATAAATCTGGCCATTGGCATCAACGATGGAAAGAAGAACAAGGAATGAAGATTTTAGGTTGCAAAAAAGCATTTTTAAGATCCCTTTTAAGAAATATTTTTTTAATGTACTTGGCCATCTTATCTGAATAAATACATTTATAAACATTGTTACCAGGTAGCGAGAGGTGACCGTGTCCAATGTTTGCAGAGATTTTATGGTTGGCAAATATAGTGTAAAATTTGCAAAGATACAGGGCAAGGAGTATGTTTACATTGGATAAGTGAAAAAGCACAGCTTACGCAGTGAGCTTCATTAATGTCAACAGTCAATCTGAAGAAGGTAGGCCTGAAGTTCATTTTTCTTATCAAAACTTTTGAGTCAAAATGATTGAGAAAAATATTTCAACTCACACCTCTCTTGGTTTTTAAGGCAAGAGGTGTCAAATTTATAAAATATCAAATATTTGTTACTTGACAATATTAAAAGTAATTCCACTTAAAAATACTTGTTGGCAATGTATTCTTTGATTTTTTTTTTTAAATCCACTAATGAGGAATGCCTGGGTGGCTCAGTTGGTTGGGCTCTGCTTCTGGCTCAAGTCATGATCCTGGGATCCTGGGATCAAGCCCCTGGGATCCTGGGATCAAGCCCCACTGAGAAAGGAGCCTGCTTCTCCCTCTGCCTGCTGCTCCCCCTGCTTGTGCACTCGCTCTCTCACTCTCTCTCTGGAAAATAAATGAATAAATAAAATATAATAAAAATTCATTAATGCATTGTGTGTGTGTGTGTGTGTGTGTGTGTGTGTTTTAATAGCCTTAGACCTTGTAGGCTCGAAGCAGTTACATACTACTTGCAATAACTCTTGGAAGTAGCACATGTAATTCAACCTTGAATCAAAACTCTAATTATTTGGTTTTGACAACTTCTGTTCGGTGTGTCCTGCCAACAACGTATTAATTAGATGTGACCCAGTGGTTCCAGGCCATTGCAGGAAAGAAAGCAAAGCTCCAGAGATTCCATGCTAAAACTCAACTATCTTCTTAACTGCTCTGTAAAATAAAGGAAGTGAAAATCTGAAGTAATTCTCATAAAGACCAGTTACATGAAGGAAAAGAAGGGACTGGGGCCACAGGAATTACCGAGATTACTTGTCTCTATGAATTGTTTACTTTGCCTGCACAAACCTATTCAGAGTGGTCTTACCAATACTCCCATATCAATCTGCTGAATTCCTAAAGAAAACATAAAGGACTAAATAAACAACTTTGGCTCTGTGAAACAGTTGGTATAGACAGAACATGTGTGGTAGTGCTCACTGAGTAATGTACAGAACCTTTGAGTCAATATGTTCTATACCTGCGACTAATATAACATTGTATGCTAATTGTACATCAATTTTTTTTAAAATCAACTATTTATCTGGATGAATCTAGGCATTCTAAATACATAACAATATTAGTTGGCTAGGCTGTCATAACAGAGCACCACAAATTGGATTGCTTAAACAACAACATTTTTTTTTTTTTAAGTACACTGCCAAATTATAGAAACAAGTGTGGGAAACATTTGTGCACCACAGCAAGGAATGTAACTCAATCACTTAAAGGAAAATTATTATATTGTCTGTCCCAGTCATATCAGTATTTCATTGAGAATAGTCACTGCTCCAAAAGATTAATAGTAAGATGATGCTTCTCATCTTCATTATTATAATTAATGGCAATAAGGATCACTGGTGAAAATCAGTATTGACCAATATTGATTTTAAGTCATCAAATTAAACTTTTTGTAGTAAAAATCTTTGCAGTAAAAAAAAAATGAAGTGATACTAACAGGATTTCTATGATTGTAACACTGATGATTAAAAATAAAAGCACTAATGAGAAATTAATATCTGTAGTATATTTTGTTTTTCATTCTTCAGATATTAAAGAAAGAAGTATCCCGAAGTTTTAAGCAATTTTCCTGTCAGAAACACTAATTTCCTTCTATATGCAGTGCTGGGCAAGGATGTAGATGCTTTTGCTTTTCCCAGCATGTGGTATTGACTTTGGAGCAAAACTTAAATGGAACCCAGATGTTTCTGCCCTTAGCACCAACTCCTGCCTCCAGGTCTGCGGTCTCTGGGTTTCCTTAGGCCAACCCTGATTCATAACTCAGCACCTTTTGGAATTCCTTGAAAAGAATCCACCCTCTCAAAAACATTATTGAGATATATAGACTATATTGAAGACTCTGAGGGAAAGGTTTGCTTTGCAAACTCCATAACAAGCAGCTTAAAAATTAATATCAATTGTTCTCCTAAGCTCTTTTCTTAGATATATCTCCCCCTTCTAAGCATCCTGGCTGGATTTTCTACCCTCCTTCTGGATCTTCTGGAAATTTCAAATTACTTTCCCATCTTCTGTGCAGAGCCTTTCAACTCTGCCCATCTTCCGTGCTAAACATGGTATACTCAAACACAGCATGGCATTTAGGCAAAGGGCCCCCCCAGGTAACAAGATCCACTTGCTTTATAAGGCAATTTATTGGCTCATTAGGATCTCATCTTTCATACTAAGAAGTTCATCCAAGTGGGGGTTTTTTCCCCAAAAACATACAACATTCTTGTTAAGAAGAATTCTGTAGAATAGAAATTTCTCCATTTCTCTTAATAAAAGTCACTCCCTGTGATTCAGAAATTCCAAAAGCCTACCACTACACAGTAAGAAATACCAAGGAATGTGCCAATCCACAAACATATCTATCAACTCCCTGGAGATCTTTCTCTTCGAATAAATTCTAAAAAATTCTAATTTCAAAATATAAATTGCCACATATGTTTTGGCCTAGCTAGAAGACCTGGTTTTAAAAAGATATCCCTGTTTTGAAAATGACCTTTGGTCACCTAACATCAATTCTCCATTCCACTCCCCAAGGTACATTCATTTTTGTTTTTTCTTTTTTTTAGAAAATTGTATGTCACATAAGTTCATATCAATGGGATCCAAACCTTTAAAAGAAGCAGATTCATGCAGTAAAATAACATATTCAAAGACCCTCTTTTCCTGTAATAAGCCATACCAAGAAGAATTTGAACTGGCAAATGCATGGGTTATGGTGTAACTGTCGAAAATGTAACTAACCAAATGAAGGAAGTATTAGATTATGAATCTAAGAAGGGGCTTGATGAGGTGATGAGGAGTGGGGGTCAGCATAGTGTGGGGTGGGTGGAAATTACACCTGCCTGATTTTCCAGTTTTGTGTTGTGAAACCATGTTAACCAGGCGAAAGAAAGAGTCACAGCCACTTCAGGTCTGACTGGTCCATCTCTAGTATTACTGAATTATGTCATCTTTTGAGTTCCAACGTTCTCATCTGTTGATGAGGGAATAACGAATCCTACCTCAGAACATTATCATGAGCATTAATTATATGAGTGTTTCACACAATGGAAGACCTTGAGACAAGGCAATTGGAATTTCACAGATCAGAAAGTGAGTCTCTCCCTCCTAGCCCCAACTCAGGGTCCCTCTTCGCGAGCCCGCCATGTCACCTGTGCTAAACGCTTAATAACCTTTCATGGAGATTATTTTGATCCAGTATTTTGTCTAAAGTTTGCCAGGGCCACATTCTGACTTTCGTGGACACTGGCACTTTCGCCCTTGATGGCTCCTTCCTCCATAAAAACATATTGAAAATTATGTTTTATGAATATGTTGGCAAAAAGGTGAATACAGCCCAGGCTTGATCCACTTTTATATATTTATTATGGTAACATTCATTTTTTCTTCGGACTTTTGAAAGAAGTTAAATATTTTTGTGGGCCTCTAAAAGTATCTTGGGCCCTGGGCACTCTGCCTACTGAGCCTACTGTTAGCTTCTTGCGCCTGTTGGAGGCCCCAACTTTACATTTGTGGCACTTTTTCCTTTTCATTCTTTGTTGAACACATTAATTTTCTCTAATCTCTCTTCATAGACTCAATCCTCTTATCCTTTTATCATCTGGTTGATTTCTTTGGGTGTCTTTGAATTCTAGCCACGGTATTGATGTTTCTCTTTGGTAAGTGTAAAACTATATATGATATCCTAGGCCACCTGATGGAGACCATATTGAATAAAATGATTTATTTCCTCTTCAGACATGTGAAACTCTACTTTTTGAACTTTTCTAAGTGCATTTGGGCTTTTTAATTTTAATTTTTTTTTTTAGTAGCTGACAGGGTATATTTAATTTCTTCTGAACTCTTACCCTCAGATTTTACTGCTTCCCAAATGTCATTGTTTCATTTACTCCTTTTTTCACTGTATACACAGAATATTCTCAAATCAAAACTAATAATAAATCAAACACTTAGCCATGGAGATTCAGCCTACCATCACCTGTCTCCAAAGTGTAGCCATTAAAAGAAAGGGGCAACCCTAGGGACCCAGATTTTAAGTGGGTTTACAACAGAATGGCACATGAAATATGACACAATTCACCTTTCTTTGCTACTTGATCACTTAAAACATTCACTTTATATTTATCTAAAACTCATTTATACTAGTTTTCATTTTATCTTTCTTTGTAGATTATCATATTTTTTAATTTTTTTATTGTGTTATGTCATTTTATCTTAATAGAACTAGTTTACATTTTTATTTTATTTCTGGTTTTAAAATGCTAGCTGTCTAAAAAAAATAGTTTCTCTGTTTTCTCCACAGTTTTACTAATGAGTCTTGAAGTTATAAAAAATTAACATTATATCAAAAACTAATGATGTACTATATCTTGGCTAATTGAATTTGAATTAAAAGATTAAAATAATGCATTTTTATCTATACTGTACTGTATTCTAAGAAAAAATTTAAGAAGGTCTATAAAGATGCATACAAAATGGTATCATAAAATAAATCAATGGAAAAATCAAAGAGAAAATTAAAGTAAGGAAATAAGTTGAAAAAAGGTATGTATGATACCATATGCTGTGAGGCACGGACTGCTGCTGGAAATAGGCCACAGCTTTGACTTTAAGCTCAGTTTTGAGTACTAGGTAAGGCAAATACTATATGTTTCAATTTTTCCACCTAAAACCTGGTAAAAATATTTACCAGATACTTACTTGGGAGGAATAAAAAGAGTATCAAATAATTTTTATGTGGCTGTGACTCCTTTAAAAGGGAGACAGAATGTTATATCATAAAGCTTACCTCTGCCCACCCCCCCCAAGCTTCCCATCTGCCATATCTGATTTCTCAGTAACACAAGGAAAATTGTCAATTATCTACAGCCAGAAATTCTCATCTGCTTTTCAGAAATCATCAGAGCTGTCAAGTTGTGCACTGCCAAACTAAGGGATACTATTCCCAGGCTATATGTTAGAAATAAAAAAAATAAAAAAAAAAAGGAAAATAGAAATACATGAAGAATATACAAAAGAGCATAAGATATATCTTAATTACACAGAGGTAATACCTGTTAACACTTTGTTCCTTTTATCTTTTTAAGGACAACTTTCTACAAAGGCAATTCTTGCATTAAAAGATATGCTTGTTTTAAAACAAAATTCGCCAAATTAGCCCCCAAACTGTAGTATATGAGGATGGGCATTTAAGTATATCCTTGCTAAATTTATGGCTTGGTTTTTTCCTTTATAACATGAAGAAAATAATATTATCTAATAATATCCCTATTAGCTCATAGGGTTGTTATAAATAATAAACAATACGCAAAGTACTTAGAACAATGTCATGCACATTTTTGCTATTATTATTTGCAAATTTTGTAGGTTAAATTAATTTCTCATTTTTCATAGTTATAATGTAGATGGAATATGTTTTCATGTATTTACTGGCCATTTTTGTTTCTTTGCCTTTTCAGATCTTTAGCACAACATTCTAATGGTTGCTTGATTACTTTATGTATTCTTTGCATATTAAGGATATTAACCATGTATTTGACATAAATGTTTCCAATACATGGTGATTTTCTCTCAGTTCCTGTTTTTTGTGGTTTTTTTTTAAACTTTGGTTTTACGTTTCTTTACGTGCAGATGTTTAAATTTTTATTAAGTCAAATAACTAATTTGGGGGGTTCCTTTTCTATTTAGGAAGTACATTATTTTTCTGTGATTGCTGTAGCAAATTGCCACACATTGGGTGGCTTGAAACAACGGAAAGGTATTCTCTTAGAGTTCTGAAGGCTAGAAGTCCAAAATCAAGGTGTCAGTAGGATTGGTTTCTTCAGAAGCTTTGAGGGTAAACCTCCTCTGTTCTCGTGCTTCTCTCCTAGCTTCTGGTGATTCCCTGTAACCCTTGGCTTTCCTGGCTTATAGATGCATTGCTCCAATCTCTGCCTTCCTCTTCAACAAGATTGCCCTATGTGTCTGTGTATGTGTGTCCAAACTGTCCTCTTTTTACAAAGACACGGTCATATTGAATTTAGAGCCTATCAATCCAGCACGACCTCATCTTAATTTGATTACATCTGCTAAGTAATTATCGTAATTGCACAGCTTGTAATTACTTCCAAATAGGCTTATATTCACAGGTTCCTGTGGACATGAATTTTTGCAGAACATTATTCCACCTATCCCATGAAGTAATTTTATATCACCAGAGCAGAAAAATAGTCATGTTTATGTTGCATGTATGTATGTATTTTTATGTTATTCTTTAATCATCGCTATCTCCTTTGCTTTCTTTTTTTAAGATTTTATTTACTTATTTGACAGAGAGATAGCCAGAGAGCACAAGCAGGGGGAATGGCAGAGGGAGGAGAAGCAGTCTGTCCATTGAACAGGGAGCCCAATGCAGGGCTCAACCCCAGGACCCTGGGATCATGACCCGAGCTGAAGGCAGACACTTAACTGACTGAGCCACCCAGGCACCTCATCCTCATTGTTTTCTGACGTACTTAGTGTTAATCATTTAAACTGGAGTATATTATATTGAAACTTGAGACTCCCCACTTAAATGATCCATTTCAATAAAAACTTAGAAGTAGTAGACAAGTAGTCTGTCCAATAGACACAGACAATTTGGACACACAGATACACACACACAGAGAGAGAGAGAGAGAGAGAGAGAGAGAAGATAAAAAAAAAATTTAAAGGACACTTTGATGACCCAGAACATGCCCAAGAAATACCAGGGTTGCCCATTGCAGAATAAACGTTCATCACTCTTGGAAATCTTAGTACTCCTCTCTTTCTCCTAGGCTAAGATTTGAATAGTTTTATGATGATGAAATCACACCCTGATTTATCAAGGGCTGGTTAGCTGAACAGAAAATACTTGTAGTACCAGAAGCCCTTCAGCACTTTCTGTCTTCTATTACATCACATGTTTGTTTTCATGTCACATTTTACCTCAGATCTGGCTTTCGGATGAACACCAAGTTCTCTGGCTTTATTCATTTCTACATTGTCCCTCATCCTGGAGCGGATGAATGGGCAGAACTCTGCCTGTTCTCCAGATACTTTCTTAGAAGTCACATTGCATTCTTTAGTGGTCTTCAATTATACAATTAGTGGTCTTCAACTAATGTTTAATGGGTTTCCTCCTTGGGTTGCCCTGCTGACTGTTTTATGTAACAGTTTGTAATGCCTTGTGCCTTGGTTCTCCACAATAGTAAAATACATATATATTTTAGTCTTTTGGACTAAAATCCTCTCTATCCTGCCTGAAATGTCTGTGCTTTGGATGGCATGCTAATTTATCACACACCTGTTTGTTTTGTTTTCCTGGAGATTTGTGAACTTCTACTGAAGATTTTAGGTGATTGTATATCCCATTAAAAACTCTTATACTGAAGAAATTTCAGCCACTGAAATAATTTCTGTATGGTATAGCTGCCAATTAACATAAGATTTATGTTTCTCCCACTGATATGTACATTTGATATTAATTTACCTTAGAATAAAATTAGAAATTGTTTTTCAATCAGTTAGTATACACACCAGGGAAGATATTCCTTCTGGATCTAGACTTCTGGGTACTGGGAAGAAATAGAACTTAAATCAATAAGCTAATATTAAGTTAAATAAATATTAAAACAATAGAAGAAAAAACACTTTTGACAAAATGAATCACTTTATCAATAGCTTTTAACTCTTTTATAGCTTAGTTTAAAATGTAAGTGGCTAAGTAATATTAAGGCATATTGACATTAGAACTCTTTGGGTGTTCATTATTTCATATATGAATACACCTGAACATTGTTATCTTTAGACATAAAGTTTATAAATATATGTCAGGCCCCATCTTTAATGGTGATTCTGCATGACCACCACCAAAGTTATTTCTAGATATAAATATTATAAGCTCTCTGGGTTTCCCTGGGTTTTCCTACATCATTGTCACCATCTGAGATCTACTAGGTGTTTTCCTTGGAAACAAGTTTTACTGGACCATAACTGTGGTTTCTGACAGAGAACTTTTATTCTGGGAGAAATAATCTACCTAAATAGAATATTTAGTCTGGAGATATTAACATATTTCTAAAAGCTTTGTCTTATAACCAGATTTCTGAAGGCCTGGTCATTGTCACCCACATATTCTATTTATCCCACAAATAATTATTTAACCTCTGCTATGTGCCAGGCCCTGTTCCAGGTATTAGTGAACAAAACAACAACAAAAACATATAATAATTCCCTGCTGTTATAGAATTTACTGTATGGTAGATTCTCTTTAACCAAAACTTCAAATTCCACAATCTCTCAAGACTGATGTTCCAAAAAGGATGTTAGAAACACCAGTAATAGGCTTTTTATTGATATCCGATAATAGCATTTTTTGATATAGGAATAGATGTGAGATCTTACTCATATAGATATGAGTTTTGAGAAGGAATAGGGCCTTAGGATTTTAAAAACAGTGGAAAAAAACTGTATAAGGTAGGGTGTTACTGCCACTGGGATGAGATAGTTCCATATGAATATTTGTTAGCTCAAAGAAGGGTCTTGGCCAGTTAGGCCCTCTACATTAGCAGGATGAAATAATGGGTGAGTTTTAAGGCAGCAATGCATGAAACAAATTAGCTGGTTTGGGATTACACATTTTTGAAATTCTAGATTATGGGTAAGAGCAGCACCCAACCGAATACTGTGCTCACTTGGTCCTTCATTGAATCATTTTGTCCAACAGTGAAATGCTAAATGACAGAAGAAAGCCTCTTCATAAACAATAATGATTTGTGTCTGATGTCAGCTGCGAAGCCATCTAGAAACAATCCCTTCCCATTGCCGGGCTCAGCCGAGCAGCTGCCATTTCCCTGGCCTCGCTTGTCCTGTTTCAGAGCTGGGCAACACAAACTGTGGTCGTGCACCTGCTGCCGGGCCTGCCAGAGCGATGGTGGTGCCATCGCTCCAGCCAGGAGGAACAGGACCATAAAATACAGACGCGCGCCCTTGCTAGCTCAGCTGTTCCCCTTGCCAGGGCTCTCTCCTGCCAGACCAACAACCGGTCCAGTGTGCCTCACAGATCCCTTGTCAGCAGGACTACACTGAGACAGCGCCTTGTTTACTGTACCCAGGGAAGAGAGAGAAGTCTTTCATGATGGGTCTCTCCTCCTTGACCTTCCTTGGGAACACCAAGGGAAAGCTCTTGTGCTCACTCCACCAAACCGTAACTTTAGTTTAGGACCCTGCAACTTTGGTGCTAGAAGTAACCACCGAAATCATCCTAACTCCCAATTCTTAAAGATGAGAAAACTGAAGCTCTAAGACGCTATGGGACCTCCCAAGATTATACAAAGAGGAGGATAGTAAAAACAAGATGATGGCCTGGACCCCTGACTCCCAACCTAGTGCTCTCTCTACCGCTCCTTGTTGTCCCTGCTTTCTCTCTCAACAGCTCCCCTCCTTCCCTTCTTTTGATTTCTGTAGCCATTTCTGTGTTCCAGGTGGTCATTTTCACATGTTTTTGTAATAATTTTCTGGCTGATAGCCCACCTGCATTCTCAAACTCATTGCAAGATAACCAGTGCGGATTACATCTTTTAGAGAGCTGTCTTATTCTAACTCAAAAACTTCTCATGGTTTCTTTATTGCCTCAAATTAGGTCTAAAGTGGATTCAACACACTGCGTCTGCCCATGTCCAGTTCCCTGTTCTTGGAATGCTGCTCATGCTTTTCTATTTTCTGATCCTTCCACTTGGAAAGACCACCCCGTATCTCTGCCTATCAATATGTACCCAACTTTCAAAATCAGATCAACTGTCGCCAACTCCATCTATTACTTCCCACATGGGAGCTCTTTCTTCTATGCTTTCCCATGATGTTTAATATTCTCTCTCACATAGCATCCGACCCCATGGTGTAGTTACCGGTGGGTGTGTTTAGTCTTTAAATTTTTCCATGCCAGAGATTCTCTCTCATACGGTCTTCTACTTGCCACACCCCCAATAGCACCTAACACAGTGCCTTAAATAAGGTGAATGCTCAGTTGAACGTCATACTACTTGAGCAAAATCTGACAACAATACAGTCTCTTAGCTTGGACAGTTCATTTTTATTTTGCCATCTGTATGTATTCATACCTCCACTGTATCTTGGAATTGGGAACCAAAGCTTAAAAAGTAGGGTTTTTATTCTTTGTTTCTTATTTTTTAAAAATTTTTCAGCAAGCATTATCTTTTTTAAAAATGTGTTCATTGCAGTAAAATACACAATAAAACACAATGAGATAAAATCTACTATCTTGACCATTTTTAAGGGCATAGCTCAGTAGTATTAAATACATTCTATTGTTGTTTAACTGTCATCATCATCAATCTTCAGAATGCTTTTCATTTTGTAAAACTGAAACTCTTTACCCATTATGCAGTAGTAACTCTCTACTCCCCTCTTCCTTCAGGCTCTGGAAACCACCATTCTACATTCTTTTTTTTTTTTTTTTTTAAGATTTTATTTATTTATTTGACAGAGAGAGACAGTGAGAGAGGGAACACAAGCAAGGGGAGCAGGAGAGGGAGAAGCAGACTTCCCGCTGAGCAGGAAGCCTGATGTGGGGCTCCATCCTATGACCCTGGATCATGACATAAGCCAAAGGCAGCCATTTAATGGCTGAATTACCTAGACACTCTTCTACTTTATGAATTTGGCTTCTTTATGTACCTCATGCAAATGAAATTATACAGTATTTGTCTTTTTGTGATTGGTTAATTTCACTTAGCATAATGTCCTCAAGCTTCGTCCATGCTATAGCATGTGTTGGAATTCCTTCCTCTTTATGGGTAAATAATATCCTATTATGAGTTTATGCTACATTTTATTTACCCACTTATCCATGGATGGACACTTAGATTGCTTCCCTCTTTTGGCTATTAGGAATAGTGTTGCCATGAACATAGGCATACAAATACCTCTTTTTCACCCTGCTTGCAATTCTATTGAATGTATAACCAGAAGTGGAATTGCTAGGTCATAATCTATTTTTAATTTTATTTTTAATTTATATAAATTCAATTAGCCAAGTTATAGTTCATCATTGGTTTTTTACATAATGTTCAATGCCTCATCAATTTAATTCTATTTTTAATTTTTTGAGGGACTGCCCTACTCTTTTCCACAACATTTGTATCATTTTACATTGGAAAGTGAGATTCTTAAAAAAAAAAAAAAAAAAAATCTTCCAAGAGTCCAAGATGTAACAGAATACCTGAAGTAAAAAAAATAATAGAAACTGCACTCTACGACCCAAGCTGCTTCAGTCAGATGAATCACAGCTGGTGCTCAGAAGCTAATAATTCAATGTGGAGAATACAACATGGAGCCCAGGAGTTCCTGAGTCTGACTGTGCCTCAGAATCCTCCCACCAGATACCCTGAGCTAGAACCCCTGGGAACCTGCAGTTACATAGAGCACTTCCAGTGGTCATCTGGGCTGGGTGTATGTGGAGAGTCATCTCATGGACTATGAATATGTCCACAAATTTGTTTTGCTGATATTTTCGGGGCTGGGGGAAGGAACAATGAGTTAGTATTCATTTTAAAATACCTATTGTTTAGATTCATATTCATGGCTATACCTTGGGAAGGACCCCTGCAGATGCTCAGTTAATTCCAGAGTGGTAGGACAGAAAAACCAGAGCGCCAGAGCTGGGGGCATAGACTATGGGGCCAAACCCACCAGGGAAGAAGTCAATGCCAATAATAGATGCCAAGAATAGCCAAGAAACCAGCGGCTGTGGATTGATTGGCTCTCCACACAGCGGACAGAGGATGGAAGAAGAAGGAATGCAGCAAGAGTCCAAGAGTAGACAGAACTTGGAAACCAGAGAGTTGGGGGAAAAGTTGGAATGAGGGAATTCCATCAACAGGAAGCAGGGGCAAGACAAAAGAGAGGGTAAAGAAGAAAGATCCTAGTCCTAAAGGGAATAAGGTATTTTAGAAGCTCACAACTTTAAGAAATCAGGCCTAACCTAAGAACTAGGCTAACATCAAAGGTGACATCCCTTTTTCCATAATTTCTTCATTTTGTCATCCTTTCATCTAACCTTTCATCGCCATAGACCTTCTGAGTGCTTGGCATTATTATTCTGACTCCACAGTGCTCTGCTAGGATACTCCAGTTCCCCTTGCTCAAGGTAAAGAATGATCCAGCAGCCTCACTACAGAATATGGTTACTAACACCCTATAAACTAGTTGATTCACTTACTTTAAATAGTATGTTTTCCAAACAGTCCTAGTCTGTAAGTTAAAAAATGGACATTCTTTCAGTAGACATTTCAATCATATCATTAGAAAGGTTATTTCGGCCTTCCGCATTGTTTTGATTTCTAATTTTGCGCTCTTGATGGATTTAGGGAACTATTACCCAGCCAGTGGACCTTTTTTCCTGATGTTGTTTTGTCTTTTTTTTTTTTTTTTAACTTCTCTCTCTCATGTCCTGCTTTATGTACATTCACTGCTCATTAATGTGTGGATAGGAGTAGGAAAAATAACAGAACTAAAATTAGTTGTATTTCCTACTTTTTAGCAGCAGTGATATGATTTACTCAAGGAGGAAATTGGAACTGTGAACTAAAATTAAGCTCTTGAATTATCTGAAGATTTCACTCATTCTTGTTATTTCTAACCCCAGGGAAGAACTCTGTGTTTACTACCCTGAGGCAGGAAGAGCTTCGTGCAAAAACACAGTCCAGTTCCAAATGCTTCCTGCCAATTTTGAGTAAGCATAAATTGTGTTTCTATCTTGAACATTTAGGTTAGCAATCTTAATTTAAAATATGCTTCCTATCATTTCATCATGTGTGTGGTTGTTAATTAAACTGGCAAGGTCATAAAAGTAAAATTGAGTTGCAATTTAGTTTTGCAATTATATTTTTCACCACCCAAAACAGTTTTAAAGCTGAGTATAAATACAGAGCATTCTTTGAATATATAATCATCATTACCTAAATTAAGCAAGTGTTTGGGTATTCTTTCAATCTTCTAATGGAACTTTATTTCTGACTTTAACTGATAAGGGGCTGACTTAGCTGCCCCATGGTAAGTAACTTACCAATAACTTAATTGCATCCATTATTCCCTCTGAAACTGTGCTCTTTTTTTTTTTTTCTTGATTTGTACTATCTTCATGACATCTGGGTTGTTAAATAGGGGTTTAGGGTTACCACCTCTGAGGGTTTCTGTGGAAGACATTCAATGCACTGCAGGTGAGAGAGAATTACTTATTCTGCTCTCATCTTCATTTTCTTAAGCAAAAACTTAATGGAAAAATTCACCATAGATGCTTTATAATGGCAAAATCCAATATAAGCATTCTGACTGATATGTCTTTCTGTCTCTAGTCCTTCGTTTTCCAAAGCTGCAAGCATCCCCAGGCAAGAGGATGCTCCACAAAATGTGGTTCTGAGGCAGCAGACTTTGGCTAATGTTGCCCTGCATTCTCATGTTTGGAGAGGTCCAGGCCAATTAATGTATTATAGATTCTCTAAAGGAAACTGTATAACTTTATTTAAGTCTTTCTTATAGTTATTCAGAAAATCTTTTCCTCTCCCATGGAAACAGTATTCCCCCAAACATTGCTTTTTTTTCCCTCATATATAGTAGTGACACAGATATTAGTAAGTGTGCTAGTATTTGTATCACTAGTATACTTTAAACATACAGCACAAAAAGACCTGCCTTCTAATCAGGAGATTTGTGCTAGCTTTAAAATACAACCATTACATGGTCTATTCTTCCATTCAGACAGTTGGCTAGATGACGCCTAGCAAATAATGCCAGGTGGGGGGGGATGCCTGGGTGCTCAGTCCGTGAAGCATCTGCCTTCAGCTCAGGTCATGATCTCAGGGTCCTGGGATCATTAACTCAGGGTTCTGGGATCAAGTCCCAGGTCAAGCTCCCTGCTCAGTGGAGAGCCTACTTTTCCCTCTACTCCCCACCGGCTGCACTTGTGCACTATTTCTCTCTCTCCCTCACCCCCTTTCTCAGATAGATAGATAGATAGATAGATAGATAGATAGATCTTTTAAAAAATAATGCCAGATGGTTAAAATTGGGATGCTAAGGAAAAGTACAACAATGAAATATTCCTTGGGCTTTTGACATTTTCAATAATTAATCAAATGTATATATCCTTAAAATTACCATTAGTTTCTTGTAGAAAGAACAGGTGTTCACAGGGATGTGAGCATTGATATGTATTCACTCAGTGAGATGAGGGAAGCATCAGGTTCTCTTTCTTTCTACAGATTGTCATTCTTGCCAATTTTCAATTCTTATAACTGAAAGAGTGGCAGTCGTCTCCGTCTCTGATCTGACTTTCCCTTAAACCGATAATGTGTTTCAACAAAAATGTGCTCTTTTCCTCTTACACAAATGAGTGCTTATTTTACATGGGACTGACACTTGCAGGAGCCTTTGTGATGTTAGAGGGCATAGCCCAGGATGGACCTAAGCATCCGCGCCCTCCTGTCTCAGTTTTGCTCCTTTGCGTAAACAGACCCATTTAGCCTCTCAGCCAAGTTTCACACTGTGGGAGCTGATGCAGTGGACCTAAAAGTATCCAGGCTTGGGAACCAGATTAGCAGCAAATGTATAAGATGGAAAGCACCTCAGACATCTACAGCTCAGGAGCCTTCTGTGCTGAGCAGCTTGAACGCCCACAAACAAGCAAACGACGCTGAAGAGCCTTGCCCATCAACGGTGTAGACCGACTAGATCTGGGGTAGGGTCTAAAGTCTGGGATATATTTTCCAAAAATCTCCACTAGGGAGGGGAGCTAAAAGTGCAGCTGGGATTGAGAGCAATTAATCTTCTCAAACTTCATTTTATCAGTGAGGGATTTCTAGAGCAGTTAAGTGATTTGCTTGCTTACCGCTACAAAATTAATTAGCTCCTTGGAATCAAAAGACAGATCTTCTGATTGTTAACAGGAGCCCTTCTGACATGCGGGGCCGCCTCTCCTCACCATTCTCGTCAGCTGTGTGACCTGGGCAAGTCACACAACTCCTCTGTTACCTTGTCAGTCGTACCTGACAAGAACCATCTCGGGATCCAATAATCACTGGAAGATACACCTGTGCAAATTTAGATGGCATTGCTAATTCATTATTAATGACCCAAACAACATTGTTCATTTGCACTAATTAGTGTGATGTTCCCCATCAGCTTTCACTTGAAAAAGAGCTGTCCTCAATTTGTGCTTGAAATCTGTTGGCATGTTATTCACTTCCAGGTTCGGTATCCTTCTTGAATCTACTAAGTGGCTTTTGCACCGCTGTCCCCAAATCCAACCCACTCTGGGACACAATCCCTTTTTAATAGTTTTGTAAAGGAAAACAAAAGTAGGAATCCTTAATAAGTGTTCTATCTCCATGCCCTGGACCACGATGTGCTCTGAGAGGCCACAAAATAAGAAGCAAGAGTAAACAAAGAGAAAGTGCTTTCTCCACGCCTTCCCCTGGACACCCGGCCATCAGCCTTCTCCTTCCGGGTGGCCCACTTGCTTTCCTCACCTGTTGTATCCCTGCCCCTGTGAGCCCAGCACAAGCAGGTTCCCCACCTTGGCAGCTGCTCTCCTTATGTCAACAGAGCCTCCATCCTCAGCGGGTCTGCTCTACCCCCAGAGGAAGGTTACAGAAGACAAAGGAAGACCACAAATGGGGTTGTCTGCCAGGACTGCCAGTGTGTCTCTACAGAGAGGATGGGCTTTAGGTGGTTCTTGGAGTGCCCTTGAGAATCTTGAGGTCATAGGAGGCCAATGGGCATAGTTTGGCTGTTCAGCAGGTGACTACTACTCTAAGCTCTCACCTACTACCCTGGAAAAATGGAGAAAGTACCACTGACAAATGCCTGACTGGCCCCTGGGTGTACAGACCCAGATACTACCATTATTTCTAGGCCATCAGGATTTAACTTGATGTCCCACTGGGAACAACAGGGCTGCCTGCCTGGTTCTCATTACCATGAGTAATTGAATGTTGGAAGTATGTCAGAGGGCTTCTACAGACATTCCTTTTCACCTACCACAAAGTGACGGCAGTTTATAGGCAAATCATCTTATGGAAGGTCCCTAGAACGTGCTGATCTAAGCACCTAACATCAGTCTCTCTAAATCGGTCATGCCACGGTTTCAGCCTAATTACTGGAGTTGGTGTTCCAGCTAAAGTCAGTAAATACCAGAAAGTAAGCTTTATTGCAAAGCAGATTGCAGTTCCTGTAAAGATGCGGTATATGAACAGAAACGTGCTGGTTACAGATGTCCATCAGCCTCAGTCCTAGGCAATATAGATTATAAAACAAAGGGGGAGGGTGCCCACAGTAGTAAGGACAGATGCCCCTAGCAAGGCATCACAAATCAAAATCAAACCTAAATGTTCACAAATGGTAAGGTCATGATCGGATGGAATAAAATCAGACAGACTCCATTTTTTCAACTGCTTTAGGTGACAGTCTTCTCCAGGAGGAAAAAAAAAAAAATGTGGGAGGCTCTACTTTTAATCCAGTGCCTGTTTGAAAGCCTTCATCTACAGCTCTACTGTGCCTTGCACAGAGCAGGTGCCCAGTGATGTGAGCTTAGTGAATCCTGTAAATAGGAAGAGGAGAGAACATGTTTCAAAGAGCCTTAGCAGGTGCCCAGTGATGTGAGCTCAGTGAATCCTGTAAATAGGAAGAGGAAAGAACATGTTTCAAAGAGCCTTCTGTTAGCCTTGTTGCTCAACATTCTCTGCCTCCAGACTACAAGGGGGTTAAGTCCTGTGGCCAGCGAGGGAGGAAGTGGCTGTTTTGCTATGGCAAGTTGAATCAAGTTTCCTAAACTTCCATCCAGTATCTTTACGCAAAACTAGTATCCCTTGCTGGGAGTGTGCTCTGTTGACCATTTATTTCCTCATTTTTTTTCTCATATAGGGAGAGGTAATGATCTCTTTGCACCTGAGGATCTGTTAGGCCTTTTACTCTCAGGCTGTAAGTCCCCTTGAGAGGGTAACTGTGTTTCTTTCATAGCATAGTAAATGTTGAGCAGATAATTGTATATTCACGTTAGATGTATGTCTTATGCAATGGCATTGCTAATGAGGCCACAGCCAGCCAACAGATTTTTCAGTTCATACATTTATATGCTGGGCACTTTCCCATGTATACAGACGGGCTTCATTTCTCTCTTCATTGACTCTCCTCTCCTTCTTCGCAGTGTCCTCCTCACGCCACTCGCCTTCCCACAGTGTATAGTTCTAGTCTGACTGCTCTGGAGGGACTTACCTCCTACCTCATTGATCTGATTCCAGGACTCATGAGGAAGATGTATACAGCTAGCTGAAAAATGTTTTTGAACTTCTAAAGAGTATCATGCCTGTGCCTTCCTCCAGAATTATAATATTACAAAATTAAGTCTTTCATGAATGGGAACCTCAGATACACCAAATTGGAATGATCCGAATTCTTAGTTCAGGACATTATCACTGTGGACTCATGCAGAGTCTCATGTTAAAGCTTTTGGCTCATCTATCTAATAACCTCGTGAGCCCTCGTGACGCAAAGCCTGGAACGTCGCCAGTAACTGAGATCAGCCTGTTGTGTTCCAGTTCCCTTCTCCGGTGCCCCGGAGCCTCTGTCCTGATTTTTGTCTTTATCCATCATCCGCAGGCTCTTGAAAATGTGGTTTTTATCACATATATGCCGAAATGATATATTGTTTAGTTTAGTTGCTTTTTGAACTTTTGGGAAAGGATATCCTGTTGTCTGAGGTAGTCTCGCACTTGCCTTTGTCACTCAACACTACCTTCCCATGATTCACTGATGAATCTCCTCTTACAACAAAATAGATTTATCTCTGAATATGAAAAAAAAAAAAAGCCCCAAAACCAAAACAACAAAAAACAAAACCGCCCCCTAAAATGCTTACATATTCTCCCACTGTGAATGGTAGGTCCCGGAATTTAAGTTATGTTAAATCGGAAAACCGCTTTCGTAGAATAATATCTACAGTAACGTGTCAGACTTGGTCTCATTTACTCTCAGTAAATTCAAGGAAGGCTAACACAAGATAACTGACCCATTAAGGTTCATCTATGAGCCATGTTGCCATTCCCTAATACTTTCGACCAAGCTGTTACATGAAGTAGGCTACAAAAAATATTTTTACTTCAATATATGTTAAAACTCACTGTATATATTTTTAATATGATGCTCAACAATATGACTCAGAGGATTTCTCCTGTTAGCCTCATATCTAGTCTTTCCAGATCATGAAAATACATCTCAGAAAGGTATTTCTTCTGCTATTTCTTGCTCAAACAATAGCAAACCCCTCTCAACATTTTCAAGATAAGTTTTCTAGGCTCCACACTAAACAAACTCAGAATTAACAAACTCAGAGTTGTTTCCAAAACAACTCAGAATTAAATTCCCTGCACTCTTTAGGAACTGCTCATTGGAACTTAGTCTTTGAATCTTCTGAGTCTTGGCCATTAATAATCTAAACTGGTTCTTTCACTCAGTAGTTACCCAACTAATCACAGAATGGCAGCGTCAAATCAATCTGGCCCCAGAAGTCCACTCTGCAGGTCTGGAGGAAGCTGAACAGCTCCTTATTCTCCAGCTGGAGGATTTAGACCCTCACATACCAGATCTCTCCTGCCAGGCTATTTGCACAGCAGCATGGAGTCCTGGTTTAAAACAAAACAAAACCTAAGCTTCAGAAGTTAGTGTTGAAGTTCAGGTTGCATGAGAGATGTGTCAGAGATGTCAGAAATAAAAATACAGGATGAATGGCTGAAAAAATCCAGACTCCAGCTCTTGCCCTGTTAATGCGTAGAGAAAATCTGGAAAATGCTAAGCAGAGGCTGGGATGCTGACAAAAGAGAAAAGGTTTCTTCATTTCCCACGCCCTCAAAGAGCAGCTGCAGTTAAGGGAAGCAACTTTGAAATGAATTACGTTCATTACATGATTGGACTCTTCTTGTGTGTTTGGCTAAGACACCTGCTGATCCTTCAGCCATTCTAGTGGGTGCTGGAGAGGACACAAAAGGAAGGAAGGAAACTGACATTTATTTCATGTCCTGCACTGTGTGAGACAATTGTCCTTTACAGCTGGGGAAACTGGTGCTCAGACAAGTTACCTGACCACCATGTTGTATAAAAATATCCACACCAGGTCTAAAGGCAAAGCCCACGTTCCTTCCACTGTAGCACTGCCTACTCTTAAGGAATTTTAGAATCTAACTGAGAAGAAAGGCACAAAACAAAACAAAATAAAACAAAGCACATGAGTCATAGTGTGTTAATTGACGACAAGGAGACTGGATTAGACCAGAATTGTCACTGGAATGAAGCGAGAGAGGTAGAATCCATGAGGAGAAATTTCAGCCAGGGGCCAAGCTCAAGCTAATAACCATCAGAGAACAAAATAGAGGCTT
This sequence comes from Mustela nivalis, assembly GCF_964662115.1. Lineage (NCBI taxonomy): Eukaryota > Metazoa > Chordata > Mammalia > Carnivora > Mustelidae > Mustela > Mustela nivalis. Next base: position 30,787,798 of record NC_139024.1, read on the forward strand.
TAGTAGGATGGCTTTGTTAAAGACAGATTTTAGAGAAGCTGATCTGATTAGAGCAGTCCAGATTTGATAACTATAGTGACAGAAATGGAGAGACAGTGCCCCACAGGCAGGTCCTTTTTTTTAATCTCCCAGCTTGTCTAGAACAAGGTACATGGTAAATAAAGGTTTATTAAATGAAAAAAATGGAGATATCATTAAGGAAGGCATGGCAGAACTCAATAAACATATAGTTATCCAAAAAGGAGAGACTCATGCTGTTGGAAGAACTGGGAAAATAATACTATGAGCTAACATACAGCGTCAGCTATTAGGTGTGGTTCTAAGGGCTTTTACTGACATTAATTCAATAAACATACATAACATACATACATAATAGTACTAAGAAGAGATACTATTATTATCCCCATTACAAGGTAAATTACTTTAACATATTTTTATTTTAATTCAATTAATATATAATATATTATTGGTTTCAGAGGTAGAGGTCAGTAATTCATCAGTCCTATGTAACACCCAGTGTTCATCACATCACATGCCTTCCTTAATGTCCATCACCCAGTTACCCCCTCCGTCCACCCCACACCCTTCCCAGCAACTCTCAGTTTGCTTCCTGTGATTAAGAATCTCTTATGATTCTTAAGATTAAGAATCTCCCTCTCTGGTTAATCTTGTTTTATTTTTCCTTCTCTTCCTCTATGATCTTTTTTGTTTCTTAAATTCCACATATCAATGAGATCATATGATAACTGTCTTTCTCTGACTGACTTATTTCACTTAGCATCATACCCTCTAGTCCCATCCATGTCATTGCAAATGGCAAGATTTCATCTTTTTTGATAGTTGCATAATATTCCAACACACACACACACACACACACACACACACACACACACACACACACACCACTCTTCTTTATCAATTCATGTGTCGATGGACAGCTGGGCTCTTTCCATAATTTGGCTATTGTTGGACACTGCTGCTATAAACTTTGGGGTGCAGGTGCCCCTTCAGATCACTATATTTGCATCTTTGGGGTAAATACCCAGTAGGAGGTACAGGGAAATTAATGTCTTGCCCAGATCAACATGGCTACTCAGTGGTAAAGCCAGGATTGGAACCAGGCAGTCAGCCTGCAGTCTCCATCTGAATCTCTTTGCATGAGACTTGATAAATGAAGACCAGGACAGAGAAAGTCTCTTCTTTTGATGGGTTCCTAATGTGGACATTCTAAACAGGGACAGAATTTATGGAAAGGAGCAAGACATGTAGGCAAACTGTGGATATGCGAGTGTGTTATGCCTGCAATAAAAGTGAAATATTCTAGGGACTTATTCAAATACTTCATAGCTTTAGCCAAATCCCTCAGAGCTGGACACTGGTGAGAAGCAACACCTCACCACAAAGCACACTTTTCTCCATCCTTCTACCGGCTAGAGCTTTTAATTGGTTAGGCTATGGAACACACTACCCTGTCTATAGTTTGTGAATTGATTTGAATTGATCTCTGGTTTTGTATATATGTTTTTCATGCTGCATTAATGAGTTAACATGAACTTAAACAACAAATATTTATTTCTCACAGTTCTGAAGTCTGGGAAGTCCAAAATCAAGGTGCTAGCGGATTCAGTGTCCTGGGTCTGGTGAGAGGCCTCCTCCTTGACCCTTCCTTCTCCAACTTGAAGAAGAAACAACCTTTTCTCTATCTCAGAGGCAGAGATAACCTCTCTTATATCTCTTCTTATCCATGAATGAATCCCATTCATTAGGGCTACATCATCATGACTTAATTATCTCCTAAAGGCTTTGCCTCCAAATACAGTCACACTGGGGACTAGGGTTTCACCATATGATTTTGAGGACACAAATATTCAGTCCATAGCAACCCACAACTAAATTTCAAGACCTTCAAAGACAGGAATTGTTCCTTTTATTGCTTTGGGATCTTTAGTGCCTATGGCCAACCTGGGCACAGAGTGGGTACTTAATAAATGCTTTTCTCATCCATTACATGTTTTTGGAGCATAACTTGAAAAAGACTTTTCAGTTCTGCAACATCCACTCACCAAATGGCAACTCTTCATCCTTTCTGCTCTCATCCACTGCTGGTTGGAACAGTTACAATCAGGGAGAGCTCTAAGAGGGAGTGAGATTTCTAAAACTGTGCAGGAGGGAACAGGTTAGAGCCCCATTGGTGCTACACTGAAATAATAAAAGATGCTTTAGGAGAAGCATAAGGACTTGTTAGTAAAACAAAACAAAGGAAAACAACAAAAACAAAACAAAATAAAAATCCCCCAAACCCTCTCTCTTACATTGTCTTCACTTTCATTGTTACCTTACGTATTGTCCGCAGCCTCACTGCTTCTTCCCCTCGTAGATATATCTTGTTTGCCCAGCAGCATCCTTTTCTCTGTGGAACCTAACTTCCCCTCTCCAAGTGGTCCCAACAGGGCTGTCAATGACATCTCATCGCTGAAAGGTGCTCTTGACCTATGACGTCGATGAGACTAGCCCCTCCCGCAGCAGAGTAACTTAGTGGCCTGAAGCAGGGCTGATTACATTCTTTCATGAGTTCTGCCAGGTCACCCGGCCACAGAGGATCTCTACTGTGTGTGAAAGAATCACACACTGTTAAGAATAGGCTTTTGGGGGGCACCTGGTAGCTCAGTGGGTTGGAGCCTCTGTCTTCAGCTCAGGTCATGATCCCAGGGTTCTGGGATTGAGCCTGGTGGGGAGCCTGCTTCGCCCCCCCCCCCTCTCTGCCTGCCTCTCTGCCTACTCGTGATCTCTGTCTGTCAAATAAATATATAAATAGTATTTTTTTTAAAAAAGAATAGGCTTTTTTATTATTATTATGTTATGTTAGTCACCATACAGTACATCATTAGTTTTTGATGTCATGTTCCATGATTCATTGTCTGCGTATAACACCCAGTGCCCCATGCAGTACGTGCCCTCCTTAATACTCATCGCCTGGCTCACCTATTCCCCCATCATCCCACCCCCCCTTCCCTCTAAAACCCTCAGTTTGTTTCCCAGAGTCCATAGTCTCTCATGGTTTGTCTCCCCCCCTTATTCCCCCCACTTCATTTTTCCCTTCCTTCTCCTGATATCCTCCATGCTATTCCTTATGTTCTACAAATAAGTGAAGCCATATGCTAATTGACTTCCTCTGCTTGACTTATTTCACTCACATAATCTTCTCCCGTCCCACCCATGTTGATGCAAAAACTGGGTATTCATCTTTTCTGATGGCTGAGTAATATTCCATTCTGTAGATACATCTTCTTTATCCATTGGTCTATTGAAGGCCATCTTTCAAGACACGTCTCCAAAGGCAAGGGAAATGAAAATGAACTTTTGGGACTTCATCAAGATAAGAATAGGTTCAAAGAGGCCCTTAGCTATCCTCCCCACCATACCCAAAGACTGTGTTCAGAATGAAGCCATCACACAGAGAAGGCTGAGTGGAGAGATGGGAAGAGAGATATGTCCTGGTATCATCTGGGCTCCTGCCTCATTCTGCGCTCAGGGCAGCACCACCCCTGGCCTTCCCAGTTACATGGACAAGAACTGCTCTTTCTTCTTGCTCTGTTTAGAGCTGGAGTTGTTCTGCAACTCAAAAAAATTCCTCAATGTAAACCCTTTTTCCTTTCACCACCCTTCCCTACCTGATTATTATTGCCCGTCTATCCTGGTTTCCTTCCAGGGAGCACCTCTTCTATCAGAGAAACTTCTCTAAGGGTAGAGTTACATTTCATACCTATTTTTAGGACCCAGAAACATCTATAATAATGCTAGGCACACTGTGGTCAGTGCTGCTAAATGCCGGCGTTCCTCTTTGTCTAGAACTGTCATATTCTACTTTGTATTAGAGTGAATTCTCCCTGATATGTCTCAGGGAAGATCTGTTTTCATCCCTGGGGCTGGGCATTCAGGGGGTTCCTTTCCATTATGGAACTCCCAACCTTTAGTTCTGATTTTATTTTATTTTTTAATTAGTATTCTCCATTTCTTCTGCTGTCTCTTTATAGAACTTTTTTTTTTTTTTTTTTTTTTTTTTTGACAGAGACACAGCAAGAGAGGGAACCCAAGCATGGAAAGTGGGAGAAGAAGGCTTCCACCAGAGCAGGGAGCCTGATGTAAGACTCAGTCCCAAGACCCTGAGATCATGACCTGAGCAGAAGGCAGACGATTAGCTAACTGAGCCACCCAGGTGCTTCTAGAATTCATTCTTGATATTAGTAAATTGCTCTTTGTCATTTTTCTTTTTTCTTTATCAGTTTATTATATGCCAAATAACTGTATTAGTTTTTCTAAATAATCAACTCTCAGCCTTGCTGTTTTCATTAATATACATTTGTTTCCTGTTTCAGGACTCTTCATTCTTATCTTGATTTATTTCTTTTTATTGTTTTGATAAACTTTTATTTATTTATCTATTTATTTATTTATTTGACAGAGAGAGATCACAAGTAGGCAGAGAGGCAGGCAGAGAGATAGGAAGGGAAGCAGTCTGGCTGCTGAGCAGAGAGCCCAACTCGGGGCTGGATCCCAGGACCCTGGGATCATGAGGCAAAGGTAGAGACTTTAACCCCCTAGCCACCCAGGCACCCCTAAACTTTTAATTAGAGTATTTAGAACATTTAGATTTAATATAATTACTGATATGTATGGTTTTATATCTACTATCTTACTAATGTACCCTTTTTGTTCATTCATTTTGTCAATATTCTCTTCTCTCCTTGAGTTTAGTTTTCTGGACTTTTTCCCTAACTTCTTGAGATAGTTACTTAAAGTATTGTTTCTCAGCTATTCTTAATTTCTAATACATACCATTAAGGTCCTACATGTTCATCTAGACATAGTTTTAGCTGCATTACTCAAGAATGAATAGATTATATTTTAATTATTCTATTTAAAATTATTCCTAAATTGAGATGTGATTTCTTCAATCCATAGGTTGTTTTGAGAAGCATATAACTTAATTTTAGAACATTCAGTAAATTTTCTAGTCATCCTTTTTAACTTGATTTTTAGTTTAATGTGGTTAACAAATTCTATGATGTTCTCTCATCATTTCAAACTTTGAAATTTGATAAAACTTGCTTTATGGCTGAGCAGATATTCAATTATTGTCAAAGTTCCTTGAGTATTCTGCTGCTTTGTATAGTGTTCTATATATGTGAATTAAGTGAAACTTATTAATCATGCTGTTCAGGTATGATCTATTTTAATTTTTTGGCTTGTTTTATAAGTTCTGAGAACTGATAGTTCTCAGATATCAGAACTGATAGTTATCCTACTATGATAGTAAACTTAGTTATTTCTTCTTGTAGTACTAACAATTTTTGACTTATACGTTTTGAAGTTATGCTATTAGATGCTTACAGATTTAGAATAATTGTTATATCTTCCTAACTGATTTTTTTTAATCTTCAAGAAATATCTCCTTTAGTCTTTAATAATACTTAAGTATACTTTTCTTTATACCTTAAGGTGTATCTTTTGTAAGTAAATTATATTTGGGTTTTGCTTTTTTAAAAAATCCAATCTATTAAATATAATATTTAGGCCAGTTATAATTAATATGTGGGTTTCTATCTGTCACTTCTCTATGCATTTTCTTTTTTGTTCACCTACTTTATGTCACTTTTCTATAGTTTTTTCTTTATTTTGAATTAAGCAGACATTTATTTTTCTCCTGTTAGTTATTTATATATTCACTTATTGGTTGTTACTGATTTTCTAGAGATTATAATAGGCATGTTTAAATTATTAGAATCCAATAAAATTGAAAGTTCTTGCCACCTTCCAAACAGTGCTAGGATCTTAGAAAATCTAACTCCATTTATCCCCCTCTTTCTTTTGTGTTATTATTATAATGCATTTCATTTTTAGGTATAGTATATGTATAGCATTTGATTTTTAGGTATTATAGGTAAAATCTTTTTATTTCTTCTTATTTTAAAAATTATCTTTTCCTTTCTATTTCTCTTAAAGTTTCATCCTTTGTGTTAATTTCTGTGGTGCTCTTTCTAGTTTAGTGTTTGCTTTTAAAACTACATTTAAAAAAAAATAAAAAGAAAAAAAGAAAATTATCTTTTACTTCTAATTATTTCTTGAATTCTGTCACTTCATTTCTAAATTTTTGTCATTCTGACTTACGTTGTTCTTCCGGATCTTCTAATATGTTCTCAATTTTTTTTTTAAGATTTTATTTATTTGACAGAGAGAGAGAAATCACAAGTAGGCAGAGAGGCAGGCAGATAGAGGGGAGAAAGCAGGTTCCCTGAGGAGGAACAGAGAGCCTGACGTGGGGCTCGATCCCAGGACCCTGGGATCATGACCTGAGCTGAAGGCAGAGGCTTTAACCCACTGAGCCACCCAGGTGCCCCTCTTCTCAATTTTTTTTTAATTTTTTATTTTTTATAAACATATATTTTTATCCCCAGGGGTACAGGTCTGTGAATCACCAGGTTTACACACTTCACAGCACTCACCAAAGCACATACCCTCCCCAATGTCCATAATCCCACCCCCTTCTCCCAAACCCCCTCCCCCCAGCAACCCTCAGTTTGTTTTGTGGGATTAAGGATCTCTTCTAATTTGGTTAAAGCATATTTTCCTGGGGTTGTTGCCACCCTTTTAGTATTTTACTTGACCCTTCATATACTCTTATCTGGACAAAATGACAAGACGGAAAAATTCAACACAAAAAAAAGAACAAGAGGTAGTACCTGTTCTCAATTTTTAAAGGATTTTTTAAATAGCATGTTATAATTTTTGTCTGCTTTTAAATGTGTACGTAATATTTAACTTTAATAATTTACTCTCTCCCATTTTAATGTGAATTTAGTTTCCATGAACTTTTATAAACTTTAAGATAAATTTCATAGAGTTTCTTTTAATATTCTTGTGTACTGTTAAAAAAAAAAAAAACGGCCGCTCATTTTGAAATTTCTGAGCTCTGTTTTCCTCCCCCATTTTTATCTAGAGCTTCTCTTTCTTTCATCTCCATTGTCTCTGTCTTCAGCTTTTATTCAGATCTAATTTTTCCTCCTCAGTGTAGGATTCTGTCATGAATAGAATCATGTCTAGGCCACTTCAAGAATTCCGAAGGGCTGGCCTGCTTGTCTTTCCAATCTTTACCACCAGATTTTTTATGCCGCTATTGGATTGAGCAAAATCTCTCCTGGTTTCTCAAATTGGCCTGCTGCACTTTTCATGAATATCTGTTGGTTATGTGGGGACTCTGGTTCTCAGATCTGACAGATGTCTGGTGCTTCTCTATGCTTCCCCTCACACAAAAGTTGATAACTGGTAGGTCTTGTAGCTTTTGGTAATCTTTTCCCATATTCTTATATTTTGGAGTTAATGGGGATATTCTGTCACCCTTTATGTTGTTTGTGGGTTTTTTTATATTGCTATCTAGTTGTTTATCTCTTTTAATGTGGTAGTTGGGAAGATCCAAAAGTTATGTTGCTACCTCTGTCCCGATCATCTCAGATTTCCTCTAAATAAATTAATAGTTTAAATGTAGTTTTTTTTTCTCTGAAGTCCTTATGAATTACATGGAAAGTTCCCTTAATTTGGAAACTTATAAACATTTTTATAATATCTAGATTTATTACCAGAGAAACTTTATTGCCTTGAGAAATTTTATAAAATGAATCCACAGTAATTTATAGTTGATTCGTAATCCACAAATCATAAATCACTACCCCAAATGCATTTTTAAATAAATTTTGTATTAATCTTTAGGATGAGAGAAACAACAGAAAACCCAAAAATGCCAGCAACACTGTTGCTGACAATTAATATTTTTGAGTGTTTGTATGTCCTGCACACGTTCTTATTGGATTTATGTGGATTAATTTATTTAATCTTCACACCAAACTTTTAAAATAGAATTTATTATTATCTTCATATTATTAATGATAAAACTGAAGCACAAGGAAGTTAAATATTCTGCAATAGTCACACAGAAGGAAGTAGGTACCACACAACTACTCTATGATATCTTCAAACAGATACGATCAGGGGGTGCCTGGGTGGCTCAGTGGGTTAAGCCTCTGCCTTCGGCTCAGGTCATGGTCTCAGAGTCCTGGGATCAAGCCCCGCATCGGGCTCTCTGCTCAGCGGGGAGCCTGCTTCCCTCCCTCTCTCCCTCTGCCTGCTTCTCTGCCTACTTGTGATCTCTGTCTATCAAATAAATAAATAAAATCTTTAAAAAACAAAACAAAACAAAAACACAAAAAACCACATATGATCAGAAGGAAATATCTTCCAAATTTTTTTCACCAAGTACTGTCATTGGGGTAGAATATGCATTTAAAAAATCAATATGGGATTTATAGAACAGAGTTGAATGTGATCCTTGGTAATTCTGCATGAATCATGAGTCAAACTAGAATGCTTTCTTAGGCACACAAGTCCTCCCCTCTTGGCTCTCTCCTCCCTTAGAACAATGATAGAAAATGACATCCAAAGGAGATGGGGAGTCATGGCAACCTGAATTCAGTCTCTTGATCCTGAGAACCAACACGTTTTTGGCCTGGTTTTCATGAGTGTGTGAAGAGTTAGGGAAGCAGCAGGGAAATCGATGTTCTCACCTCACCTGAAACTGTGGGCTGCGTCTGCATAGCTACAGAACACCAAGATTTCAGGAGAACAACTTCTTTCTTGACTCATACAAATGGGTCTTGACTTTCAATAACAAGGGGTTAATTTTGACAGACATCAGAAACCAATTCAGGCTCCTAGTCAGAGAGAGAGCCAGAAAAGACCTCAGAGCCAGTGGTTTCTCCTGCAGAAAGCCTTGGTTTGGGTTCCACTCATCTGTTTGTTTTCCTGGGAGGTCTTACACTTCTTACTTTGCCCCTGTCCCCACCTCCGGGGCAGATAAGAGTATTTAAACTATATATGTCCCTAAACCCTTTAATAAGAAAGAATACTTAACTTCTCTGCTCCTAAAGACTTTCCAGTATCTACAGATATTACGGAAGTGTGCAAGACAGAGTTCCTGAAAGGGGCCTTGGAAAGGAGTAGATTCAGAGGAATGGCAGCAGAAAAGGAAGGAGGAGGTAGCAGTGTGAATGAAATACCCACTCAGGTGCCTCTGTGGTGAAAATCTATACATTTCACCCATGGGTGGTGTCTCCTAATGACCTGCCACTCTAGGAACTGTTTCTTTCTGTGTGTGTATCTTTCGGATACTCTGAAGTTTGGAAGGAATGGCAAATACATGGTCAGAAAGGAAGCAATGCTATTGCATAATGGAGGTTACATCCAGCCAGAGGATGGAGCAAAGCAGCTTTTTATTTTTTCTTTTAAATTATCTATCACTCCATACTGAAGTCATCTTAGCTCCGTGTCAAGAATTTTTCTCCTTTTCTGTCTCCCTCTCCCTCATTCACCTCTGCTGATAATCCGGGCTACATTTTCATCCCCCTACCTCCCTGCACCCCCTCTCCCCCAACCCCCAGCCCAGGTATTGGATTTCAGCTGTGTTGTGTCACCTGGATTCCCCACCTCTTTCTCATGGAGCTGGTATGAGTAAGTGCAGCGGGGGGGGGGGGGGGGGGGGGGGCTTTAAACACTTCAGGTATTTTGCAGTAATATTTACAAGGTAAACACACCCCCATCTCTTATATTATGACCTCTTCTCTCAGCATAATGCTAGAGCATTATAATTTTATAGTTCTTTTACTCCATTGTGCCAAATATCTACTCCCATTGCTCTGGACTGACATGGGCAGCGCGCAGAGAGACAAGGGAGCTGGCTCTTCCCCCTGCCCCACAATGAAGAGAGTTCAGGAGTAGGAGGAGAATCCTTCCTCTCTGCTGCAGGCTTTGAAGTCCAGCACAAGGATTTTGCTAAAGCTCACCAAGCAGGGAATACTTCTCACAAAAGCTAGAAAATGCAGGTTGCAGAGTTTTTCCAGGCTGCTAATGCAAAGACGACGTGGAAAACACTAGTTCGGCAAAACAGACCAACTGGTCAAGACAGCAGAAAAACTGAATTGGGGCAGTGATTGGCAGTTCTAATAGTCAGTGATGGACGCCAAGGACAATTCCTTTTTCCCAGGGTTCTAGCTTTTCCTGCTCCGAGGTTTTCCTGCCTTTCACTATGGACCATTTTTTTTTTTTTAAAGATTTTATTTATTTATTTGACAGAGAGAGAGAGAGAGAGAGAGAGACAGTGAAAGAGAGAGCCCAAGCAGGGGGAGTGGGTGAGGGAGAAGCAGGTTTCTCGCTGAGCAGGGAGCCTGATGTGGGGCTCGATCCCAGGACCCTGGGATCATAACCTGAGCTGAAGGCAGATGCTTAATGACTGAGCCACCCAGGAATCCCCACTGTGGGTCATTTTTATAAATCCCTATACTTGGTACCTGTTAACAACCTCATCTGTGCAAAGTAACCTTTGTAAATTTGAAGGTTGCTTATAATTAAGGGGAGTTACACCAAGTGTGGAACATAAAAACAAGCACCAGTAGCAATAGAACACTCTTTAAAAGGTTAGTTCCTAAATAGTCTATGTTTTTTTAAGACGTATAATTGCATTATCTATGCTTTCTTTAGGAGACCACTGCAGAAATAAATGTGTCTTTAAAATAACTACTGTATCTGAAGCTGGAATCATCCTTTCCCACCTCTCTCTCCTGAGTCCCAGGATGCAGAGGCAGTATCAGTCATGGAAACACTCAGATATGGGCAAGATACACATTGTATGAGTCCCATGAAGGAAAGCTTGTTTGCTGTGTCCCTATGCTCTTCAAAGTCAACCTGGATGATGATAAAGGGCAACTGTCTTACAATCCCTTACTTTGTGCAGAAAAAGCTCCCAATGGTGAGAATTACTCACTATAGTAATTACTCACGAGGTAATCGACAAAACGTTTCTGAATATCATGACTCACCGCGCTAGAGACTGTGTTATTAGAGAAAACAAAATTATTAAGCTAGAATAAGAGGTCAGGCTGCCCAGCAGAAAACACGGCAGAAGTATGCAGATGTCGCAGTTACCTGAGCTTCCCGTTTCAAAGGAAAATCAGGTGGAACCTTTTACTGCTATGTGAACCACATAATCTTCTAAAGCTAGCATTTACAACATGAAAGATTCAACACTTTCTAATACATATTAGGAACATTCTCATATTGAATATTTCCTTTTATGAGTAGAAGGACATCTATTCTTTCTGGAAGCCGCTCCTGTGGGGACCGATGTGAATAGTAGGCATGCATCTGTTGATCTCTGCTTTAGAGAAAACATCCAACTTGCTAAGCATTTTTAAATAAACATTTCTTCACCACCTACTATGTGCTGAGCACAGTACATAAGACAAGAAGCGTCCAAGATCCAGAATATGCCTTTCAGAAGAATATAAACTTATTAGGAAAACAGCAATGCTTAAAAAAAAAAAAAAAGTAAGGGAAGACAGAATATTGAGTAGACATACTAAGTGCCATGGGAGAGATTGCCAAGAAGAGACAAGAAATGTTAGGGGAGGCCTGGCTTGGCAAGAAGTTAGAGAATGAGCAAAATGCCAGAAGGCAAAAAAGCATGGCAGGTATAGGACATGATGAAGAGCCTCCGGAAATAAGGTTATTCCCAGGATGGAGGGTCAAATGATAAGAAAGGTTTGATTCCAGGGGTGCCTGGGTGGCTCAGTCGGTTAAGCGTCTGACTTCAGCTCAGGTCATGGTCTCAGGGTCCTGGGATCAAGCCCCACACTGCTTTTGGCTCCATGCTCAGTGGAGAGTCCGCTTGTGTCCCTTTCCCTCACCCTCTGCCCCTGTCCCGACTTCTGCACTCTCTCAAATAAATAAATAAAAGCTTTAAAAAGAAAAAAAATAAGAAAGTTTGATTCCATAAAAAGGGATTGTCAGTTGATCTCGTAAACAACGGAGTCATGGCAGTAATAATGAACCATGCAGGTGGGCGGCAGGGGCACATAGAATACAATGAGATTAAGCATCAGCAAACATGAACATTTAGAGCAGGGCTTTTGCGGTAATACACCTGTTACATGTGCAGAGTCTATGCTGGAGTCCACGGGCTAGAAAGAAAAACTGAAACTGGGCTGATGGATGATAGGAATGAAAGAAAATGAACTGTTGATGATCAGGCCCTAGGACTGGGCCTGACAGAGTTAAACAGTGTTTATTCAATGCATCGTGTCTGAATAGGTGGCTAATAAGTAAATCTCATATTCTGAGCCTGGGCAACCGAGACACTGATAGGGAATAAATAAAGGACAGTGTCGCCAACACCTTTAACACTGGCTCCACTGAGACCACACAAAATTGAAATTATCATCACCCAAAGTCAGCTCATTTAATTCAATAAATTCAGTTATAAAAATTCCAGCTGGTTAGTTTAGGGATACCTGAGAGGGAGAGCTAGCTTCTCCATACGTCCCTTCTTGCCTATTTGTGACGCTGTGGAGACCTGGACCCATGAATCTTGAAGAAGGATCAAGCCATATTAGGGCCTGTGGCATATGCTAACCTTTTCTACATTTTTTTTTCTTTTACAGAAAAGACTGCTGACTGAGCTGGCTATACTTTCAATGAGTAACTGTTTTCCATAGGATCATTTGCAAAGTCCAAAAAGAAAAAAGACTTCTCACGGAACAGCATACGGTTTTTCCTAAACATCTTAAGCCATTTCCTCCAGGGCCATTCTGCTCACCCTTCAGCCTTCCAAGAGCTGTCACTCCCTCTCTTTCCTGCTCCTCGTTTTAAATCATTTCTTACCCTGGCTTTAAATCTCCCTTCATTGCTTTTTTCCTTAAGCACAGGGACATGGACATCAGAGCAACAATCACAACCGGACAGCTCTGCTGCTGAGTGGGAAGGACAAGGACGGGGTGACAAACGGGCAGCCCCACAGTATTACCTCATCATGGAACTCACAGGCCACAGCCTCTTTCTTGCACGTCGATGCTCTGTTTTATTTTCAGGTCTATAAACCGGCAGTAGGTCCTTGAAAGGGAGTATTTTCGCATGAAAGTCCAAACAGGCAATATTTAGTCTGAGCCCGGGAGAGATCCTTAATAACTGGAGGCTTCCTGCCTCGTTCCGGGTCAGTAGCACCTCAGAGGTGTTTACTCCTGGAGCCACTGTTTTTTGTTTTTTTATGTTACATGAGTTACCGTACAGCACATCATTAGTCTTTGATGTAGAGTTCCGTGATTCATTGTTTGCGTAAACCCCCAGGGCTCCATGGATCCATTGTTTTTATGTAGTTACTGTATCTTCTAATTAAAAACTTGGGAAGGGGAGGATTTGAAAGCTGAGATGGTGCTGCCACCTTGAGGATTCTTCCTGCCCTTTCGGCGATTTACCTTTACCCAAGGAAGGGAAGATTCGTGGTCGCTATCATTTTATTCTGTTCAAAACTGGAACTGACGTAATTCTCTGGTTTGGGATGTTACAGAAGCTGGGGACAAGCATCCTGATGGCCAATGACAGTTTACACTTTTCAGCCATGAGTGTTAGCATCAGGTGCCACAGGCCACCATGGGAAGCAGCGTTTCGCACCATCCTTGCCGGTGACTGCTGGGACTCACGGGAACCTTATCCTACAACTCCCTCTTCTTCCCCCACCTCCACCTCCCATGAGCAGTATAAATGATTGGAGGGGAAAAAAAGGATTCTATTTCATTGAGGTCAAAAACAACATAAAGCAAACAAATAACTAAAGACACAGATTTATGATCATAGAAAAAAAAAAACTACAAAACCATCACCTCTCCAATTCTCCCAAATGCTATCAACTTTTTGAGCATGAATGCCTTAGCGACGACAATGGTGCCCAAAAAGTGCTCTACTCAGAAAACAGAGGAGTTAGGGATGGATGGGATCCCACTCCTAAATTTATAATAAGGGACAAGATGGCGGCAAGTTCACTAGCGTCTCCAAATGAAAAGCCAATGAAGTGTGTTACCAAAGCTCTCTCCTCTATCAACCAGTGCCTATTTGATGGTTCTATGTATGTTAGATTGACGTATTTTTTTTTAAATAAATCTAAACAGTAGACGGTTCATTTGGGGGATCTTTTTTTTATTTCTTGGCCTTCAGAAACCCTTCTCATTAAACCTTTAGTATGTTCCGCATGATTCCTTTAGAACATGTTTACCAAGATGCCTGTTTCCAGCATGCCGAGGAAAAGAAGACTTGAACTTCTATTGAACCTCAGGCTCCGGCACAATTCTGGGCCAAAAGTGGTTCCATTCCCCCATTAAAAAGCTTTCATTTGCAAGCCACAGATGAAATTTCATCTGCTTTGCATCAGTCTAGTTTTAACTTGAGAGAACTTGGCACCACAAGCCTAAAACCCATTATTGGTGTTCCCCTTCTGAGGGGAAATAATACATTTACGGCTTGGTTTTTGTTTATTTTGTTTTTGGGTTTTTTTTGTGTTTTTTTGTTTTAAATAAAACACGGTGATGCCCTCGAATTTTTCACCTCTCATTCAAAGCTTATTATTCTGGGCTGCTGTCAACTGAGCATCCCCGGAATGACAGCCGTATGTGGTTTTCGGTCCTTGGGTACAATGGTGAGCACCCTAGAACTCTGTTCATTCCTACAAACACCCTCTTGGATCGTTGAGTCCACTTCCACACAAAACACGGTGTTATATATGGGAAAACAAAATGGCCCATTTTAAGTTTTCCCTTAGAAAATGTAATCATGGGACAAATAAGCTTTCTCTTTCTCCATGTCCTTATACTACAAAGGTGCTACACAGGAGGTACTTTTTAGACCCATAAAATGCAGTTTAAGGTGAAGGATCAGAATCATCCTGATTGGACATTGACGGCCACGTGGAGGATTCCGTGGGATGGATCCCTGCAGGGCACATCCACTCAATAATACGCTTTTGGAGGACAGGAACTGGTCTTAGGCCTTTGGAGAATATGTATTTATTGAATAAGGATACAGAAGAATGAGGAAAAGGAGAAAAGAAAGAGTGCCACTGGCTGGAAAGCGGTTGGGGACTATCATGATCCCTGTTGCTCAGAGAGCCCCGGGCACCGAGGAGGGACGGGCCAGGGGTGCCTGTCTTCATCCCTTGCACAGAACAACAGCTCCCAGAATTCACCGTTTCCAGTTCTCCACATACGGAAGGCAGAAGGAATGGTAAGATGAGGACGCGAACAATTGCAATAAGCCCCTATTTCATTCTGGCACGGATTTTTTACCTTCTTCTTTTGGCTAAGTTTTATCTTCCTGAACCAAGTCCTTGTCACTTAGCTGTTCTTAGATCTTAGCACTTGTCAATTAACTTAGCTCTTACTCTCAAAATATATGTCTGATTCCACATGGATTCTAACAGTACAGAGAAATGGTTTGGCCATAAAGTTCTTAGCTGAACAGAATAGATTGTATCGTAGAACAGAGAGAGGGCAAATCTTTGCAAAAAGTACAGCATAGACATTTTTTCCCTCAAATGAAATTTAAAAAGTAAAATGCTCCACTTTTTCTACAAAGTTAAAAATAAAGGAAGGGGAAAATGCAACCGCTGAGCTTCTCGACAGATGAAGTCACACGATATAACAGATAGCGTGACTCACATTCCAAACTGTTACCATGTCCCAATATTAGCAACACTCTGTCAAATATCTTAATATTTAACTCAGTGATAAAATCCATTACATGTTATTCATTCTGTATCTTTCCTTCACCTGAAAACAGAAATAAAATGTGCCTTGCAGTGTAGCTGCGGACACAGATAGCTAGAATTATGAGAATTTCAAGATGAGCAGCTCACTTAATCCTATGAATTTAGGTCACTACACTTAGATTATAATAACATAATAATGGTTACTGTAACCAGGTATTCTGTTAGAAGCTTTGGACCTACCACCTCATTTAGTCCTGCCAGCCCTATGAGGAAGTCGCTGTTATCATTCCATTTGATTCTGACACTCAACAAGACGATACAACACTTCCCCAGAGCGATACGATAGTAAATGGCAAATCAAAATTCAGATAGCCAGCGTCCAACACCAGAAACACCCTGTGAGCAACTGCACAGTAAAGATCATCCTGTTATAATCATTCGCTTATTCTATTTCCATTTCAAGATTCTTATTTACAGTGACCATTAATCTGAGCTCGCCTTGTCCTTGGAGAAGGGACTTTTGGCAGCTACCCCGCCTAAATTCACTTAAAGAAGTTCTAATACAATCTGCCCAAGTTTTTTTTTTCCCCCCCAAGTTACAGTGAATGAAGAACAGACTCATTTAAACTACCAAATCTATAAAATGTCCAAAGAATTTGATGTTAAACAAGCCAAGTCTGCAGTATAGCTTTTAGGTCTAAAAGAGGAAGACTGAGTGAAAGAACCAGCCGCTGAATGATGCGTTCATTCTGCCACGCCGATAAAAGCTTACAACACAGAACCCAAAAAAAGCTTCAGGAAGAAACTAGTAAACTTGTTTGTAGTTTTATAATACTGGCAACAGCTAACAGCCTCCGGCGTTAGAACTGATTTCATTAGGAAGAGATCTCTAGAACATTGTTTTATTGGTAATGACCGTATGTCCCTTATTATCGTCCCGCGAAGAACAAAAGGAGCTGCTTCAACCCTATGTTCTCGACTTCCTATATGGGTCCTCACAGCCTCCATCTACTTACGAATTTGTAACACTCGTTCCAATTAATGAGCGGCGCTGCAGTGTGCCTTTTACAGATTTATCATTCACTGTAGATGTTAACTACCACAACGAGGCAAGAGAGAGGGTTGAAAGAGTTCCAAAAATTTTTTCACGGTTCGCGTAACAGACAGGCATGTGCAAGGTCAATTTACAACAGGGGCCAGAGGTTGCTGTAAGAGCCCTTCCCTTCCTTTTACTTAAAAAAAAAAAAAAAATCAGCACGGTGAAATTAGGAAGTCATCTTAATGACCTCATTAAAAGCTTTGCTTGGGAAACAGAGGCATACAATGTATTTTAGTTTTTTTTCCTGTAACTGAAATAAATAATAAATGAAACTCCTTGGAAATTTTGTGATGGCACAATAGAAGTCAAATTTATGAGGCTTTTTTCCACCTCAGAATGATCTGTCTAATGCTTTTTACTCACCTCCCTAGGTATTAAAGGAAAGGTCTGCAGATTTTCCATGAGGAAAAAAATGAAAGGATCTTGATGCCCTTTAAAAGTAAGACAACGTTTACACACAGATTGCTCATGTTGTTTTCCTTTCATATATATGTATAAACATATATACATATATTTATATAATTATAAACTTGTTTCCATTATTCTACACAATGACTTCATTCCTGTGTTTCCTACAAAACCCAGAGAGACATCAACCCTTCCACGCTTTCTGGATATTCCTTGGCTTCAAGTGGCTTATAGTACTTTTCATATTCCCCTAAAACCCTGGGAGAGTCTGACAACAGTTTCACCAACTGGAATTTGAAATATCAAATTTGTGAAGATCGTGGTATTATTTATAGACTGTGGATAAAATGTGTCTGAGACATTTTCTTACCTTTAAAATCAGATGAATGCAGTCTTATTTTAAATTATATTTGGTCAAGGGTGCTTTTGTCACTTGGGATTTTTATTTATGGTCTAGGATGTGGCCATCGTTTGAATAAGATTCCTTGCCTGTGAGGAGCGTGGCCTGATGAAAGGGATAAATCACCTCTTATTCACGACGCTGCATACAACATGGCATAAGCCACCTTTGCTGCTTATTCAGGGCACTTCATTATTCCCAACGCTGTCGGCCTCCTTGGTAATCCTATTTTAGAAACCTGGACAAACTTGAAGAGTCACAGAGCCCTGAGACACTCCTTTCCTGAAAGGTAGTTGGATAATCCACCTCTTCTCTCAGACAAGTGTGAGTAACTTGACTTATTCATACACTTAACTGGGCCATTTTTAACCATTTTTAGACAAGCAAGCCCGCCTTCCCTTTGCTGGGTTTTAAGGGTACATTTTTCACATGTTTGCCCTGGTTCATTCATCCGTGCATGGTTCTTTCTAACAAAAGGCCGTCACCTTGTTCCAGCTTCTCTACCCATGCCCTGAGTCTTCCGGAAGGGATGATTCCTGGGTGGGTCGAAGGGGCGGTCTGTCTCACACATCGTCATGAAGAACTCTTCTAACTGGAAGCTTTCTTTGTACTCCTCATTCTAAAAGAATTATATTTTAGAAAATGGCCGACAGTCATTTTCACTACGAGGTTTTACTAAAAAGAAGTCTTCCAACCTACCCGGAAAGAACATGGAGAGAAACAACTTCCTTCCCGCCAAAGACACAGGTTAGCGAGGACCATGAGAGGCAGCGGGCTAAGGAAAAAGAGCCCCTGAGTAGGACATGGGCTGCTTACTAGACTCGGTGACCTTGCACAAGCACTGAACTACTCTAGGCCTCAGTTTCCTCTTCTTAGAAACTGAAGATCTATGCTAGGTGAATTCTGAGACTCTGTCCAGCCTGATCTATGACTCTCATAGCTTTGGAAACATGACAGATGGCAAAAGCTTTGATAT
This sequence comes from Mustela nivalis, assembly GCF_964662115.1. Taxonomy (NCBI): domain Eukaryota; kingdom Metazoa; phylum Chordata; class Mammalia; order Carnivora; family Mustelidae; genus Mustela; species Mustela nivalis. Next base: position 30,806,315 of record NC_139024.1, read on the forward strand.
TTGGCTGCCTCTCATGTGCACGTACCTGTCCTTGTTTCACATCTTGATCCCACAACAACTCTTCTGCACTTCTTGTCTGATAACCAAACCATGCAGGTAAATCCAATTAGGGGCAGGCCTTCTCTTTGGGCACCAGCAGAGCAAACAGCTGCTGATCATTAGAGTCCCTCCACATCTAGCTAGTTCTACAAAAACTAATTAGAGCGCTTACATCAGGATTTTTAACGAAAAGATGTTGTCTTTGAATAAGTCCAAAGTGATATGGACAAAATGATAAGCCGCTTTATTGGACACTGAATAAAAAACACTAAACAAATTACAGTACCTGTAAGTAAGCCAGCAGTTGGTAGCCACACTTTTTTTGCCCCATACATCCCTCCCATTTTCACGAGACCCTCGTGAATTGTATCGCAGGCTGGGACTCCAAGGCCATCTCCGATGCTAGGAATGCCAACGTCACACCAGAGCCCGGCTCTACAGAGAGTTCTCAGTTCCAGGCTGCATGATTATTGTTGGAGGTATTTGTGGAAAGTTCTTCTAACTTTATTCTTCTGCCTCTTCCTTCTAGCCTGCTTAGATGGAGTGGACGCCTGTTTTCTCTCCCCCTCTGGACTCCAGCTTTCTGAGACAGCCCTTCGCATGCTCTGTATGGCCCTTCCCTGGAGAGCGCGGCTGCTTCAGCTCTCTTCCTCCCCCTCTTTCCAATGTGGGTGGCCAATCATCTATAAAACGAAAAGCTAAAACTAGGTAATCAATAAAACCCAACCAGCCCGCTTACATGGTAGCCATTTGGAGTTGTCTGCAAAGATTCTTCCATCCTTGATTCTTGGAATATACTCAAGAGGAGAGGCTACTCACGACTCAGATGATGACTTCGTGGAACGGACAAATGTTAGGGACGTGCCAGCATGGGGGGAAAAATGCCTCTTGGAAGCCAAAGAGAGCTATTCTGTAATTTGTTTCCTTCATTTTAAAGCATTCCCAGACCTTATCAAATTTCATGAACTCTTAACCCCTTCCTTACCCGTACATTTTGATAATAATTATACACAATGTTTCTATGTGCCAGCATAGTGCTTCTATTCATCCTCACTACCCCTCTTTGAGGAGAGTATCATTATTATACCCATTTCAGAGATGAGGAAAATGTGGCTCAGACAGATTAAGTAATTTGCCCAACATCCCATTGTAGGAAATAGCAGAGCTGGGCTTTGAAATTAGGCAACCTGGCCTCATGACCTACACCCTCAAACTCTTTGCACTCCCCTGCCTCTCCACATGGGTTTCAGATGCACAAAAATTCGGTTGGAATCATGTGTTTATGGGGAGGGTTGAAATGGTTTAATTCCATGGAATAACAAAAATTACCTTATTCTTTTTCCCCCTTTCATACAACTCATTGCTAAAAGCCCATCTTATTTAATTTATTGGTTCCTATAAATATTAAATTGGCAGATCTACTCTTCCAAAATTATTCACCCTGATTTTAGGATTGGGAAACAAATACTGTTATCTGATTTGGGCACTTTAAGAGGGTGCCATGTGAATAACAAGAAATACAAGCAATAGAATAAGAAGGGACTTGAACTTTTTTGTATGAAAGAAACTGAGGCCCAGATAAATGAGGGGGACCTGTCTGGGTTCAGAAAGTCTGTTAAGGATAGAACAGAATTAGAAGCATCAATTTCTCCTTTAGACTTCTTTCTAGCAATGAATGATGCTTCTTATCTGGTAGAAATGAAGGTATCTAAAATAAATGCCGTAGCTCTGCTCTCAATGGGCTTATATTTTTGATAACATAGTGTGTTTTCCTCTCTCCCATCGGTATCCTAAGGAAAATAAAATGTCAATAAGAAACCAGCAGCTAAAGCCACTGTACCTCTTCCGTCATCCGCATACTGAGGAAGCAGTTCCTTCTCCCCCATTTCGGAGCCAGAGGGGCACCGCAGAAAATGGGGTAGGGGCATATGATGATGAAAGCAAAGCCAGATTTAACACCTGTGAGCTGGCAATTGTTTAGTCTAGTCATATTCGTGGTGTATTTCTTTAGAAATGCTCTTCAATCTCACCAGGCCTTTTAAGTTATTCAACCTTCCTGCAGTTGAATCAGGAGAGAAAGGTACATGTATTGTTGTTTTTTTTTTTTTTTAATTCTCCCTCTGTCCCTAACTCCTGAGTCTCAGACATGTAAATAACCTAATTCAATTATTAAACCTCCTTTCATGCCCTCTTGGAATCCTTTCCAAAGTATTTGTCAATGGAAAACAATTTATTCAGCAAATTTAATAATGTGCCCTTTTGCTCAGTTTGGGTTTCCCCATAACATTCAGCTTGCCTGTAGCTTTCACCTGCTGTGTACTGGGTCAGGCTCTGCTTCTATCTGACCTCTCAGCTCAACCTTCAGCCCACAAGTTATTGTAGTGCACATGTCTCCGTGGCCCATTTCTTGTGAGAGAGAATCTGGCCAATCACAATCAGTGCACTTACAGGCCTTGCCTGATGTATCCATCCCTGGTCCAAGGGCCATAGTGATCCGAAGAACAGCAAACCTGCCTTTATATTACATAGTCATCACGGGACTCTTAAAAAATGCTAATAAATTCAGTAAAGATCAACAAAATGTATAAAGACATCAAGTTGAAATGAACAAAAGACATGAGTAGCATTAGAATGTTCAACCCCTTTTGCTGGAATGAGATCAATCCCGACATACATAAAAAATGAACAGATAGTCTGTTCAAAGTGCAGCATCACTTTATGTAAAGACAAGTATTACAGAAACTCTCCACTTTTTTTTTTTTTATCCTCATGGAATTTTACTGTGCTTAAATACAAAAATGAAAGACAGGAAGCACTTTCTTAGTTTGAAGTTCAGAAAGAGAAAAGGAACAAGTAGATTTATGGAATTTAATAGAACTATCCATTGCTTCCTGGGGAGTGATTTTACCAGCTCCCATCTTGGAGGTTATAAGCTCTTCCTTTGAGCTCTTTAAGCTATTCCTGTAGTCTTTAAATTATTCCCCTTTTGCTTAAGTCGAGTAGGCTTGTGGAGTTGTTTTTCTTTTTTTTTTTTTAACCAAACTAACTAGCAAGTCTACATGATCATCCATGTTCAAAAGTCTTATTTGTCTGTTTAATTATTCTTACACGAAAATAGTGAAACACAGGAGTCTCAAATGGAAAGAGAGCTAAATGCTTTCATAATTTGAAAGGTTTTTATTTGCATAGTTTCTACAGCAAATCTATGTCTGTGTGTGGAATCAGATTAATTAGGAATATGGTTAGTTGGAGTTCTGTTATCATCATAGAAGTCGTGGGTTGAGTGGGAATTACATGTAATTTCAGGCTCAGGATAACTAGTTATCATCTGATGAAGCTGGATTTCCACAGTCAAGCTCAAAGAGCTCAGATTCAGTTAGCATTTGATATTTCCAAATCAGAATGTATACCATCCTTTCAACATGGGGCATCATAAATGTAAAAAGAGAACACATACACACACACACACACACACACACACACACACACACACACAATTTGTAGGAAGCAGCACCACACAGTGGTGAGACAGGGAATAGCTACTGTTTGAGGGACACACCCCAGTTAGTTGTTCCCTTGGAGACAGAGGACTGGTTCTTTGTTATTTTTCCAGAGCTGGCTAGATGTGATCAATGCAGTGTTATTTTCTGTGAAAATACATTTTTATGATGTTTTCGCTTCTTGACCTCGGGACAAAAACAACTGTTGGCTAAATCTCAAAACTTACGGATGAAAATGCTAACAATGAAAAAAATAGTTGTCATATTTTACCCTGCGTGTTTGTTGTTTATTACAACCAAATGCAATTCAAAAAATCAATGATTGAAACAATGCTATTGCCCGGGGATTTTTCTTTTATGCTTTGGCAGAGAGAACATTTTACTGCTAAATTTAATCTACTGAAAATCAAATTTAATAACTGAAAATTTAGCACAAATGTAACTATAGACATTATAGTGATCACATTAAATAAATGAAAGTAAAATACGCCTCTGATATTATAAATTAGGCTACAGTTTGGCTTATAACTCATCCTGTGTATGAAGTGTAAAACAGTGACCTGAAAACCATTCCCACCTGTTTCAGACTAAGGATATTGCTGCTTCTGCTCTTTGAAGTATCAAGACCTTAATTTCTAGAATGTATTCTGTTGTGTCACAATGAGATGTTCATCTTTCCTCAACAATGCTTGATCTCTTAATACCTTCACTGACACCCTCAGTGGACAGCCTTCCTAGGCATTTCTCCATAAGTGAAGAGTTTTCAAGAGAACTTCGGCAGAATCACTGGTGTCTAAAGAGTCATTTTCTCATTATTTAACTTTTTAAGCCTTCTTGCTATTGAAGAAAACATGATTACCAGCAGAGCTGCAAAAGAATCTGTAGTTAAGAAGAATGCCTGGTCAGGATCTGCAAAGCTCCAATAGCAACTTTGAATGGTTAACAAAGCATAAAAATAAAGACAGCCCTTAGCACAGCTGGGTGACATGCAGACTGATGCCAGCCCCAGTGTTTTCAATACTTGAATATTCTTCCTACTCCAGAATGCAGAGAATGAAAGGTCCTGGATTACCCATATTTTCATATTTTCTCTACTTTTTGATGCTTTTGGGCCTCCCCTGCCTTGGAGAGACCGCCTCTCGGGCAATTCCTAGAGACTACAGAGGACTTGCCTGCAAACACCCCTTTCGCATGCAAACCAGCGCATCCAGAGCCCAAGCTCCCCCATTACCTCCTTTACTGAATTCTCAGGTGCCCACCACTAGCCCCACTGCCCTAATCACCTCAGGACCAGGTATAAAACAGTTCAGGACAATCCAGACACCCCAGAACCTGCTGGAATTATTCAAAGTAGCCGATCTTAAATCTGCTTGCCTTGCCTTGCCCATTCTTTCCCACAGAAACCACAATAAAGGCTTCCCACACCTCCCCTTGCTTTCCCTTCACTCCTGACCAACCCGTGCTTCCCATGCGGACCTGCCTGGCATGGCTAGCTTCCAGCTTCTAAAGATCTATGAGCATAAAAACTCCTTCCTTCACCATAGTCATTTCCATGTCTACGGGTCTTACCATAAAACAAATTAAAACAACCCCTGAGTACCTTTTAAAGCAGGTTCCTGGTAATGTAGTGCTCTCTTCTCCCCGTGATTTTCATTTCCTGACACCACTTTGTTCCTCAGATTATATGAAAGTATGTTTTGTCCCGACTAGGGGTGGATTTGAAGGCCCAGAGATGTATAAAGAGAAGATGTCTACTTTCTTTGTTACTCGGTGTGTGGATCTCATTTATGCCATTGAGAAACTTTTCCCATAAAACCTAGTCTACATAGTGATTCTGAAACCATGCTTTCTGGGACTTTATGAACCAAATTCAATTTCTGACTTTGAAATTTGATTATGGCTCTGGTCTCTGTATTAACTCCAACCCCCCCCCCCTTTTTTATTGCAGAGGCTTTTAGCTGATTTTAAAGTGCTAAAAACAAATACAAAACTGATTAAATAACCAAGGCATTAATTTGGTGGTGATCAATAGTCGTCACATTGACGTATTTGCCCCACGTGGCTTGATGCATTTGGCATGCAAAATGACGTATTATATTTTGACTAAATAATTAACTTCCAGGCTGCCTGATAAATGGCTTCACTCTTCTCATAGCTTGTGCCCAATTGACTCTGCTGCTCAGTTTCCTCTGTTGGATTCTGAGTACCCCCAGGCTCGGCCCGTTTCATTTGTGCAACTAAACACAGTTCTCCTAGGGTTACATTTAATTAAAACAGCAGTATTTAAGAGAAATATTTCACTTCCAAAATCCAAACCATTCTTTCCTAGTATAATTACTTTATGAAAATCACAGCAAGATAGGGAGAAAACAGATGCATTTACGGAATCGCTCTCTGAAAGCTGGCGAACATAATCGTCAGGAGGCAGCTCTCATTTTTTTTTTTTTGCCTTGTTTCTACTTAATAAACTTATACACCAAATATATCAACAAAATATCATCTGCAGTAGATGCCCAGGTCTACTGGATCTTTTATTTTGCTGGCCGAAAACAACTTTTGAAACTTTGTATCCGAGTGTGCTAGATGTGGGTGAGTGTGTGAATCCGTGCATATGGGTGTGGGTGAATGAGTGTGTGTGTGTGCCTGTGTTTATGTATGGGAGGCACTAGCATTAATTCAATTCCTCCTATATCCAAGGCATTTTGTTCAGCCACTGTGCATTTGTTCTCTTATTTAATTCTTGTAATTCTAGTAAATATTGTGATTTTTATAGTTATAGCCCTAGGTAGTGAACTGTCAACTTCCAATGTTCTCAGTAACGTAAAGATTAGCAAGAATGGATATTTATGTTTTATACGTGGGTAGAGAACTTAACTACTGAAATGAAAAAAAGTTTTAGGAACCCTCCCTACTTTATAGCAAATTAATATTTCTGTGCCCGGCCCTGAGCTAAGAATTTTCTGAATGTTTTTGCATTTAAGCCTGACAATAATCAATGAAATAGGATTTATTATTCTCTCTCTCTTTTTTTAAAGATTTTATTTATTTATTTGACAGATAGAGATCACAAGTAGGCAGAGAGGCAGGAGAGGGGGAAGCAGGCTCCCTGCTGAGCAGAGAGCCCAATGTAGGGCTTAGTCCCAGGACCCTGGGATCATGACCTGAGCCGAAGGCAGAGGCTTAACCCACTGAACCACCCAGGTGTCCCTTTCATGCTTTTTCTTGATTTGCCTGTGGCTTTCCTTCTGGTAGGTCAGTGAGACTCATGGCCTCAGTAGAGTGGGCAAATGTGGCTTTCCAGATCTCACCGAGAAGCCCTAACCCAGGTCCCACAGGGCGCCTGAACAAGAAAAACAATCATCCAGGCCAAGACTTCTCAAACTCACCGTGGTGAAGGACCAGTTGCTTTTTTAATAAAAATGAAATAATAAAAATGAATTACTAGGTATATGATAAAGAAAATCCAAAGACATAAAAATACAAGCCGCATGTTTTAATTATTAAATCCAAATTTCTACAAAAGTTTCTGAATGTTTATTCTCAATTCCTGTACTGATCCTTTAAAAACTAGTAATAAATAATTTAAATAGTGGATGTACTCATATTGTGTCCATATACCACCCTTTTTATCCAGAGTTCCACTCACCTTAGTTTGGGGTGGGGACCAATCAGGGGTCCTTGGTCCTCAAGAAGGCAGAGAAGTATCTAAGGGAATGATAGACTAAAGAACCCTTGTGATTGGGTCAAGAAGGACACAGAGAGTATGGATTATACAAGTGGAAGTGGGAGACTGGGCGAAGGCAGAAGTCAATCCCCAAGACCTGGAACAACTTCCTCTGAGGGCAGGAAACCAACCACCGTGGAGAAGACACACACTCTTCAATGCACCAGCATTCCCTTAGATAAGCCCCTACAAACCCAGATTCTTTCAAGGTGAATGGAAGAAGGGGAAAAAGACTCTTGAATGACTGAACAGTAAGTTTTCAAAAAGACTGAGTTTAAAATCAGAAGTGACTATATTATTTCAATTCGGCAGGATTCAGTTTTCTGCTGTTGAAGAGAAAGATGGCATTGCACACTCAAATAAATACAATTCAAGATATTTTTAATTATATTTTTGAAAACTTGAGTACGTATTTTGTGAAACATATCTTCTACATGCAATTCTTTACATTTTAACAGAAGACAATGTTCTGGTCTAGAAAAGTGAATTTTTAACAGAAGAATGTGTAGTCACAGGTTGCTGGAAGAAATGTCTTTTCTAAAGGGGAATTTTAGGGGCACTTGGGTAGCTCAGTGGGTTAAAGCCTCTGACTTCAGCTCAGGTCATGACCCCGGGGTCTTGGGATTGAGCCCTGCATTGGGCTCTCTGCTCTTCAGGGAGCCTGCTTCCTTGCTTCCCTTCCTCTCTCTCTGCCTACTTGTGATCTCTGTCTGTCAAATAAATAAATAAAATCTTTAAAAAAAAAAAAAGGGAAATTTTAATTTCCTATGTCACAGAGAGTCACTTACCCATACTCTCAGGCCTTTTGAGAAGTTCTGTTCTGCCCCACGGGAATTACAGGCAGATCTGTAATAATACAGGCCACTGTAAGGCTTAGCATTTTAGAAATCATTTAATATTCCATTTGTTTGTTTGAGAATTTAGAGTGATACGCATTTAAATCTCCACATCGTGAACAGTCCGTCTAGACGACAACTAGAACTACTCTTTCAGTCAGAAGTTTCGCCAAGACGCACACTACGGGGTCCATATGTCCCTGAAACCTTCACTGTCTCATCACAGAAGTATCTAAGCGAAGTGTCCGCGGCTCCGCCCTCCAGGCATGGATGCTCACCTATCTGGCATGGAAAGGCCTCTCCAAACTTTTCAGTCACTGGCTTTTTTCTTTTTTTTTTTTTCCAAATAAAACTGAATAATAGGATCTTGATATATAGAAGACCAATTTATAGAGCAGAAAAAAGAGGTCAGGAATGAAAACACGTCCACTGGGAACCTCCTCCTCCCGTCAGTCCCTACGGTATGCAAAACCCTGGGTCTCTCGAGGAACAAATTTGGAGACCACGTCAGGCGCTCCACCTACCCAGATGGCAACTTGCTTTCTGGAGAAAACTAAATTCTGGGCTTTCCCCAGGTGTGTGCTTCCCTCCTACCTGAAGTGGTCAGCAGGGAGGAGACACTTCAGCAGGGTTAGTTTTGGCTGGTGGGTTATAACGACAGCTGACAAAGAGAGTGTCTGATCTCCTAAGGCATGGTCTGTGTGGAACTGGAGATCGGGGCTTAGCATAATGTCCCTGCCATGTGGTCACATCATTAGACCGGAATGAAACATAAAAGGCAAAAACCTGCAGAATCCTGGGTTCCCAGCTTCACTTGTTTGACACGGACTTAGCTAAATGACATCAACAACAAGTTTTTAGTCTCACATTTTCAATCAGTATACCCAGATTTACTGTTTTGATTTCTTGTGACAACATCTGAAACAAGTTTTGAAAAATAATGATATGAATATTTTATGCTGTCTTCTACTTCCTGTACTTTAATCTCCATATTGAGGGTACTGTTTCTTCCATGAATCATCGTTTTAACTTTCTGTTTGGTTGTGTGGGGTGGTAACAGCATATGTTAGCTATTATCACAATCAATAGCAAAAATAACCCAAAAGTGCTCAGTTCTAAACATGACCACTTTCTCAACCCATTGATTTGGAAACATATTTTAAGCCAATATATTCATACTTATTTAAAATCGTAAAATCAAGCCGTTATTGAACTCATCCTTTAGCCTCTCATTAACTTATTTTAAATATACATTAATTGGGGGGCGCTTGGGTGGTTCAGTCGGTTAAGCGTCTGACTCTTGGTTTCCGCTCAGGTCGTGACCTCACCGTCGTGGGATTGATCGGTCTCTGCACTCAGGCAAAGTCTGCTTCAGATTCTCTCTCCTGCTCTCTTTCTTTCAAACAAATAAATATAATCTTTAAAAGTAAATATATAGATATGTATTAATTGGACTTACTTTATATGACACTTTGTGTTGGGATACCCAACGTGAATGAGCCATGATTGAACTAATGAGCTATCTACAGTTCGGTAGCATCGTCAGAGATCCAGAAAGGAGTGGAGTATACACTTCCCTCTTCCTAACTGAACCTTGAGCCTTTCAGGCATGAAGTTCTGTTGTAACTGACCTCAGCTCTCTTCCAAGGATAGCTTCTGATTGACTTAACCCATTCAGATTGATGCCATTCTCTTGACTTAGTCCCAGAATGAGAGACACAATCTAATTAGATCCTGTCAGAGTGAAGCCCTGCCTAAACTTTTTCACAGGGAGAGGAAAAAAGATGCTTTCTTCTCCCGGGTGCTGCAGTGATGTCAAGTGTGATAGATTGTATTATCACCATGAGAGAAGCCAGCTGCAGGACAAAACCTAAAACAGGGCGAAGAGAACTTAGAGAAACAGAACCAGAGCCATGACCAAACCAATTGTACAGGTTTTTATTGTATGTGCAACAAACTGTCTGGGTCTTCTGTCACTTGCTACAAAGGCACTCCAACCCAAACAATATTAAAAAGTATCAACCTCGGGAGGGATGCCTACGTGGTTCAGTCGTTTAAATGTCTCCCTTCTGCTCAGGTCAGGATCCCAGGGCCAGGGGTTCAAGTCCCACATCGGTCTCCTTGCTCAGTGGGGAGCCTGCTTTTCCCTCAGCCTGCCACTCCCCCCTGCATGTGCTCTCTCTTTCTCTCTCTGGAAAATAAATAAATAAAACCTTTTTTTTTTTTTTTTAAAGTATCAACCCCAGGAAAGGTGAGAAGCTACCAAAACAGTAGTCAGAATTTCCCAAAATAATTTTACTCCTTTGGACGACATTTAAAATTGAGCTGAAAGTTGTCATCAATTCTAAGTGATAAATATTCTTCTAAAAAAGCAGGAATAAATAATCCAATATATCTTTCTAAAGAGAGGACATCTGCAAGGAGTTAAAGTTAGGATCGATTATTCTTTTAGATACTACCTTATCGTTAGGTAAATTTTTTTAAATTTATTTTTTATTTATTTTCAGCATAACAGTATTCATTACTTTTCGTTAGGTAAATATTTTATTTACATTCCTCTTTAACTTTTGAAATAGTTGAATATGGGGCACCTGGGTGGCTCAGTAGGTTAAAGCCTCTGCCTTCGGCTCAGGTCATGATCCCAGAGTCCTGGGATCGAGCCCCGCGTCGGGCTCTTTGCTCGGTGGCGCGCCTGCTTCCCCTTCTCTCTCTGTCTGCCTCTCTACCTACTTGTGATTTCTCTGTCAAATAAATAAATAAAATCTTTAAAAAAAATGAAATAGTTGAATATAGTTCTGGAGTTTGAAATCATGTGAACCAATGAGGAGCCTTGTGAAAAAAACAAAAAACAAATAACAGCATATTTACAGCGACCCCTGTCAGTCACCATTGCCCTATGTCCCCAGTTACTCAGCCAGGACATCCCAGTACTAGCAGTCTATGATTTTAAGTATCTGTTAAGAAGCTACTTTGGACTTGACATTGTGTGAAACTCTGTGAATTCCACACATTTCAGAGAAGTCTGCAGAATACTAAACCTCTCAGCCATGACCCATGTGAAGTTTACTAAAAATAACTGGTTGTTTCCTTTAGGTGAAATTAGAAGTTGAGTTTAATTTAAGATAGAAGTTTGGTTCACTCAGAGTCTATGGTATGAAAAATTTAAAAAAAAAAATACTGCTTTTCTACTTTAAAATATTCACCCATGAAACAATGACTATCTTTTTTTCTTAGGATGGGCCAGTGAAATTGCATAAACACTAGGTGGCACTATAGTTTGAAATAACGTTCAGATAAAAGACAAGCTATATATGAGAGATGGGAAAATAGAAAAAAGAAAACCAAAAGAATACAATAAATCCACACTTAAGAAAAGATTAAATACTTAAGTTCTTAAGTGCTTATTATAGAAAATGAATTAACCTCATGCAGTTAGTAAGTTAACTCAAAAAATTAACTTACATCACCTGTCTAATCAAAAAGCTAATATATTTCCTCCAGTTAACGTAACTACTCACTAGAAGGCAGCAACTAATTAACCGGTCATAATTATTCAAAAATATTTTTGCTTTTGAGATGAAGTCTAAATTTAGGTTTCAGCTTTGTCTGCCAAATTTCACAAATAAATAATTTCTTTTTCTCAGAAAATAGAAACAAAACATCCACTGGTGACCCTCAGTGAAAAAATAAGTTACAAAAGAAGTTAAGCATGTGGTTTATTTTTTCCTTCTATTTAGAGCATTGGCACATCGGTAGTTTATATCCAATAAACTCAGTAAATTATATCTTTTATAAATTTAGGATATTTGCCTAAAGTTACTTTTTTAAAAAGATTTTATTTATTTAGGAGAGAGAGAGAAAGCAAACAGTAGCAGAGGGGAGAAGCAGAGGTAGAGGGAGAAGCAGTCTTCCTGCTCATCAGGGAGCGCATCTCGGGGCTCGATTCCAGGACCCTGAGATCATGAGATCATGACCTGAACCCAAGGCAGATGCTTAACCAACTGAGCCACCCAGGTGCCCCCTAAAGTTACTTTTATATACTTTAAATATGTGTGTGTGTGTGTGTTTATGTAGTACTTTATTGATGATGCATAGTCTTTATTTTTTTTTTTAAGATTTTATTTATTTATTTGTAAGAGAGAATGCATAAGCAGGGGGAGTAGCAGACAGAGGGAGAAGCAGGCTCCCGGTCAAGCAAGGAGCCGGATGCAGAACTTGATCCCAGGACTCTGGAATCGTAACTGGAGCCAAAGGCAGATGCTTAACCAACGGAGCCACCCAGGCGTCCCATGCATAGTCTTTGTTAACCAGCTTCAAATTCAGAGCCCTGGGAGAGCACAGGGAAACAATCAGCCTCCCGAGTGAGTAGTCCATTGGACTCCACCTGGTCTGGGACCTGGAGCCATCCAGAGATCTTGGTTAGTTTTCAAGCTCATTTCTTCTGTCCATCAGATCAATCTACTTATATCAAGCAGTAGCCCTTAGAGAACTCCCTCCCCAAGTCAGAAGACAAAGCTCGACAGTGAAATAAAATTGATGTTTAAAAATTTACCTGAATATTTTGATTTCATGTGACCAAAGACTTTGTAGAGTAAATGTGAGCTTGTTTTTGTCCCATTTCAGAGGAAGGGAAATGTGCTATTTGGATGGGTCAGTCAGTTCTCCTTGAATGTTCTCTGCCAGGTTCCATTCTCTCCTATGGAAAACAGTCTTATTAAGTCACTAGAAAGAGATATTTTCAAAGTAATTAGGTAGGTTCTTTTAGGAATTTCTTTAATACTGCCTGTCTTTACTCACAAAATATTACTTCTGTGCCCAGATAAACATAGAATACCTTTACTATCTAAGGCAGGAATATCATTATACTAAATAAAGAGACTAAAAGAACTAAGAATGGGGTTTTTAAAATTTGGACTAATAATGTGTTATTTAATTTATTAATTTAAGAAATGAAAATATTATATTTTTGGAGACAGAAACTTAAATTACAAACAATGAAAGAAAAAAAAACAGGAGATCTAGAGTAGCTGAAAATCATAAATACATACTGAACTCTTCTACTTTTAAGGAATAATATTAAGGGTCATGTAACATAAAAATTCATAAGAGATAGTCCCAGTCCTTTAAGGAGCTTAAAACTTTGGAGAGAAAATCAATAAACACTCACAAATTTAATTAACAATAAAAATACAAATAACAGTTCAAGACAGAGATAGATAGGAAATTAAAGATAATACCTAAGATTTCCTGCATGAATGGTACAAATACGAAAGTGTAAAAGTTGTTTAGAAGACATGTATTTATTAGTTGGGGTGTAGGCTAAGTTACTCTGAGACAGAAAGAGAGACCTAAAAATTCAGAGGCAGAGGTTCAAACGACACAGACATTTAGAGGAAAGGTGGTCAGGGGAGATACATAACTTGGCTCCACTGGATCGTCTGGGGACCCCCCCCAAATCCTTTCTACTTAGTTGCTTCATTGCCTTTCGAGGTATCATATTGATTAAAGTGATGTTAGCATCTAGGGTAGATAAAAGACGCATCTCAATGGCTCAACACCACAATTTCTCACTTACAGAAATTCTGGAGCGTGGCCAGAGTGATAGCAGGGGAAGGTAGGACATCTGCTCCATGGAGACATTTAAAGACTGAGGTAGACTGAGGCTCTTCCATCTACAGCAGCGTGGTCCTGGGCATAGACATCCAGCATTGATTGCTTATGAAAGTTACAGGGCTTAAAGGGGCTTATTTTATTTTATTTTATTTTATTGTCATTTTTTTGGGTTCTTTGACAATAAAAATCCCTCAAAACCTTGGAAGGGTTCTAACCTACTTATTTTCATCAGTGTCTATGGGGACAGAATCTAAGAGAGTCCCCAAAATTCTAATCCCACTATGTGCATGCCTTCTATAATATATAAGTGCCACCTAGAGTTTGGGCAGACCTGTGACGATGATGGGCTATCACTTCCATGATTAGGTGGAATAAGCCAATCAATGGCTGAGTTCATCAAAAAGGAGATTATCTAGGCAGGCCTGGCCTAATCAGGTGAGACTTTAAAAGGAACAGGGTCCTTCCCGAAGTCAGAGATGCGTGTGAGGGAGATCCTCTGTTGCTGCCTTTGAAGATAGAGGGGGTTACCTGGCAAGAACCGGACAGCATCCACTAGGAGTTGAAAGCAACACCTGGCTGACATTGAGTAAGAAAATGGTGACCTCAGTTCTACAACCTCAAGTATCTGAACTTTGCCCACAAAGAGTAATGTTGGAAGTGAACTTTGAACTTCAGATGAGACCACAGCCCTAGTCAGTACTTTAATTTCAGCCATGTGAGGCCTGACCAGAGGACTCAACTATGCTATGCCCAGACTCCTGACCCCTGGAACTGAGACATAATGTTGTTGCAAGTTGCTACATTTTTTGGTAATTTGTTATGCAACAAAAGAGATCTAATGTAATTCCAAAGTTGCTAAACATAATTCTCAAGCCCAGTTTCATCTTTCTTTTCTTTCTTTCCCTCCCCTTTTCTCCTTAACTTAAAGTACCTTCCTTGAGGCCACCAGACTTGGGGAAAAGCGACACATACAACATTTTCCACAAGTGAAGGATTAATAGGTTTTTGTTACATAAAAGCTTTCCCTTTGGGGTTCTCCTAGTCAGTTCAGGCTCCTATAACTAAGTACTATATCAACAACAAAAATTTATTTTTCACAGTTCCGGGAGTTGGAATTCCCTGGTCATGGTGCCAGCGTGGTCAGGTTCTGGTGAAAGCCCACTTCTGGTTTGCAGCTGGCTGTCATCCGTGGTGTCCTCACATGGCGGAGAACAGAAATAGGAAGGAAGCTCTCTCCTCTTTATATATGGCTACTATTCCCATTCATGAGGGCTCTACCTTCACAAACTAATTACCTCCCAGAGATCCCACTTCCAAATACTATTGCACTGGGAATTAGCTTTCAACATACAGACTGGGGGCAGGGAAGGAGAGTCGGCACAAATATTCAGTTCATAACAGGGGCCCATAGGCCCCTAGTTAGAACCCATAGTTAGGGTTTCTAACTAGTCAGCTAGTTATAACTAACTAACTAACTAACTAGTTAGTTAACTAGTTAGGCCCATAGTTAGAACCCTTGCAAGGTTTTGAGGGTATTTCCAGTCCCTCTAAATCCTGTCTCTGGACTGCCTCTAGTCAGTCCTTAATCTTGAAACCTGCTAATTCTTGTTCATGTTCTTCTCTTTCTTACATAATCTTCTTAAATGAAACAGTTACCACACACACTACTAACGGTCTGTTTTCCAAATACATTTGAAAATCTGAATAAAAAGGAGAATTTTCCAAGAAAATAAACATATATTATAAAAAGTTGTTCATAAGGATGCCTGGGTGGCTCAGTTGGTTAATCCTCTGCCTTTGGCTCAGGTCATGATCCCAGGGTCCTGGGATCAAGTCCCACATTGGGCTCCCTGCTCAGCCAGGAGTCTGCTTCTCCCCCTCCCTCTGCCACTAACCCCCAACTCATGCTTGCTCTCTCTCTCTAACAAATAAATAAATAAAATATTTTTTTAAAAGATGTTCATATAAAAGAAAACTTGTACAAACAAAAAATAGAACAAAATGATAGTTTTGAAAAAATAGCCATGAAAACATTGGCTCAGATTGGGGACTTTTTGTCCAATTTCAATAAAAACCATAGGAGCAATTGCTCTCATGCTACTTATATACTTCTAGAGCAGAGAGGAAAAGAAAATCTCATTTTTTAAATAAGCTATTATAATTTATAATCCTAACCTGACAAAAAAAAATATAGACAGACCAATCTCACTTTTGACTAGGATGTACAATCCAGAAAAACTGGAAAAATATATATTCATTTTAATATATATGTAAAAATCCTAAAATATTAACAAAGAATACTGCAATATAACAAAAGAATTAAACTCCATCTCCCCAGGAGGGATATTCAAGTACTGTGACCATTGTTTAATATTAGCATTGGTTAGCAAGATGAAAATACTTACTATTATACAAATAGGCCAGAAAAGAAAAATCAGATCTTGATAGACTTTCAAAAAAGTGTTTCATGAAATTTAACATTCTTTCTTTTTTTTTTTTTTTTGAAGGTTTTATTTATTTATTTCACAGAGAGAGAGAGCACAAGTAGGCAGAGAGGCAGGAAAAGAGGGGAAAGCGGTCTCCCTGCTGGGCAGAGAGCCTGATGCAGGGCTTGATCCCAGGATCCTGAAACCATGACCTGAGCTGAAGGCAGAGGCTTAACCCACTGAGCCACCCAGGTGCCCCTTAACATTTACTTCTGATTAAAGTTCGCAATAAGATTGGAATATAACATATTTCCTTAATATGGGGGAGGGGTAAAATATCTATTTCCAACCAACAATCAATGTCACGGTTAGTGTTAAGACAGGAGGAGAGAATCAGGAATATTTATTATCACTCTTATTATCTAACAAAGTCCTGAAAGTTCAAAGCAAAGACATTTTAGCCAAAAAGTTGTTCATAAGATTATAATTTGCAAATATACCTGAAAAATTCCAAATACTCAATTGAAAAAAGATATTAAACAATTTATAAAAACATTATGGATAAGGCAACAGATTTTAAAAAACCACACAGAATAACATTTTAAATATCAATAATAATCAGTCAGGGGTGCCTGGGTGGCTCAGTCAGGTAAGCGTCTGCCTTCCACTCAGGTCTTGATCCCAGGATTCTGGGATCGAGTTCCCGGTTGGGTCTCCTGCTCAGCAAGGAGCCTGCCTCTCCCTCTTCTCTTCTCCCCACTCTTGCTTTCTCTCGCTATCTCTGTCTCTCTCTCAAATAAATAAAATATTTAAATAATCATCATCATCAGTCAAAATATAAAAGTTAAAGGCTTATTCACAATAACAACACAAAAGTAAACACCTAAAATGTACTTAATAAATGCAGAAAATATATGGGAAGGGGGGGACCTCTACAGTGATTTTTAAAAATCACTCAAGAAAAGGTGAAGTGCTATTGACAAAAACAAGACATCTGGGACGCCCTGATAACCAACAAGAAACATTTAGATGATCCTTACCTCATAATAGAAATGCAATATATTTTAGCTGAATTAAAAATTAACTATGAAAAATAAGATTACAAAACTACAATGAAGGATGGGTGAGTATTTTTAATTTTGGGGTGAATATGGATCTGTAAACTTGACTTCAAAGGCAGATTCTTCCAATGGAAAAAAAAATTGGTAGACTTTTATCATTTTATCATATAAACTTTAAAACCATTACCTTCATTTTCAATGGAGAGGAGGTAATGATCAAAAGGCAAGGTCTCTCTTTCCCATGGCCAGGAGTGTATCAGAATCTTCGTGTGTGTGAATTCTAAAATTACTCCTGCTTTGTATAACTTTTATTTTTTAACTGTCATTCATTGAGTGTTTAATATGTGCCAGGCAATGACCACACGAGGTAGATATCATTATCCTCATTTTACAGATGAAGAATGGCATTTAGAGATGTCTTTATCACCATTATTATTAGTACCGAGGTAACATGATTAGCAGCTTGCCTTTTCTGAATACAGTGCTAAGTACTTTATAAGGATTCTCATTTAATTCTCGTAATAATTCTATGAGGTAGGAACTCTTACTATTCTAATATGCAGATAAGAAATCTCGGGTTCAAAGAGGTTAAAGAATCTGAGCAGGCTCCTAAGTGGCAGCCTGGAAACCAGCCCACATCTGCCTTCACACACCCCTCCCCCCAAGCCAGAGCTCAGAAGCATTAGCTATGCTATTTAAATTCGTGTTGAAATTCTCAAGTAATCTTAAAGGTAGACATGAGATTTTTCATATTTTTCACAAGCAGATATTTGTTTGAAGAGGTTGAGAAACAGTGATTTAAAATTTCCTTAAATTCAAAAAGTATCAGTAATGTCAAAATGTAACATAAAAATTAGGAAAAATTATCTGTAACATTTAATAAGCATTTATTGAATGCCTATTGGGTGCTGGATACCATTTTAGGCTCTGAATATTTAGAGATGGAATAGATAGGTCCCTAACCATATGGAGTTTACTTTCTAAAAGTAAAGTTAATATTCTTATAAACTGTTAAGCAAAAAAGGACCAGCAATCCAATATAAAAAGGAGTTAGGATGTAAATAGGCAAGAATGAAATGCATTCTCAGGAAAATATACTCATATTCATCTTAGTAATAAAAGAAATGAAACTTAAACAATAAAATACTAGTTTCGATCTATCAGAAGAACAAAGATTAACAAGAATGATTAATATAGTGTTGTAGTTGGTGTGGGGAAGGACTTCTCTACCAGTCAGAGCATAAATGGGCTCAGAACTGCTGTAAAACTGTGGGTACAGGCTTGTTGCTAACTCAAAAAGGTTGACATAAGCAGCCCACAATAAAGAATCAAATAATATGATTGAACTTACATATACTGCAACATTTTAAGTGATTAAACATGATGATTTGATCACTACTTCCCAAAAGGAAAGACTGTTAAGAATTGAAGAATATCTTATGGCAAGAAGAGGTTATAGAGAAAAATATAGAAAATGAACTCATTTTTATGAATCAAGGTATCTAGATCCTATCACAATACTAGTAAGTTTTTGTTATTTTGCCTAATTGGGTTTTAATAGTAATGTATCATTTCTATACTCTTTAGGCTACACCTGTACCACTCTAAAATTGAATAAATCCAGTAAGTTGAGGAGGTCAGAGACGTACTCAGCTGCTGGGATCTTAGAGGCATAAGACCTGTGGTTAGAATCTCACTGCCCCTGTTCTATTCTGTGTCTGCATATAGCCTAATTTCTATCAAACCAGAGAGATAAAATATTCTAGAATTAGAGGGTATATTTCAAAGCATTTTCCTCTAGAAAATATCACAAACCACAATTATTTAACTTTTGTTAGTCTCTAAAAATAGAGAATTACTATCCATGTCTCAAATAGACATTAAAGATGCAGAAGCTATGAGTCATGCTTAGCAGGTTAAATATCTTATTTGCCCCTAGAACTTGGATCACGTCTTTATATTTCATCAGGTAAGCCAAATATGGTACCAGGGGAACAGCTAATTCCCTCTGCTGTCCTAGGTCAGTCTTGATATTAAATGACCCTTTCATCACTACCCAAGTGCTAAGGAACTGACTGAGGCAACTACAACTTTGTTTATATTGGGAATACTATAATTTGATAAGCTCAGGACTTGCCTAATTGGGGCTACGAGTCTAAATGTTCATTCAGTTGCCAAACCAATTTAATGCGTCCTCCTCACACACTTAATTAATTTTTTTTTAAAATCGAGAGAGCTGCCAATGGTATTGGTATTACATAGATATGGTCTCAAATGTTTTACTAACAAAGGATCCTTTGAAGCTAAGAAAGGACATTTCTGTTAGAGAACTAGTAAGTCACCCATGTTTAATTTCTAGCTGGAGATTGCCACCTACGTAATCTAAGCTAGAGCATTGCGTTTTATGAAGGGTACAGAGACTTTAATTAAGGGGATGTAGGATTTCCCCATCAGGAGAGGATAGATTTTTTTTTTTTTTCATAATATCCAGTTCGGCAAAAAGATGTCTAAAGCCAAGGAAATGTGTGTGCCAAAACCTCAAAAGCTATTGACTAGCAAGCTAACTCCTCAAAAACACCCAAATTTTAATTTTATGGCAAGATTACATCAACATATCAAATTATTATCTAAAGCTTTTACTTAGTGTTTTACAGCTCCCAGGGAACTTGTGTAGTTCTCATTTGAGATAATCCACAAAACAAGTCTTGCAGTTCAGGAAGGTTAAGTGTCTCGTCCTGAAACACTCAGGTAGGAAGCAGTGAGGTTCCATTCAAACCCAGGTCTTCTGAGTCTATATAGGTTGGTTGTCTTTCTATACCTACATTTTCTTTGGGTTCATTTTGACTTGATCACAGCTTTGGGTAAAACGCCCCATAAATCTTCCATGCCCCTCACAACACTAGGCATTAAAGCAAAGAGCATGAGTGACAAATGGCTGACATTTATGCTGGCTCTCCCCACTCTGACACTGCACTCTTTCCTACTATTCCTGGATGTGGCCTCCAAATCCTTCACAACACAACCCTCCATGCATCCACTATAAATTAATCAGATTTGGAACGCCAAAGGAAACCTATTTTTGTCATCCCTGAAATAATATTCTGCCGTGTTCCATCCTCCTCATTCTTAACAATTACAAATTCATAAAAAATATTTATGTGTATCTGGAATGAATAAATTCTCTAGAATTTTAATCATAGATGGTTATCCCTCAGCCTTTGCATTTCCCCCTTTCATTCCACCACAAGTCATCTTCCCAAAGTTCGGTTTTTATTACAGCACCTCTTTGTTTAAAAGCCCTCATTGCTTCTCCAGTGACTACTGGCATCCAAACTCTTTGCTCTGGCATTGGAGTCCCAATACCATCTGGCACCTCTCTGTCTAGTCTCACCTTTCACTATTCCACAACATGAACACGAATCCCAGATGACCGGGACCACACATTTTCTCAGACACGCTTTCCTTAACACTGCTCTCTTTTTTCGATGAGCTCTGCCAGAAATGCCTTCTTTCCTTCCTTATCTTACTCCAACTTTACTCACCAAAGTCTCTGCCAATTTTTCAAATCAACGAATTGCTATCTGAGTTTTAATTTTGGATCTCCCTTACTAGCAGAATGAGGTTGGACAGGTTCCTTGCCTTTCCTGGGCCTCTAATTCATCATCTGTAAAATGGGAACAACAGCATCTTAGGGGGTTGTCGTGAAGATATATTCAATGCAAAAATCTCAGAACAATGACTGCCATATAGTTACAGGCTATGCAGTACTTGCTATTTGTATCATCATTATTATTTAAGAAGTGGTTGTTTTTCGATACCAAACTGTGGAAAGAGCCGATATGCCCTTAACAGATGAATGGATAAGGATGTGCTCCATACACACAATGGAATATTACTCAGCCATCAGAAAGGATGAATACCCAACTTTTGCATCATCATGGATGGGACTGGAGGGGATTAGGCTGAGTGAAATAAGTCAAGCAGAGAAGTCAATTAGCATATGGTTTCACTTACTTGTGGAGCATCAGGAATAGCATGGAGGACATTAGAAGAAGGAAGGAATAAAAGAAGAGGGAAAAAATCAGAGTGGGAGATAAACCATGAGAGACTATGAACTCTTGGTGACAAACTGAGGGTTTCAGAGGGGAGCGGGGAGGGGATGGGTGAGCCCAGTGATGGGTATTAAAAAGGGCACGGATTGCATGGAGCACTGGGGTTTATATGCAAACAATGACTCATGGAACACGACATCAAAAACTACGCACTGTTTTGTGAGATTAAGAGTCACTTATGGTTTGTCTCCCTCCCAATCCCATCTTGTTTCATTGATTCTTCTCGTACCCACTTAACATTGGGGAGGGTATGTGCTTTGATGAGTGCTGTGAAGTATGTAAACCTGGTGATTCACAGACCTGTACCCCTGGGGATAAAAATATATGTATATAAAAAATAAAAAATTATATTTAAAAAAAAAACTACGCACTGTGTGGTGACTAGCATAGCAACATAAAAAAGAAAATAAGAAGTGGTTTTTCATTTACTTTAATGCCATTAGGTATTATCTTTTGTGATGAGACACCACACACAGCTTTGATGCATCAGTATTTGTATATATGCCCCAAAGGCATTTTAAGTTCCTATAGGGAAGTAACCAGGATATTAAGACATTTTTATTTCCCAAAGCCAATAATATAAGGCCTTAAAAATTATAAGTAATCCATAGATATCTACTGAATCCCATGTTTTCACAAAAGAATACTACCCATAAATGCAATTTAATAAGTACCATATTTTCAAATTTTATTGCTTTTTTCTACTATACATAAAATAAGAAATAAATTATTTGCTAGAATCTCAGAGCAGGCAATGAACTTGAAAAGGATTGCAATTCACTCTCTGACTCCTGGTTTTAGGGGAATCTAAGCTATTTAAAACAAATGACTACTTCTCCATGTTTAATTGATCTCTAAGGACAAAAATACTTCAATCATCCCATTTGGCTTATTCCAGTGTTTATTTAGCTAACTGCTTTTCCTCAAGTCTAGCCAAATTCTCTTGACGCAGTAAATATCTCCCCAAGATATTATCTTCTCTGTCTTTAATCCAAGTAAAGCAAGATTATTAGTTTCTTCTCAAAGGATCTATTTTTCTTGCCTTTAAATCAACTTGAATCCTCTTCCAAGATTCATTCTTATTCCTGCACTGAAAGAAAATATAGAAACCAGTGCCAAGAATCAAGGATGAATTGGTTTCTGGATACATTAAAATATTATCTTGTATTTTTCATAAAAAGCTACATTCTTGCCCTGTGCTCCCTGTGATTAATAAGACCCTTGGAACTTGGCTGCTTTTGTGTGGATTTTGTCCATCCCAGAGCTGTCTGACTTAGTTTTAGTCCCTAAGTGAACTGTTTTGCAATGGGGTCTACAAACCACTCTCAAATGTATCGAGGAAACTCTAGGAGGTGTTACTCGCCCCAGCTAATTTAGTGTCATGAACAGACGTGATGAAATCTCAATTTCTTCATCCAGGTCAGAGTTATCTAATAAAATCATCCCTTGAGGGCCTCCTGAGGAGCAATTCCTAATGGGTGATCTTTCAACTTGTTACTGTCTGCCCTTGCAGTGGTTTGTTCTAGATTTAATCCCTTTAGCTTGTAGACAAGACTATCAGAAGACGGTAAATGATGGTGGTGAAGGGGAATCTAAATCCTTATTAAAATCAGTCAGGATATGCCGATTGTCTCTCCTTGGTCTGAATGCAGCTCATGTCTCATACAGCACGAACCCAATATTTTATAAATGACTCGCTGCACTGAGAACCCTGTCTCTCACGTCTAATACTTTGTGTTCATTGACATCATCGGAATAGATCATTGGGTCATTTTTAATCATTCAAGAGCTTTTTCTATTACTTTTAAGGTTGTACCAGCCTGGAAAACTATTTTAAGAATGCTCCTATACATTATAGCAAAGACTATGAAGTTTACAAAATAGTGGATGAATCTGTGGTTGAAAGCCTAAAGTGATAAATGATAACCACAAAAAGCCCACATGTGAGGAAATACTCTGTTCTTTTTGGAAAAGGAAAAGGCACTAAGGAAGATCAGATCTAAAGTTCTCCCAAGGGCTTATGCCCTGAAAATTGGAAAAAGACCAAACTCTGGAAACTGTTAAGATTTTTTTTTTAAGGGATTAGGTCTGAAAGCAGGCTGAGGGATAACTACGCTAAACTGAGAGATGGATTGTACCCAATTGCTATCAGATGTCCCAAGTTAAACACCAAGTAATCTTTCCATTTACTTTTCATGATAGTGACAGGCAAATCAGAATCTATTTCTGATGCTCTTTCATGGCAGATACTAGAGAATCTGTCCTGCCTTTGTACATTTGGTGTTTATGACAAGTCATATTTTCTTTGAAAGCCAGAGGGATCGAATATATACTAACCCAGGAAGTGGCATAAATGATCCAATAGAGATGTTACTTATTCCTAAATGGTATCTCTGGCTTGGAAAATTTGCCAAAGGGATGAAAATAATAGCAACAGCAACATCAACAGTAATAATAAAATAATGATCCTTCATTGAAGCTGCATTTTCACTTGAAATGAAAATAATGTGTTCTTTTGCTCATTACAAAAATACAAATTCTCACTGGTTACTAAAATACTAAGAAAATGAAGACAATGACAAAGAAAATAGAGTAAAAATCACTAACAGCCTTTCACGCAGATAACTTTTTTAATCCTATCTCTCTGCATACATAAGCACATGTAAAATTGTATTTCCAAGTTTATACACATAGGGTCATATCATGCAATGTATTTTCATTTCACAACATAGTATGCCCATTTTCATGTTATTAAATACATTTTTAAATGGTTGCACAGCGTTCTTTCAGATGTATGTACCTTTAAGTTAAAGGATATTTAAGCCATCTTCAATTTTTTGCTATGCTACTTCAGCATGTGTATTGGCAGATTCGTGCAGCTGTGTCTTCAAGAAAATTACTAGATGTGGAGTTTCTAGGGCAAAAGGACTGTCTTTACATTTTGATACATTATTACACTTGAAGAGTTTTGTTAGTTACTCTCAAAGCAATGCATAATCCAATTCAGTGACTTTTCGAACACTAAGCTTTCCATTGCAAGCACCAGATTCCATCAACTTTTTTATCTTTGCTAAGTTGCTGGGTGAAAATGATATTTAATTATTGTTAATATTAATTTCCTGACTTCATAGTGGGGCTTGATATATTAACTTCAATTTTTAATTCTTTTGTCAATTCTCAGTTTATTATGTTCTTGGTCATCTATTTTTCTATGATTGATTTCAAAAACCATTTTTTTAAAATATATACTAGGGATTGTGAATTTTGTCTGCCTTGTTGAGTTCAAATGCTTTTTTGAATTATGGTTTGCTTTTCAACTTTGTATATAGTATTTTTAATTGTATAAAATTTGTAAACAATATAGTCAAAATTATATTGCAGTCAGTTCTTTACTTCTGATTTTTACATAATGACACGCTTTAAAAAATACTCAACCCTAATAATTTTACGACTTTACTTTTTACATGTAACTTTTGTGATCTGTCAGGGATCGATTTCCGAATGAGGGGAAATAGGAAACAAGATTTTTAAAATTTAAATGGCTAAAAAAACGGGGCACCTGGGTGGCTCAGTGGGTTAAGCCTCTGCCTTCAGCTCAGGTCATGATTTCAGGGTCCTGGGATTGAGCCCTGCATTGGGCTCTCTGCTCAGCAGGGAGCCTTCTTCCCCCCTCTCTCTGTGCCTGCCTCTCTACCTACTTGTGATCTCTCTCTCTGTCAAATAAATAAATAAAATCTTTTAAAAAAATAAATGGCTAAACAACCATCCCAACATTCTTTAGTTAAAAGAAATATTCTTTTGCTCAGTTATTTAAAACCCTCTTTTCATTATATATAGGATTGGCATACATTCACGGTCATCTTTTTGCAGTCTCCTGCTGCTCAACTGGTATGTGTCTTCCTATAGCAGCATCACCAGCTGTAATTAATGCAGGTTTATGCTAGGTTTTGTTATCTGGTGAAGAAAGAGCTCTTCATTACATTTAAATAACATTTCCAGCTCTTCTATGCATTCTGCAGATAAACTATAGAAACATTTAATCAAGTTCCAAAAGATTTCCTGGACTTTTAATTGAATAAATAATAAATTTAAGTAAAATTAACGTTTGCCCTCTGTAGCAGTTTGTGATATGTCAACTTGGGGAGGCCAAACTACCTTTCCAGGAAGTCATTTTCCTGTATGTTTCCCAATTAGAGTGCAACCTGAGAGAGCTTCTTGGGTGAGACTTGGGGGGTGAAGGTGAAGCAGCACCTGTTTTGTAACTCACACTGTATCACTAATCTGCGGACTCACTTGATTGGCATAAGGCAGCAGCAGGACCTTCAACTGTTCGCCTCCTGGGTCCTCCTTCAACTCCTCTGACTTCCAAGCCATGACCAAGGTCCCCTGCTTCTTCTTTTTTTTTTTTTAAAGTTAACATATTTATTTTATTTTTTATTTATTTTCAGCATAACAGTATTCATTATTTTTGCACCACACCCAGTGCTCCATGCAATCTGTGCCCTCTCTAATACCCACCACCTGGTACCCCAGCCTCCCACCTCCCGCCCCTTCAAAACCCTCAGATTGTTTTTCAGAGTCCATAGTCTCTCATGGTTCACCTCCCCTTCCAATTTCCCTCAACTCCCTTCTCCTCCCTAACTCCCCTTGTCCTCCATGCTATTTGTTATGCTCCACAAATAAGTGAAACCATATGATAATTGACTCTCTCTGCTTGACTGATTTCACTCAGCATAATCTCTTCCAGTCCTGTCCATGTTGCTACAAAAGTTGGGTATTCATCCTTTCTGATGGAGGCATAATACTCCATAGTGTATTTGGACCACATCTTCCTTATCCATTCGTCCGTTGATGGGCATCTTGGTCCTTCCCACCGTTTGGCGACCGTGGCCATTGCTGCTATAAACATTGGGGTACAGTTGGCCCTTCTTTTCACTACATCTGTATCTTTGGGGTCCCCAGCTTCTGAAGGATGCCACACTAACGAGATCTGAAATGGATAGGATGCGGGTGAGGAAAGCAAGACCCATAGGACACCAACGAGTCTCTGATGCATGTAAGGACCAGCCTATGATTGCACAAACCTGCACATGCCCATTTCCTCAAATTTGCACTCCTCTCCTTAGATCTAACACCACGTGATGCAGCAAGAACTGTCCCAGGTTTTGGTTGGTCCATGTGGGCTCCTGACTGTGTTTGTGGGCTCCAGCTTGTTCTCGTTCTGTCCCACCTTATATTCATGCTCTGGCATCGGTCATAAAGATAACAGCTAGTTGAATTAGTTCCCACAATTGCAAAAAGTTCCCTAAAACAAATTCCACACACACACACACACACACACACACACAATCCAGGGAACTATTTGAACTTATGGTAGATGATGGTAAATTATGGTAGATGAAGTTAAACAACCCTAAATATATAAAAATGCTTTTAAGAATCAACAAAGAGGGGCGCCTGGGTGGATCAGTGGGTTGGGGCCTCTGCCTTCCGCTCGGGTCATGATCCTGGCGTCCTGGGATTGAGCCCCGCGTCCGGCTCTCTGCTTGGCAGGGAGCCTGCCTCCCCCCCTCTCTCTGCCTACTTGTAGTCTTTCTCTCTGTCAAAGAGATAAATAAATAGATCTTAAAAAAAAAAAAATCAACAAAGAGGGACGCCTGGGTGGCTCAGTCAGTTAAGTGTCTGTCTTTGGCGCAAGTCATGATCGCAGAGTCCTGGGACTGAGTCCCACATAGGGCTGCTTGCTCAGCAGGGAGCCTTCCTCTCCCTCTGCCTGCCGCTCCCCCTGCTTATGCTACTAGCTCTCATGCTCTCTCTCTGACAAATAAATAAATAAAATATTTTTTAAAAAGAATTAACAACAGAAAAATAGATTTAAAAGTAGCCTGAGGATATAATAAACCAACAATTCATGAAAGAATGAAAATCCAAATTAATATTTTAAACTTTACTATTAATCAAATCAATATAAGTACAATTAAACATCATTTTTCACTATTACATTGGCAATGATGACATGCAGGCATCCCCCCAGCTCCATTCCATTTCCCCTTCCCTCAATAATCCCAAATTAATACCTCTTGTTACATTCCTCTGAAGAAGTCTAGCCACTGAAGATTTTATTCCCTGGATCACCATTTTCTCTGCCATTAATGCTGTCATCATCCTTGACATCCCACAAATTATTTGTCCGACACACTGGACTCTCAGTTCACAGAAATCTTCCCTCTCCAGGATTTTGTCCTTCCTGTCATCCCAGCCACACTTTCCCATTCTCACACCCACTGCTGGGCTATCCTTGGGCATTGTACCACATCAAAAATCTTGATGTCAGTCCCTTCATTGTCACTAAGCAACTGGTCAATCCGATGTGTAACGCTTAAAGGAGCAAGTTTTAGAAACTTAAGTAATGACCTCACAATAGTAGTATTTTGCTCCTACTGGTTTTCATTTATAACAATCGACATGCATTTTAGCTCCCAGATTATAGTCTCCAATGCTATTTTGTGTCCAAAGGAACCAGGCAAGTGTGAAAGTAGCTGATTCCATGTCTTGCGTGAGGAATAAATCTAGATAGATGGGTCCCCGATATATTGTTGTTTCCAGAAATCATGAATACTTTCTTTTAAAAGTAAACTACTTTTAAAAAAGTAAACTTTAAAAGTAAACTACTTTTTCTTTTTCAGCATAACAGTATTCATTGTTTTTGCACCACACCCAGTGCTCCATGGAATCTATGCCCTCTCTAATACCCACCACTTGGTTCCCCCAACCTCCCACCCCCTGCTGCTTCAAACCCCTCAGATTGTTTTTCAGAGTCCATAGTCTCTCATGGTTCACCTCCCCTTCCAATTTCCCCCAACTCCCTTCTATTCTCTAACTCCCCTTGTCCTCCATGCTATTTGTTATGCTCCACAAATAAGTGAAACTCTCTCTGCTTGACTTATTTCACTCAGCATAATCTCTTCCAGTCCCGTCCATGTTGCTACAAAAGTTAGGTATTCATCCTTTCTGATGGAAGCATAATAC
The DNA here is from genome assembly GCF_964662115.1 of Mustela nivalis. NCBI lineage: Eukaryota > Metazoa > Chordata > Mammalia > Carnivora > Mustelidae > Mustela > Mustela nivalis. The sequence goes on from NC_139024.1 coordinate 30,834,655, forward strand.
TCCATAGTGTATTTGGACCACATCTTCCTTATTCATTCGTCTGTTGAAGGGCATCTTGGTTCCTTCCACAGTTTGGCGACCGTGGCCATTGCTGCTATAAACATTGGGGTACAGATGGCCCTTCTTTTCACTACATCTGTATCTTTGGGGTAAATACCCAGAAGTGCAATTGCAGGGTCATAGGGAAGCTCTATTTTTAATTTCTTGGGGAATCTCCACACTGTTCTCCCAAGTGGCTGCACCAACTTGCATTCCCACCAACAGTGTAAGAGTGTTCCCCTTTCTCCACATTCCCTCCAACACATGTTGTTTCCTGTCTTCCTAAGTTTGGCCATTCTAAATGGTGTAAGGTGATATCTCAATGTGGTTTTAATTTGAATCTCCCTGATGGCTAGTGATGATGAGCATTTTTTCATGTGTCTGATAGCCATTTGTATGTCTGCATTGGAAAAGTGTCTGTTCATATCTTCTGCCCATTTTTTGATACGATTATCTGTTTTGTGTGTGTTGAGTTTGAGGAGTTCTTTATAGATCCTGGATATCAACCTAAAAGTAAACTACTTTTTTAAAAGAAAACTGCAAAGGAGCTATATAAAGTTCTTCTCCAAGACCATTACCACAATGTAATACCAAAATATGTTTGAAGGAAGTTAAATCTGTGAAAAGCCATTAATCTATAATGAAGTTCACAAAGGAACTATGATACATTTTTTAAGCAGTAACAATATAAAGAAAGGTAGCAGTTTTTAAGCATTTGGACTTTTGTATATATGGATGTTGTTTTCTCAATATTTATATGTTTGTCTATGAAATGCATTATTCAACCTGAAATTGATGGTCATTTTGACTTAAATGGCAATTTCATGTGGTTCAGCCAATACATACACACCTTTATCTATCCGTATAAGAAACAAAGATGTAAAGCGATAACTGTAAATGTTACAAATACTGGAAGCTATACAAAAAATTGTGAAGAATGATTTTTCTTTAGGGTTCACCCAAAATAATGGATTAGCCCAATGTCTAGGAAGGAGAGGTCACTGCACAAAATTACCTCCTCATCCTTTGGATAACCCTGATATGTATAATGAAATAACAAGAGTGCCCAGTAAAGTGAACTGAGGCAATGTATCTGACAAATCCTTGAAGCATCATCGGACATCAACAGATCTGGTTTAGAGTGTCTCATGCAAGTAGTGACTATTAAAGGCTTTGATCTGAGGTAACAACCAGGTCTTCACAGGAGAATGACTCACCATAATGTCTTGGTGACCTTGCATCTCTTCATATAAATTAGAGGCAATGCCTGATTGCAGTATGATCCATCTTGGCAGAATGTCCTGCAATTTTTCACAGAGCAAGGAGAACCTAAGTGTGATTAGGAGCCACCAGAAGACACTGCCTTTGTCCTATCATGTGGAAGACTGCCACTAGGCTGTTTGTCATCCATCTCCCTAGCTCTAGTTGAGCACAGGACATTGATCTTGACCCCTCCTTTTAGGGTACAGCTGCAGGCTTCTGTGTGGGACTATAATACTGCTTGGCTGCATTTTAGAGTTGGCTCCCCTACCACAGAGCAGCCCACCACTCCTACTGTCTGTCATCTGGACTCCAATTTGGTGCCATCTTGTGGTACTAAGGAAACAGGAAGCTGACACTGCTGTTTACTTTTGCTGTTGGAATCTGCATGGATTCATTGTTTTGTTTTGTTTTGTTTTGTTTTGTTTTGTTTTGTTTTACCAGATTCAAGCTCTGGAGGTGTATGGCAAGCCAAGCTAACAGGTGCAGTAGTAAACTTGGGGCCTGTTAGCCACAGTGCTGCTGCTTTGGGAATACTTAACTGCTTGATTGTCCTCTGGCCCAACCAAGAACCAGTTGTTCCATACCTCAGAAACAAACATCTCAGCTAATCTGAAACATTATCCTTTCTGTTTGTAACTTGACATGAGGAACACCACCTTGAGAGGTAGAGCAATAAATACAAAGATAGAAAAGAGGCAGACCCATAATTTTGCTACCTTGGAACACCATAAATGACATAACAAATGTTTATCATTATAATAATGTGTGTGTATGTTTAAGGTGGAAGAAGCACTTAAGAAACTGATATGTTAAATCATGTGTTTTTAGTACTATTTAGAAAATTTGCATTAGCTTAAAATTAACGTCTAAATGTTTAAAAGGAATTTATTTATAACTAATACAATTTGCTTTATTAATAATTTATTAGTTATACTAGGTTTTAATTTTTTTTTAATTTAACAGATTTCTAAAATGTTAAATTGAAAACTGAAATAATGAAAATTAATAGTCAGTGTTCTTTTCCTCATATGAAGAAGTCCAGACATTATAAATTTCAGCTATGATACTCTCTCCTCTGTATTCAGCCTCCCTACTCCAGGGCACAGTGCAATTCTGTGACACTGACAGCATTTGGAGTCCATTGACCTCAGTAACCCTCTTCGGTTCTCACATCTCTCCTTCTTGGTGCAGAGGCCGTAGTCCATCACGGGAATTACTCCTTTACAAACATGTTCCATTTTCATGTTGTCTTTCTGTAGAAACAAAATTAAGTCCAAGATTTGCCCAATTAGCCCCTTGCTCCATGGTTTACCATGACTGGCTGACTGGTCATATTTTTAAATGTATGACTAAAATTCTAAAGTAGGACTTCAGCATTGCTTGGCAATTCTAGCAAATTCACTCTCAATCCAAAATGACAACTTTATACTTCCTCTCTACTTCAAATCTCCAGGGTGTTTTGTTTTTGTTTTTGTTTTTTGTTTTTTGTTTTTGTTTTCCATTCCAGCTGATGACCTTGCTTTTCCATTCACTGGGAAATGAGAAGAAAACGATCTCATTTTGCCACCAGCAAACCTACTAACCTACCCATTTATGTTGCCATAACCTCTGTCTTCTTCTTATTGTGAGGGATGTCCACTACCTCTACTATTAAATTTAATTGCACACTCTCTTGCCTGTTCAAGGACTTTGTTCCTACAATTACCTGCTTCCTCCTCCAATTACCTGATGCTCTTTCCAGCAGTATAAAAGCTCTCATTTTCATGGTAAAAATAAATAAATAAATAAATAAATAAATAAATCCGTATTGACTCCAAACTTCCTCCAAGCTCCATTTTTTAGCGAAACTCTTTACAAGTTTTCTATACTATCTTTCTTTCTCAACACTTATTCTCTCCATTTATTTAGTCCAACTCACTTCACTAGAAGGGTTCATGTCAAGGCTGCCAAAGACTATCTCGCTGAATTTAATAGTTAATTTTTGCTCTTCATATTCCTTCAGCCTCTTGGCTTACCTCCTTCTTGGCTTTTATTGCTAGCTCCAAGGTTGCCATATTCTTCCTGTGTTCCTATTGACTATCACTCCTTCTCAGTTGTCTTCGCAAGCCTCTTGGCTTAGTACTAGCTTCCCTTCTCTTCTCCCTAAATATCTCATCTAGCTCCATATTTTTAAATACTACATAAATTCTGAATAGTCTCAAATTTCTATGTCCATCCTGACCTCTTCCTTAACTTCCAGGCTTCTATATACTCTCTACTCCCTTCACTTGGAGGCTTCATAGGTATATTTGTCAGGATTTTCCAGAGGAAACAATAGTCAATAGGATGTATATATACAGAGAAAGACATTTATCTGAAGGAATTGGCCCATGCATTTATGATGTCTGGCAAATCCAAAATCTGCAGGGCTGGATGACAGGCTGGAGACCCAGGAAGAAGCCAATGTTGCAGTTTTAGCTCAAAGGCCATCTGCTGCAGAATTCCCACTTGCTTGGAAGAAGTCAGTCTTTTGTTATACACAGGCCTTTAAATGATTAGCTGAGCAACCCCCCCCCCCCACTACCACCACCCACATTGTAAAGAAATCTACTTTACTCAAAGGCCACAAGTTTAAATGTTAAGCTCATCCAAAAACTGTCACGGAAACATCCAGACTAATGTTTGACTGCATATCTGGGTATTGTGGTCCGGCCAAATTGACACATACAATTAACCATTACAAAAGTCTTCTTCAATTAAACATGTCCTCAAATGCACTTCTCCCTAAGGCCTTCCCATTTCCATTTTTCCAGTTGGTCAGACCAAAACTTAATATTCATCCTTCATTTCTCTTTTCTCTTCTATTTCATAACCAATCCTTTATCTTATTTTATAGACTCCATGTTCAATTTGTCCTGGGTCTGTCGATCCTCTACCCTGGTGTAAGCCACTATCATTTGTTGCCTGGGGGGCAATAATTACTCCTAAATTGACTTCGTACCTTATTCTCACTTCTAATTTCTCCACAGAAAAACCAGAGTGATCTTTAAAAGAAAAAAAAAAATCAGATCATGTGCCTCCTCTGCTCAAAACCCTGTAAGAACTCCT